>NC_058409.1:102817485-103134201 GCF_002201575.2 Neomonachus schauinslandi | reverse complement strand
AAACTCATACCCTAAAAGGTTTAAATGCTAACAAAAAACAGCAAAAGTTTTCGGCCTTATCAGTAATCACTGAAATGGAAATTAAAAGAAGGGGTACAACTTTTCATCCCTCAAGTTGGCAGAGCACTTTTCTTACTGCTAAGAGAGAGCTGGTGAAGATCTAAGGAGGGGAAGGTGTAGAGTGGTTCAGGTTCCCTTCAGACTAGTTTGCTACTATGTTGCAAAAGCCTTTTAAAATATGTATCCACTGCAACTGCAGAGTCCTACTTCTAGGATTTTATCCTAAGCAAATAATCAGAGAGAAGCTTAAAAAGTGTTGCGTATGAGGACAGTTGCTTAAGAATTGCCGGTAATACTCTGGAAAACAGTATGGAGGTTCCTCAAAAAGTTGAAAATAGAGCTACCATATGATCCAGCAATTGCACTACTGGGTATTTACCCCAAAGATACAAAAGTAGGGATCCGAAAGGGTACGTGCACCCCGATGTTTATAGCAGCAATGTCCACAATAGCCAAACTGTGGAAAGAGCCAAGATGTCCATCGACAGATGAATGGATAAAGAAGATGTGGTATATATATACAATGGAATATTATGCAGCCATCAAAAGGAATGAGATCTTGCCATTTGCAATGATGTGGATGGAACTGGAGGGTATTATGTTGAGCGAAATAAGTCAAACAGAGAAAGACATGTATCATATGATCTCACTGATATGAGGAATTCTTAATCGCAGGAAACAAACAGGGTTGCTGGAGTGGGGGGTGGGGTGGGAAGGATGGGGTGACTGGGTGATAGACACTGGGGAGGGTATGTGCTCTGGTAAGCGCTGTGAATTTTGCAAGACTGTTGACTCTCAGATCTGTACCTCTGAAACAAATAATGCAATATATGTTAAGAAAAAAAAAAAGAAGAAGAAGAAGGTAGCAGGAGGGGAAGAATGAAGCGGGGGAAATCAGAGGGGTAGACGAACCATGAGAGACGATGGACTCTGAAAAACATACTGAGGGTTCTAGAGGGGAGGGGGTTGGGAGGATGGGTTAGCCTGGTGGTGGGTATTGAGGAGGGCACATTCTGCATGGAGCACTGGGTGTTATGCACAAACAATGAATCATGGAACACTACATCTAAAACTAATGATGTAATGTATGGGATTTAACATAAGAATAAAAAAAAAAAAGAATTGCCGGTAATAATGAAAATTTGTAAACACTTTAAAATAACCAGTAAGCATAGAAGATTCAATAAATGGTGATCTATCAGTGGCCATTTTCTATGGCCATTAAAAAATTACGTTACTGAAAATATTGAAGGAAATGATTTTGTAGATTGCTGCTATCTGAAGAGAAAAAAGCAAGATAGACAGTCTGATCCAAATTCTGTTAGCTATGGATGTATACTCACACTCACATACATTAACACCAATCATAGATCAGTATTTTAAGAAACCTCAGTTCTAGGTAATGGGGTTTATGGGAGATTTTTATTTTCTTATGACTTTTTGAAAGTGTTTTTCCATATTTACCCAAGTGACTGTGTTATTTTTACAGTTCCCAGAAGAAACTGAAGGGTGAATGCTTTTCTGAGGAAGGGCAAAACCCCTGAACCTTTTCCATCAGGGGCCCTTTGGTTGGCTGTAGTGGGGAGGTTACCAGATTTCCAAATCTGGCTGCAGATTTATAAACCCCATAGCTAATTTTTAGTTCCCCACCGTGATTGTCAGGCCCTGGGAATTGATTCAGACTAACTGGTTGCACGCGAGATTAATTAGTAAACCGGAAGTCTCTGTGTTAATTTACGAAGAAGAATATTCATGACTTGAAAACAAATATGGGTCCTTTATGTATTTACTGACCATCTTCCTTGTACCAGGCACTCTCTGAGTGGAGAGGTCTTTCAAGGTCCAAATACCAGCGTATAGTGTTGCCTGGTAAGAACAGAATCAAGCACTAGGTTCAGGATTTTTTTAAAGACCTGTATCTAGCCAACTGTGGCAACCTGAATGGTCTCGTCTCTGCTCAGGAGCTTTCTCTGCCTACGAAATCAAAACGAGTCACCGTGAATCAGGGTTCCCTCTCCTTCATGCTTAAAACACACGTTGTCACACTCATCTTCCCCAATTCATGTTTTTTGTCCTAGACTTCTGTCAGTTTATAGTTGTCATGACAACTAAGCTCCTGGCCCATTTTCCTAATAGGCTCCAGCATTGTGTTTCCTGATTTATTTCCCTCTGTGGATTAATTTAGAGGTTGCCCTCCTTCTAGGAGCTCCAGGGTGAGAGCTTACAGGGAGAAGTCAGGTAGGCTCCTTCCGGGCACTTGTAACATGAGCTCTCTGGGGAGACTTCCCTCTGGAGAGCTGACCTCACGAGCTCCCTGTGGACCTCTCCGTCTCAGAGGCCAGCCTTCTCTAACTTTGTCCCTAGATTTGGAGACCTTCCTTTGACCTCAGATTTTGATATCTATCTACTATTTGCAGATGGTTTTGAGACCTCTACCCCTAGACATTTTTACTCATAATGCAGACAGTAATGTGTTTTGATGTGCTTGTCTAGCCAGCTGATTATTAGAGATGCAATAACCGGGACCCAGATAGGAAGCCAGTTTAAATTATTAATAGAGATAGTTTACAGTGGTCAGAGGACTTCTAATGGGAGGAAATGATCCTGTAAAATCAGTGGCAAATTTTAAGAGTAACATATTTTTATTGCAGAACATTCAACGGTACAGAAGTATTTAAAGTAAAAAGTGAACATCCTGCCTGTTTATCCAAGCCCATCTGCTCCCACAGTTGATGTTTCCTTCTAAACTAGTTTACAACACACACACACCCACATATGGTTTTGTTTGTTTGTCTGTGGGAGTGCATATTGTTGATGTTTTTAATAGGACTGTAGTATACATCCTTTTCTGAAACTTGCTCTATATTCACTTAACAATTTAACCCATACATCTAGACTATCAGGATTCAAATCCCAGCTTTTGCCACTCAGTGGCTGCCTCTCTGAACCTCAGTTTCTTTATCTGTAAAATGGGGATAACAATGGCACCTATTTCATGGGGTCGATGTGAGGAGTAAATAGCTTAGATCACGGCCTGATGTATTATACACACACTCAGTGAGTGTGAACTAGTAGTAGCATCTCAGTCTTCTCAGTGGATATATAGCATTTCATTATATGGTAGACTGGGATTTTTTTTTAGTTTGACTCTTCGTCCTTGATAGCGCCTAGATTTCACTTGCCACAAGTAAGTCTTACCACAAGACACCTGCTATTGCCCTAGGGCTTACAAAGGTAGTGCCCAGCTCTGGGCAAGACATCCACTCTGGTGAGTGAATTCCAGCTACAGCCAGCTCCAGGGCATGGGAATCTCTGGTGAGAGGTGGAAGATGGGGTCCGAGGTGCATGTTTGTGTTCCCAGCAAATCGCTATCGCTCGGGAGGGCGACCTGCTGACCAAGGAGCGGTTGTGCTGTGGCCTGTCCATGTTTGAGGTCATCCTGACACGCATTCGGAGCTACCTGCAGGACCCCATCTGGCGGGGCCCACCACCCACCAATGGCGTCATGCATGTCGACGAGTGCGTGGAGTTCCACCGGCTCTGGAGTGCCATGCAGTTCGTCTACTGCATCCCCGTGGGGACCAATGAGTTCACAGCTGAGTGAGTACCCCCAGGGAAGGCTGGGTCACCGCCCCACTTGCATGTCTCCCCCCAACAAGAGTCTCCAGGCTACCAGGGCTCAACTAGAAAGAGGGCAGGGGTGGGCTGTCCAACAGCTGTTTCTGGAATACCTATGATGTGCGAGGTACTGGACAGACACCAATGCTGAGCAGAAGTAGATGGTTTCTGGCCTCATACAGCAAAGGCGGGAAGGGTGACAGGTACCTGAGAAGTGAGCTGAGTGGGTTATTGGAGTGTAAATCACACAGTAGAACTGAGCCTTGCACGTTGCCTGGGATTCAACTCTTAGAGGGGCGGGGGGCACATTCCAGGAAAGGCAACGAGTGGGTTGGAGGCAGAGAGGGAGTGTGTGCATTGGGACTTAGGACCCCACAGGGCCTGGTCTTTCCAAGACCGGAAGCTGCTCCAATTGGGCAGGCAGGAGGGAGCCCTGGGGAGGTTTTGGCATTGAGAACCCCAGCCTCCACCTCACCCCTCACAAAACTGCAGGGTTCGTAGAACAGGGTGAGGCCTCCTCAGTAGAAGGTCATGCCCTAACGTGTGCACATGAGCCTGGCTCGTGAGGCCTCTACTCCTGAAAACCAGGAAGCCTCCGAGAGGAACCCAGTCCTGTGGTCAGAGAAGACAGAAGCAGATTCCAGTTCTTCCTTCCCTCGCCCAGCTACACATTGAGACCAGAGTAGGGAAGAAGGCAGACAGGGTCTGCCCTGCAGGAGCCGAGAGCTCTTGAGAACAAGGCCAGAGAAGGCTTCCCTGAGGAAGTCGTGTTGGGACTGGGCTGGGATGCGCAAGCTGTTTTCAGAGCAGCTGCTGGGCCTGCACTTCTAGCCGGAGTGATGAGGAAGCGGGGAAGCTTGCCCACTGGGCTGCAGCTGCTGCTTGAGGATAAGAAAAACAGCAGAGAGATGACCCCACAGCCTCTGGACGTGCCCAGGATGTTGCTGGGTGCTGGCGGCTTGCGGCTGAGCTTCGCCAGACCCAGAGCCCCGGCAGCCCCCACGCGCCGGCGACCCCCGGCACCCCCCCCCCCCCGGCCCCCCCACTCGCCGGCCCCCCCACTCGCCGGGCCCCCCACTCGCTGGCCCCCCCACTCGCTGGCCCCGTGCGCACGCGGGCCCCCACGTGCCAGCCACCACTCGCCGGCCCCCACAAGCCGGGCCGCAGAGGCCCCTCCACACACCACGCCCCATCCCCGCTGGTCCCCGCCTGTCCCCGCCCTCTGGGGCTACAGCCACCACCTGGTCTTCTGGTTTAAAATGGTCCTTCCCTTCACAAGCATTTGCCGGCTCCTTGAGGAGACCGAGTCTCATCCGAATTCTCATCAGCCGCAGAAGTCTCAAGGACTGGTTGAATTTTTTCCCTGCAAATTTATCTTCTTTCTCTTAACTCAGTGGCTGACAGGCTGACACCTCCTTGTGGCTAGAGGGACTTAAGCCATAGTCCCTGGAACAAATGAATGTACGCTCACCTCTTCCCTTGCACCCACTTTACAGATTAAGAGGACTGACCCAGGGACTGGCTTGCTCACTCTCTGTACTCCTGGCCCAAGATGAGGGCCGTCCCCCCCACCATCCCCTGCCCCTCACTTCAGCTGCTTCCTCTCCCCACCCCCAGGCAATGTTTTGGTGATGGTCTGAACTGGGCGGGCTGCTCCATCATCGTCCTGCTGGGCCAGCAGCGTCGCTTCGACCTGTTTGACTTCTGTTACCACCTGCTGAAAGTCCAGAGGCAGGACGGGAAGGATGAGGTCATTAAGAATGTGGTAAGCAGCCAAGGGCTGGGGCCTGGGAAGTAGGGCCAGGCCTGACAAGCCGGCTTTCATCTGAAAAGGAGGGCGAGCTGCTTACGGAGGCCAAGTCCCTGCACCACGGGTAGGTACAAAAATGCTCAGCGGCCGGGGACCTTCTGGTCGGAAGCCATGCGTCACTTGCTCATAACCTGCTGGGATGAATCAGGTCACCCTGCAGGGCTGGGCCGAGCTCCAGACCTGAATTACCCCTTCCCCGTGCCGGTCAGACGGCCGATGCCGGCGCCTCGTGCACACACACTCTCACCGAACGTGGGAGTCACGCAGGCGCGGGGCTGGGAGGAGGCTGGTCGTGGCTATCGAAATTGGGCCGGGGGGACGGCGGGGAGGGGTGGCCAGAGAAGACTTCTGGTGGAGGTAGCGCTTGGGCCGAGTCCAGAATGACCACCAGCCAATAACCAGGCGAAAAATGGGGTGCAGGGTGGGGAGGATGTTCCAGACAGAAGGAACAGCTAGCTGTAGCAAAGGCACAGAGACCTGAAGGAGTGTGGCTACAACAAAGAGTGGGTCTCTAGGGCAGCTGAAAGGAGGAGGAAGCAGGAGCTACCCCATAAAGGGTTTTTTGTTTGTTTGTTCGTTCGTTTGTTTTGCCCTTGTGGTGGAATATACATAAAGGTAAAAGTTGCCATTTTAACCATCGTTAAGTGTACGGTGTGATGGCATTAGGTACACTCCCACTGTCATGCTGCCCTCACCACCATCCACCTCCAGAACGTTCTCATCTTCCCAGAGGGAAACACTGGGACTCCCCAGTCTCCCCTCCCCCAAGCCTCTGGTAACCACCCTTCCACTTTCTGTCTCTAGAGTTGACTAGCACCTCATATAAGAGGAGTCCTACAGTATTTATCCTTTGATGACTGGCTTATTTCACTTAGCATAATGTGTTCAAGGCCACCATGTGGTAGCTTGTATCAGAATTGTCTTCCTTTTTAAGGCTGAATAATGTTCCATGGTATGTATATACCACATTATATTTACCCATTCTTCCTTCAGTGAACACTTGAGTTGCTTCCACTTTTTGGCTACTGTGAATATGCTGCTGGGATCATGCGTGTATAGATATTTGTTCAGGTCCCTGCTTTCATTTCTTTTGAGTAGCTACCTACAAGTGGAATTGCTGGATCATGTGCTAATTCTGTTTTTAATGTTTGAGGAACTGCCATACTCTTTTCATTTTACATTCCTGCCAGCATTGTGCAAGGGTTCCAGTTTTTCCACAGGCTTCCTAGCATTTGTTCTCTGGGGTTTTTGGTAATAGCCACCGTAATGGATGTGAAATGCTATCTCATTCTGGTTTTGAGTCCCATTTCACTAATGATTAGTGATGTTGAGCATCTTTTCACGTGCTGTTTGGCTATTTGTCTGTCTTCTTCGGAGACATGTCTATTCAAGTCCTTTGTTCACTTTGTAATTGGATTGTTTTGTTGTTGTTGAGGTGTAGAAGTTCTTTATGTATTCTGGATATTAATCCCTTACCTGATATTTGAGTTGTAGATATTTTCTCCCATCCCATGGGTTGCCTTTTCACTCTGTCGATAGTGTCTTTTGATGCAGACAAGTTTTTAATTTTGATGTGGTCCAATTTATGTTTTCTTTTATTGTGCTTTTGGTACCACATCTAAGAAATCATTGCCAAATTCAATGTCATGAAGATTTTCCTCTGTGATTTCTCCTAAGAGTTTTATAGTTTTAGATCCTATGTTTAGGTCTTTAAACCATTTTAAAGTTTGTTTTTGTTTTTGTTGTTGTTTTGGGGGGCAGTTTTTGATATATTATATAAGGTAAGGATCCAGCTTCATTCTTTTGCATGTGGATATCCATTTTCCCCAGGGTTGTAGTTAATGTCAAGCATGAAATCATCCAGAATGCCTGGCTTGCTAAAATGTAACACAGAGGCCGCCGGGGGTGATGGAAGGTTTTGGAGAAGGGTGCGGGCCTTCGGAATGCCAAGGCCCTCGTGACCACTCTGCGGTGGGAGTGCCTCGGGGAGTTGTCTTCCCCCAAACTTTCTCAGCACAAACAGCCGCCCTGTGATCTAAGAGACGTATGCATTGTCCCCTAGGCTATGTTTAGCAGAACTCGTAGAACACGCAGATTAGCATATCGTATCTTTCCTGTAAACAGATCCTCCTAGTTCCAGTAAGACCCCTTGTCACACATCACGTGCTTGAGAGACAATGCTAAGGATATGATTATCCTGAAGGACCAATAAAAGCGGGAGCAAAGAACGGCAAAGGGTCTTCGTCTCTGAGCGTTGACCCCCTTGCCTTCTCCTCTCTTTCACAACAGCGTTTGGAGTCATCTTTCATCCATCAGTACAGGGATTGTGGGCCATTCCCGGCATCCCAGCGCCATTTATTGAGAACACCATCCTTTCTCCATTGAATGGTTTGGGCACCCTTGTTAAAAATCATTTGACCACATGTGGAAGAGTTTATTTCTGGGCTGTCAATTCCAGTGATCTATATAGGCCTGTCTTCATGCCAGTGCCATACTGTTTTGATTATTGTAGCCTGGTAGTAAATTTTGAAACTCACAAAGGGTTTTATGGCCAAGTTAACATTTGATTGCTAAGCTCTGGAAACCCATAGAAGGCCTGTAAGCAAGAGAGTGACATCATTGATGCATCGGGACCCCAGACCCCAACCTCACTGCATTTTCTTGCTCTTGCTTTTTATTTCTCTGTCCCCTCCTCCTGCCCCTAACCTGCACTTCCCTGTCCTTCCACAGCCCCTGAAGAAGATGGCAGACAGAATTCGGAAGTACCAGATCTTGAACAATGAGGTTTTTGCCATCCTGAACAAGTACATGAAGTCCGTGGAGACGGACAGTTCCACTGTAGAGCATGTGCGTTGCTTCCAGCCACCCATCCACCAGTCCCTGGCCACCACCTGCTAGGTGGAAGGGCCTGCAGACCCTTGACCTGGATGAGAAGAAGAAGCAGGAGAGAGAAAGCCATGGCCAGCCTGCAACAGAGTCCGACTGGACAGCATATGGGATAAGCCTGGAAGCAAACAAGAACCTCCCCAAACACATCTACACCTCCCGAGGGCTGGACCTGTGCATGCTCTCCCATGACATCTCCATGGTGGTTTTTCCATAGCGTCAATGAAAAAAAAAAAAATGAAAAGAAACAGGGCAGTATGTGCTTTTTCTTTTCTTTTTTCCCCTCAGCCGTGCTAAGAGCCCTAGTTTCACCCCTTCTCCACCTCACAGCCCCACCCCACATCCATGGTTGCCTCTCAAGACCTCCTCCCAGATGGTGACCTCCTACCTAGTGCCCACGTGCCACCCCAGGAGTGAAGTCTCAGAGAAAGAGACAAGAGCATGGCGTATCCCGAGATAACAGCCCAGCCTGACAGGCGTGTTTCCATTTCCTGGCTTCTTCACCTCCTCTGGCTCCCTCCCCCCCATTTTCCAGGCGGCATCTCCTCCTACTCTGGATGCCGGGGATTCTACCACCAATAGTGCTTGTGAACAAGATGCTGAGAGCCGGGGGAAACAGAAGACAAGGTTCCTGGTACTGGCACCGTGATAGATGGTGTTGGCTCTGGCCTTCCCTGGACTCCCCCAAACCACACTCCCCTCTCAGGGCGCTCCTAGAGAGAAATCAGGAATGCATTCACAACCATGTCTCACTGACTGGAATTTGGGTAGAAAGATGGTCAGGCCTGCTGTGCGGAAGCAGTATTTATTGACATAGCCAGGAATTCCATAGCCCCGAAAGCTGTGGGACCATCTCAGCTTGATGATGATGTGGTTCCTTTATTCATTCAGCAAATACTGCTGAATACTCATTCAGCAAGGTGCACAGGGCCGAGGACAGTGGGAACACAGCACTGAACAAGTCAGGCACGTACTGCCCACACCAGTAGCCGGTGGCCAAATTAGGGACCACTTCTCTGCACAGACTCTCTCATCAAGGAAAACTCCCACGAGAAAGAAAATGTTAAGGGGTTATTTCAACAGAAGCCCAAAACATATTGGGGTCAGGGGGGTGAGGAATATAAATAGCACTTGTCAATGAGTTTTTAATACGTGGATACACTCCCAGAAAAGGAGTCCTGTTTTAGTGAATCGGGACTTTCATTGTTGTAGAAGCTGAAAGATTCTTAGGAAATTTATCTTTTGCTCTCAACATCCTCAGTGTTCCTTAACCTAGATTTTGAGTCATGGAGCATATCTCACAGGGGCCTGTCTACCTGCATTTCTCCAACTGAACCAAAAGTCTTCGCAGAATCTCCCACCGAGCATGGGGAGACTGTTTAGAAGGATGGAAGCCTTTGGGAATGAATGTCTCATTAAAGAGCACCTCTTCTTCAAAGGGAACCTGTGACCCTGAGCTTGTAAGAAAATGTAAAGTGAGACATTTGATATCTCTCCCCCAATCCAGGGAAGAAAAGAAAAGAGAGAAAATAGAAACAACAACAATGGTCCCCTCCCTCAGGGCGGATGAATGCAAATGGTTACCATTAATCAGGTGGCCCGTTTTAATCCAATGGAAAGAGAAAAAACAATCCATAGCAAGAGGTTTGTGTGATACACTCTGCTCACCAGGGAGGAGAGAGGTGGGGCTCACCAAGTGTGGTCCAGAGGCCTCCATCAGGACGTCCTGAAGTTAGCCACATTTGGTGCAGATTTCTGGGCCCTCCCCCAAACCAGTTAAGTCTTACCTGACTTAACTGACTTAACCTGACTCTGGGAGTCAGGTAAGGAAATCTGTACCTTCCACAACCTCTCCGAGCTGTTCTGTTGCACATGGAAATCTGAGGACCACTGAGAGGGTCTCTCCATCGCTAACCTGGGCTCTGAGCTCCCTCTGAGCCATGAAAGAAAATATTTGTAGGGTAGGAAAACAATTCAGGGTGGAAGCTGGCAGATCCTGTCTGGAGATGCCACTTCCTATTCTGATTTTTTGTTGTTGTTGTTTATTCCTCTTGATGACCATAGATGTGTCCCAAAGGCAGAAGGGAGAGGCTACACCACATGGTAGGACACGCCTTCCAAACCCACGTAAAAATCTCTAAGCTCCAGAGTCTTCTGAATCTTCGTCCTCTCTGAGGACGGTGCGTCTTTCAGATAGGTGACCAGCTATTAAGTCCTAGAGTTTATTCCAGATCCTTGCCCACTGCTTTTGTGGAGATTTGGATCATCCATTTGATGGGATTGCTATTTCAGCAAGCTGCCCCTCGGTCCTGCCTCTGTAACCCTGAATTTGACCCCTGGGTGGAATCCTATTATCTTCAAGAGATTTGACCCTGGTAAATTGAGGTCTTCACCTTAAGGAGAGACATTTCATTTCCCTAGCTCGCTGGCACATTTATTTATGAATACCAAACAGGTTTAATATTCTTTCCTCCCTGGTATTCCTGCCTCCTTTTGATTTGATTTTTTGTGTGTGTCTAAGAACCAGGAAAAAAAAATCTTAGGTTTTAAAAAGTTTAAAAAAAAAATTCTGTTCCAGAAACTGTCAAATGTACCATATTTGTATTAAGAGTTGTTGGGGATTTTTGTACAATGAATTTACATTTATTTATGGTGACTTATATTTACGCTTGTGATCAAATAATGATGTTAAATTCTTAAATCATATTTGCTATGCAGCTGAAAATGATATTTTGCTTTGTATTTTGGGGTACCTGTGTTGAGTTGATAAACATTTCCATCTCCATTAAAACTGCTTCCAAACTAGCATCTTGGCCGTGATTCCTGGTCCTCCCCTGGGGCTCGTTGATCTATGGAAGGCCGTGTGAACACTGATAACTAAGGAAACATCCTGAAGAGAATGGAAGGAGATAGGGTAGAGCAGGTCGGTGCATCCTAAACTAATGGCTTGTTGTGCTTTCTCGCTGGGGCATTACCTTTACCAATTGATTGACACTGGACGAGATTCAGGCAGTAGCTCTGAGTGATCCCTAGTCTCAGAGGGAGGATGGGAACCAGTATTTAATGACGTCTGATGTACGCAGGCCCCAGGCTAAATCCCATTCCTCCCTTCTGTTGTATCAGCTGCAATAACTTTATATGTTATTTCCCACCTTCGAGACAGAGGCTCTGTGGTGTATTTATTTTCACACAGTAAGCGATGATTCTGATTTGAACCCAGTTTCAAAGCCTGAGCTTTTGCTCGCACACTGTAACAAACTGATCAGCCAGGCCAGACCCCGAAACTAGACTTAGGGCCACTGGACTTTTCAGGGCTTTGGGTGAGTAAGATGGAGCAGAGCCTGGTATCAGGAGGAGGCCCAGCATGGTGGCAGGGAAGTTTCCAGGCTGACGGTACCTCTCACCCTCATCAGAAAGGATGACACCAGAAGAACACGAGAAGGTCGTATTTAAAACAAGCACCAGGGCTTGGAGTCTCACATTTTACGCAGCGGCAAGTTTCCCAAAGACCATCCACAAAGATGAGTCCTAGGGCATTAGTGACTCCCCTTGGCTGTGGCCTTGGGCAGCCAGCCCTATCATCTCTCAGGGCCTTGGTTCCCTCTTCCTCAAGTGGGACAAAATAATCTGAGGTCCCTTCCAGCCCTACTACCCTGATCGTTGGTAATGTCCCAGTGGGGTACTTTGAGGGGCCTCACTACTTCACAGACTTGAAAGCTTTTCCAGCCATGTGTCACCACCTCCAGGGAGTCTTATCATTACAGGTTGTATATTTGAGCTGCTGTAGTTGGGGTGCAGTTGGTATTAGCCCTGAGAGATGCTCAGTGAAAAGAGGGTTCCGTGGTCACATGGATTTGGGGAATGCCTCCCTGCTCTTTCCCTTCTTGAAGATCTGTAGTGCTCTGAGTCCTGCAGCACTAACCAGCCTGGAATGGCACCCCATCACCTAGTGGCCATGACTTCGGAAACCCCTTTCTCTGCAGCACTACTGATCCTCTCATGGAACATGCTTTGAAAAATACTGGGCTGAGAACATAGAAATCCACGTTAGATGTATACACACAACAACAACACAACTCCCAAGGGAGAAGGGCCACTGCCTCAAAGGCAGTCATAACACCTGGGCACAATCAGGGAAGCAGGGACCTGGCAAGGATTGAAGGGTTTCAGTTGGAAGAGGGAAGCATTTTCATGATGGGAGAGAATAGGGTAGCAGAGCATATTCATTTGCCAGGGCTGCCATTACAAAATACTGCAGACTGCATGGTCTAAACAGACTGCATGGTCTAAACAACAGAAATTTATTTTCTCACAGTTCTGGAAGCTAGAAATCCACGACCACGGTGATATCAGGGTTGGTTTCTTCTGAGCATCCCTCCTTGGCTTTTAGACGCTGTCTTCTCCCTGTGTCTTCACACGGTCTTCCCTCTGGCTGTGTCTGGGTCCTCATTTCCTCTTGTAGTAGAACACCAGGCATATTGCATTCAGACACATTCATACGACCTCATTTTACCTAATGTACCTTGTTAAAGGCTCTATTTCCAAATACAGCCCCATTCGGCGGTACGGTACTAAGTGTTAGGATTTTAACATCTGAAGTCTGGGGAGTGGGGGTGGGGGACACAATTCGGTCCATAACAGTGGAGAAGAGAAAGGCTAGATCTGAAAGAGCCTCTGTCTCTGGGGGCCCTGAACTTGTTTGAAGGCTGGGATACTGTTGCTTTGAGAAACACATCTTGAATACTCACTATCTGCAAGACTCTCTATTAAAGATTAAAAATTGATCATAGCCACAGACCTAAAGGAACTCCTGGAGTTGTAAGAGGGATAAAAAAAAAAATGCATATAGTGAATAAAAATGTGAAGGAGAGAATATGGTGATTCTAATGACCCCTAGCAATTATTGGGCTTCCTCATGGCAGGCATCAGAAAAAGTGCTATAAACTCTTTGTTCACTTAAATGTCACAACTTGTAGGAAGTGGGTACTGTTATTTACCCCCATTTTACAGATATAGATACTGAGGCACAGATCTCAAAGAGGGTAAAGGAGCTAGAATTCAAAGTCCAGTAAGTCTGGATCCAGGTCCAATGTCTTAACCCCTAAGCATATAACAGTATGCTTGCAGCACCTCTATCCTAAGGGATCCCGAGAGACGGTCACACAAAGTGTTTCTCAAGATCAGAGGAAGGAGAGTATTCTTCCAGCTGAGATAAGATAGAGTAAGGGCAATATCAGGGAGGACTTCATGGAAGAGGTTCCATTTCTGCCTCAACTTGAAAAAAAAAAAAAATGAGCATCTGAATGCAAGGAGATGCAGGCACCAAGATACTGAAGAGAAAGAATCTTCCAACATCAAATATTGGCCAAGAAAGGGCCCTGACCAGCTTAGATCAGATTAAACATGCTCCTGCCCCTAGCCCTACACTTTACCAGGCCCTGAACATCACAGTCCTACAAAACAATGCATTTATTAGGTAGCATTATGCATCTGCATCCCTCGAAATCCGATGCTCAGTGTGGGCCCAGTGCAGCCTATAATCCTAAACATCTACCCTGTGACCAATGCTGTTCAGGCCCCCGTAGAACCTTCTCCCTTATTTCTTGCCCCCGTCCTTGACTGCAGTGACCTCCAAATGTAATGAAAGTTTGTGCATTGTTCTGACACTGATACCAGGGATGCGTCCTGCTTGGAAAGTGTGGAAGCTTGAGCTGTAGAGGCACATAGGTGAGGGAAGAGGGCAAGCCTATGAGAATGCCAACTTTAACCAAAAATCCAGGAGCATTTCTGTGTCCCATTATGCACACAGCTTGAATTTGTTACTAGGGAACATGGGTGGCAACTGTGCCTCTAATGAGGTCACCTTTTTTTGAAACAAAAAAAAGATTATATATGACAGTGTATGGAACTGTTGTTCAAAGACAGAATGTTTGATGAAACACATATCAGATTTCACATTATAACCACTTTCAGACACTCAGTAGAACTGCTGACAAAATGATGTTCAAGTTATTAGATTTAGTTTAGATAAGATAAAAGACGCACTAAAAATTTAAATAAAGGCACAGAAGATCCTCAAAAAAGTGAGTAGCAGTCTTAAGAGACAATAAAATTCATTTTGAATTTACACTATTGTTATTTAGTCTGCACTATTGTTTACTATTATTAACATTACCCAAAAAAATCAGTGGCATCCAGGTCTAATTTCCTTCAAGGGGACTCAAACTTTTTTACAAATTTTAGAGAAATTGGCTTTCCTAAATGAAAATGCATGTGAAGTATGTGACAAAAATGCCATTCCAATGAAATAGAGATCGAAACAGTGAAACAAAAAATATTTTGCGTGACTAAGAAGATTCACATGCAAATAACGCCGAATAACTTGTTTTTACACACTATTTTTTGGCCATCGTAGGTCAAAGTATAGTGTTGAGGAAGACCAGAACAAACGGAGCCACAGGCCACTTTTAGGGAGGTTTCCTTACAATATCCCAGAAACGAAAAATTTGAAATAACAAGAAATACTGTATGCTCCAGATTCTGCTTTAAGAGACAGTGAAAATTATATCGTAAGGGGTATTTATATAATAAAATGAAAATATTTCATATTTTCTGTTATGATAATTATATGTGACCCCATACAGTAGTTAAATGTGATATGTAAAATATCTTATTTTTTAATCTAAGTATTGCTTAAAAAATCCTATTGATAATTTCAGGTGCCATCCTCTTATCAGAGCAGAATTTCTTCAAACTAAAAATTAATGAAAACCAAAGAGTTACAATGACTCAAGAAAGGTTGTCTGATCTGGCGTAACTGACACTAGAACACAAATGATATAAAACTCCTGATCATACAGAGATCTTGAGTCTTCTCACCACACCAAAAATGGAAAGGTAACCTGTGAGATGATGGATGAGTTAATTAACTTGGTTGTGATGATCGTTTCACAGTGAAGACACATAGCCACACATCATCTTGTACCCCTTAAATATATACAATTTTTATTTCAATTGTATCTCAGTAAAGCCAGCGGATGGGAGGTCTTGACTATAACGTCTAATATTGCTAAAAGGAAGGCAAGAAAGGTAAAATTTATAGTATAAATATATATTGATTTACGAATTTGATTTACGTCTTTGTGTTACCCATCCACACACCACCGGCCCCACAACAGAACATCCAGGAAAATGCAGTGGTAGTGAATTCAGCCATCTTTGATATTTTGGCCAGCTTCCTGTCATGTAAAACCCACAACTTGACATGTATCTTCTTTTGTGTTATAAAGGTATAGTTCATTGTCAGGAAGACAGAGCATATTTTCTAACAGTGTAGTAGTGTGATTTAGAACTTCTCTTCAGAGACATATGATATTTGGTACCTTCAACCCAGACCCTGCTGATGGTTGGAGGACTCTGCCTCTAGTTGCTCTAATGTGAATAAAGCCAGAAGGGGAAAAGGCCAAAGACACATTTGCTTCCAGGCAAGGAGGAGAGTAATGAGCCCCCCAAGCCAGTCCCCGCGTCCCCATCTGGTTTGATTTACTCTGATTGCCTCAGCCCACTCCCGCCTTCCCAGATGCTGCATTGTCTCGCTAGCCCAGAGCTTCCGGCAGAATGGGGAGAGTGGAGGGTTTCCCTGGGAAAATATGCGGTGAGATGCTATCAGAGCTAAAAATATGCAGCCCCTAAGCTCCACCTTCATTAGTCAGAATAAAACCCAGGGATTTCTGCCTTCTGGGGTTTCAGACCAACAGGAAAAGGGGGAAATCAAAGAGCCTCCTGGTTGGAGCTTTTCTTAAACACTTTCTGGCAAGGAGCCAGGCCCTGAGCTGGAGAAAGTTCACCGGACTTATTGGTGGCTGCAGCAGGGGAGGGGCTGACTCTCAGCAGGACAGCCTTGAGTCAACCCAGGCATGGCTACCACATAGTCTCGTTTAATCAGCATCCCCATGTTCTACTTGAGGATCCTGACTCAGAAAACAATAGAAGTTAAACAACCACACCCCTGGCCTTTCTCAATTCATCCTGGCTTTCCCTTGTCCCCCAAGATGCTCACATTGCCCCCTGCCAGCCAAGAATGCTTCCCCCCACTCCCCACCTCCCTATCTTCACAGACTAAGGCTTTCTGTCATCTTTCATGTCTCACTTCCAATGCCCTTCCTCCTGGAAACCTCAGTCCCAGTCGCTCTGTTAAATACTCCGTGCATTCTGGACTTGATGTTCTTGTCATTTATCAAAACTATGGTTCAACGTGAACTGCGACCACTGAATACAGTCCATGAGTACGGGGATTGCATCTATCTTGCTCATCATCCTCATGCCTGTGCTTTTCACAACAGGTGACAGACACATCAGAAGTGTTCTGTCTATGTCTGCTGACAGACTGAGTTCCCCTGCCCCCTCAAAAAAGTTTGCCATGCAATTGGTGTCAACAAGTTAGCCTGCCTCAAAATGGCAGCTATCATAAGAGAAGAGGAAAAAGGACTAATTGTCTAGTGTAGACAGTAAGCATTCTAGTTGTACCCTACAGGGCTGTGGGGAGCATTGTGGAGATGGGCCAGAAGCAGGAGGGCAGGGACAAACACAGGAAAGAAACAGAGTAGTGGATGGGTGTTAGGCTTGGGGGATTGCATGCAGGCAGAACCTGCTGGGAGCCGTTGGTGGTGGGGATGGTGATTTTCTCTCTCTTGGGACCCTTCTCAGCCAAGAATGGGGACAAAATAGAGTAACTGGTTAAAAGCTTGGTTTCTGAAAACTCAGCTCTGTCAGGGTCTCTGAATGTCAGGTTCCTTATGGATAAGAATAGTAACAGTGATAATTCCTACTTCTGGGGTTGTGGCAAAGATAGAATAATATTACAGTATCCCCCCATCTGCGATTTCATTTTCCACGGTTTCAGTTACCCATGGTCAACTGTGATCTGGAAGCAAATGATCCTCTTTCTGATGCGTTGTCAGAAAGCCAAATGGTAGCCTAACACTACGTCACAGCGCCTATGTCATTCCCCTCACTTCATCTCATCACGTAGGCATTTTATCATCTCTCATCATCACAAGAAGAAGAAGGCTGAGTACAGCACAAGAAGACATTTTGAGATACCACATTCACATTTACTGTAGTGAATTGCTTTAATTGTCCTATTTTATTATTGTTGTTGTTAATCTCTTACAGTTTAATTTATAAGTAAAGCATGATCACATGTATGTAGGAAAAAAACATAATATATATAAAGGGTTCAGTACTATCCACGATTCCAGGCATCCACTGGGGGTCTTGAAACATATCCCTTGTGGTTAAGGGGGGACTGCTAGATGCACAAATCACCTTAGCACAGCGTCTGGCACATTGTCAGTGCTCAGTGACTGGAACTGACTGAGAAAAGGGGGTTCAGCCAGCCAGGGTCATTCATTATTCCATTATTCCCCTCTGCAGCTGGGGCCCTATTTCCTTCTCTCCCACCTGGGTTTCCACTCAGGACTCCCCAGGGAAGGTCAAAGCATATCTTGGAAGACCTCATCACCACTTCTTCCCATTTAGTCCAAAGCTATTTTCCAACAGACTCAAGAACCAAAAAGCTTAGAGGAGGGAGAAGAAACCAGGTGGAGGATACTGTCCCAGAAATCAGGAAGCCAGGAAATCAGATTGGGTTGTTCCTAAAAAACAAAGGGGAGAAGGCAGGGCCTATTTCCCCATCCCAGCCCTTTTTTTGAAAGGCCCTTGAGTTCCCAAGAGAGACCCAGAATGAATTCACAGGACCTGGAGCCTGAGGTCACGGGTCCCTGAACAGGTCTCCTATGGGACCATTCCCCACCCCAACAGAGCGGAAGGGCAGCCTAAGGGAGGCCTTAACTGCCTGCGGCTGATTGGTTAAGAAAGCTGTCCTCACCTGTAACTTGAAGTATTTCCAACACTCCAGCTGAGCCCAGAAATGCTTCCCAAACTTTGTCCTCCCTTGCAGACAAAGGATATACAGACCAAAGAGTACCCAGGACTAGGAATCATGTGATCGGGGTCTAGTTCTAGTTTTTCCTACCTCGGGCCTCATTTCCTCCATCTCTAAAATGAGTGTGGTACCCCAAATGACCTCGAAAGACTCCTCCTATGTCAACAATCCGCTATTTCCCAAATGGAGACCGCAGATATGAATCTCAGCCTGCCTTTGGGAAACTGGCGAGGGAAGAGAAAGCTGAGGCCCTAAAAGGACAGCTCTAACCTTAGGGGGTCCGGGGACAAGCTGCGGGGGGGTCCGTGGTTTCTCTGAAATAGTAGACACATACAAGGTGCATTTTTTTTCTTCCTTAGAGAGAGTGCTTCATAGACAGCCTCATACTCCGAAAGGAAATCTAAACAGGTTAACAACTTCTGGTCGGAAGAGGCTGCAGCCCTGAAATAGTCTATTTATTGCTGCTTTAACAAATTACTGCCCATTTCATGGCTTAAAGCAATACACATTTATTATCTTACAATTATGGACCTCAGAAAACTAAAGCCTTCCAATTTAGTCACTAGGCTAAAAATCTAGATGTCAGCAGAGCTGGTTCCTCCTGGGGTCTGCAGAGAACAACATGTTCCTCGCCTCTTGAAGCTTCTGGAGCCTGCAGCTCATAGCCACATCCCTTCAGTCTCTGCTTCCATCCTCTCAGGGCCTTCTCCCCTGACTCTACCCTCCTGCACTCTCCTAAAAGGACTCTAGTAAGTACATTGGGCCACCCAGATAATCCAGGATAATCTGCCCGCCTCAAGATTCTTAAATTAATCACATCTACAAAGTCCCTGTTATGACGTGAGGAATCAAATTCACAGATTCCAGAATTGAGGATGTGGATATGGGGAGGGGATGTTTAACTAATATTCAGCCTACCACAAGCCCTTTGGGAGGAAACATTTTAAATAAGCAAACCCTTTACCCCAGCAATTTCACTTCCAGAATTTCTCCTCCAGGCGTAACTGCCACATGTGTAAAGATACATGTGCAAGAATGTCCATTATAGCGGAGTTTATAATTCTAAAACTAGAAAACAACTGGCCCTACTGATAATCAGTAGAAATGTAGTCAAGTTATGAAATAGTCATACATTGGGATATTCTAAAAAGGAGCATTCCAAATATAATGAAGTATATTCATATATACTAATATAAAAAAGTCTGCAAGGTACCTTATAAGGTGAAAAAGCAACTTGAAATACAATCCGTATAACGTGATCCCATTTTTAAAATGAATGCACACTTTTGTGGGTATGTGCGCATCATTTCTAGATAGATACCAGAGAATCTATTAGTGGTGGTGACTGCCTCTTGACTATAGATTAGCCAGTGGGCTTTTA
This sequence comes from Neomonachus schauinslandi, assembly GCF_002201575.2. Lineage (NCBI taxonomy): Eukaryota > Metazoa > Chordata > Mammalia > Carnivora > Phocidae > Neomonachus > Neomonachus schauinslandi. Next base: position 103,114,500 of record NC_058409.1, on the reverse strand, counting down.
TCCTTCATTTGATACCCTCCTAAACTACAATTTTTTTAATTAAAAACTATTATGAGTTTTGTAATTTAAAAACCATACATTTAGGGGTAGGGACACCTGGCTGGCTCAGTGGGTAGAGCATGAAACTCTTGATCTCGGGGTTGTAAATTCAAGCCCCACGTTGGGTTTAGAGATAACTTTAAAAAGAAATAAAATCTTTCCCCCAAACCCTATACATTTCAACTGAAATTCAGCCTTTTGAGCAAAAAATGAGTGTGAGCGGGGTCACAGCTCTGAGGGCATCCTTAGGAAGCTCTGAGCAGGAGGCATGAGGGAGAGCAAGAATCTCCTCTTCCGGGCACTTGGGTGGCTCAGTCGGTTAAGCATCTGCCTTGGGCTCAGGTCATGATCCCAGGGTCCTGGGATCGAATTCCGCATTTTCCCTCTCCCTTTGCATGCCGCTCTGCCTACTTGTGCTCTCTCTGTCAAATAAATAAATAAAATCTAAAAAAAAACACCTCCTCTTTCTTTAACTTCAGCTCCCAACCTCCTCCTGCCCCACCTCCTCCTGCTACTAGAGCCAAGAAAAGAGGACAGTTAGTATACAGTTGTGGAGCCTTGGTGTCCCATAGGTCTGGGGTTGCATTCCGGTATGACCACTAAGCAGCTTTGTGGTCTTGGTCTTAACCTCAGTAAACCTCTGTGTGAAATGTGATAATACCGCTTACCTTTGATGTGAGAGTTTACGTTATGTTAAGTGCAGCACAATGACTTGAAGTTGTGATTATTAGTAAGAGTGACTTAACCGGAGAAGGCAGTTTCAAGGCTTAACATGCTAAGTGTGAAGATAAATGGATTTGTACGTGTATACATTGAAGCTGTCATCCAGATTCTATATAGAACACTCCCAGCCTTCACTATTTTTTATGAAATGTACATTCAAAAATTGAGGATTTTTTTCCCCTTTGGCCAAAAGCCAAGGGTTATTAACCTGAGTCCCCCTGAAATTCAGTGAGGAGTATGTACAGATAGGCAGGTGCGTCTTTCTGGGGCAAGTATTCACCATTCTTGTCAGGGTCTTAAAGGGATGTGGGGGCCCCTAAAAAAGTAAAACCACCAGTCAGACCCTTCCCTAAAATGACCACTCACTCTTGGTTCAGCTGGGGTGTGACGGACTAAAGGTCCGACCACTCTGTACAGACCAGCCTTTCTGGGAAAGCAGGACATGAGCTGGGGAGGCACAAACATATTTATTGGACTGGTCGCAAAACAAACATCTACGTTTTTCTTTGCAGAGCTAAACGCAGATGATTATCACCAGTGGATCTTTAGCTCAACTGAAAAAAAAAAAAAAAAGGGCGTGGCTTTTTATTGGCCAGGGGCCTTGGTCTGCAGCCAATCCGGAGGCTCGTGGCTCTGCCCACAGCCCCTTCCCCACATCCCCATCCCTGTCCCCTTGAGGCAGAGGCCCTCTGGTGGAGGGGCGGCGGCTGAGTCCCCTTTCCCACCTGACAAGTCCTGGAGAAACCTTAACCCACGCTCTGGATTCCTTTGGGGCTCTTCATCCAGGCCCGGCTCACAAACCAGAATTTCCAGTGTGACTGTGTTGGCATTAAGCTAATGAGCAACAGAGGAGGAGGCTTGGGTGCCCACTGCAGTGGATCCACCCACGGGAGGCAGGCCAAGACTCTGGTCATTGGTCTTTCTCTTGGAATGAGACAGATGGGAGAGGTGCAGCTCAGAGAGTGGAGGCCAGCCTTGAGAATGAAGGCCCTGAGGGGCAGGAATCTGGAAACTGAAACCCCAACCCCTAAATACATTCATCACTTGCCTATATTGAGTGCATGTTGGACACCAGGCCTTGGGCTATACACAAGCTTTACGTCAGAGAATGGGGCTTGAATCAGAGGGCTAAAGTGTGAATCGCAGCTTGGCCACTTTGTAGCTGTGTGGTCCTGGGCCGGTTGTGTACTCTTGTGTGTGTGTGTGTGTTAGGATCCTCTTCTGTAATAATGGACTTAACAGTAGTATCCACCCTGAACGCCTAAGCATAGCTTCCAAGCTGGCCCCTGCCTAGAATTCCGATTTTTTTCAAACTTGAGATACAATCCACTTACCATAAAGTTCATCCTTTACAGGTATACAAGTTAGCAGTTTCTCATATATTCACAAAGTTGTGCAACAATCACCATCATCTAATTCTAGAACATTTTAATCACCCCCAAAAGAAACCCCATACCCATTAACAATCACTCCATATTTCTGCTCCCCATCTCTTCCCCGACCTTCACCCCAGCCCCTGGACATCATTAATCTACTTTTTGTTTCCATAGATTTACCTATTCTGGACCTTTCATATAATACATGACCTTCTATGTCTGACCTCTTCCACTGAGCATAACGTTTTCAAAGTTCATGAATGTTGTAGCATGTATCGGGACCTCAGTCCTCCTTATGGCCAAGTAATACTCCATTGAATGAATGTCCCAAACTTTGTCCATTTATCAGTTGATGAACATTTGCAATGTTTCCACTTTTTGGACATTGTGAATAACCCTGATATGAACAGTTCTGTACAAGTTTTTGTGGGACAGTTTTTGTGTTTTTATTTCTCTTAGGTCTACACTAGGAGTGGATGATTTTATTTTGTACCATTCTCCTCCACCTTGATCAAAAGGGTTTTCCTTTTGCCCCTCAAACAAACCAAGTTTGCTTGCACCTCAGGGCCTTTGTACTAGCTGTTCCATCTGTCTAGAAGGCTCTTCCCCCAGATTTTTTTAATGGTTCGTTCCTTGTCAGTCAGATCTCAGTTTAAATAACGCCACCTCAGTGAGGCCTACCCAGACCGTTTCATCAGTCATTCTCTGACCCTTGCTCTATTTTATTTTCTCTATATTAAATATTATACTCTGATATATTTTTTATTTATTTGTTGGCTTGTTTGTAGCATGTCTACCCCTTCTAGAATGTAAGCTCCTTGAGAGCAGGATCTTGTCTATTATGACATTAGCCATCCCAGGCTGCTAGAACTGACATGTAGCAAGCACCTATTAAACATTAGTTATTATTACTTGGTACCTCACAGCAAAGTTAGAAAGTAGGTACCATTAGTATCTCCATATTACAAACAAAGAAACTGAGACTGAGAGAAGTTAAGTGATTTGGCTAAAATCACGAAAGGAGAAAATGTCAGAGCCTGATGCAAAAGGACCGTCTGGCTCCAAAGCCGGTGTCTCTCGCACGAAGCTTACTGCTTTCCCTAGCTTTCCTTCCTGGACCTGTCTTAGCTTTGCAAAGTGACAATTCCAGCAAGGATTCCTCTGACCTTAGACAAGAGACAGGGAGAGAAGGCAGACACGTGGACTATTCGGTCTGGCAACACGAAGAGGCCTGGCCCCAGGGGAAGGTGGGAACTTTGGCTGGAGCAGGGGCTCCTGAGAGCTGCCAGCAATCCCTGGCCTCCCCCAGCCCGGCCCTGGTGAGTCCTGGCTGCCAGCAGCCGACTCTCTAAACTAGCAATGGACCCCCCCCACCCGCCCCCGGGGCAACGGACACGGGTAAACTTCACTTTATGCAAACTCTAGTAGGAACAGTGATCATTAACTACGTTATGCCGGATGCTATTCTGACCACCTTTCTTTTATCTACTCACTGAATCCCCCAGTTTGCCTGATGAAGTATATGCCATATTGTCCCCCATATAACTGATGAGGAAACTGAGGCCCAGGGAGGTGAAATAACCTGTTCAAGGACACTTGGCTAGGAGATGGTAGAGGCAGGATAGAAACCCAGTCTGTCCAACTCCAGGTTCCTGCTTTTAACCACTACTCTGCCCTGCATGTGCCTCAGTAGTGAGTTTGAGGATAGAGCTTCTACCCTCATAGCCGTATGACTTTGGATAATCCACATAATAAGCTCTCTGGCCTCTAGTTACCTTATCTGCATAAATGGGAAAGAATCAGCTTCCCTCCCAAGAGTGTTCTTTAGAATAGGATGTGAATAGGTGTTATGTTAATAGGATATTAATAGGGGTGAGGCATGGGAATTCCATGGTCAGGGGGATATGGAACAGTCTGGGTTAAACGAAACTGAGCAGGATTCTTTACAGGCAGGACCTCTCAGTGCCTTTAATGTGCTAATAGACAATGAGCATCTCCAAGAGGAGGGTTGAGAATGTAGCATTTCCCAAACTTTATTGAACATGGGACAATGTGGAATGGTGTTTCATGGATCGTAGTTTGGGAAACACTCATTAAAGAAGCATTTTTTGCAGGAGAAAGGTAATTTTTCTTGAGATCAGGTAGAATTATCTTCCCTTTTCCCACTTTGACTTGCTTGGACGAGAGGGACTTGTAGATGGACATTCACCAACTCTTTCTGGCTTGAGGGAGACCTTCCGGGCATTTAGCGGGAGATGAGGAACCAGAACCCATTGACTGAGCACCTACTACATGCCTGTGATTATGACATAGGGTGTCTTTTGTGATTCTCAAAGCAGCCTTCTGAGGCAGGCTTAATTTAAGACGGCAGTATAATGTGGCAGGTGAAAATGTTGGCTTTGGAGTCAGAAAAACAAGGTTTGCCTGCCGTGTGAGAGCTGTAGCTGTGTGCCTTGTGCAAGCCGTCTAACTTCTCAGTGCCTCACTTTCTACATCTGTAAAATGGATCCTGCAACACCCGCCTCATAAGGCTAACGTGAGGATTTGCTCTGTTGTAATAGATGGGACGCACTTATATAGAATCTGCACAGAGCAGGCATTCAGTAAGAGGTGACTGTATTATTATCATTATCATCATCATTATCCTTGTTTTACAGATAAGACAACTGAAGCCCAGAAAAGGTAAGTGACTTGCCTCAGGCCACACAGCCATTGTGTGTGGTGGAGGTGAGACCCATACACACCCCAACCTTGCTCTTCCTCCCCAGAAGCCCTGAAGGAGGCTGAGCTATTCACAGGCTGGCAAATAAAACACATCTCCCACCCCACACCACCTACAGCCCTCTCACATGGAATGCCACTCCAGAGTGTGTGGGAATCTCCCCCCCGGGACTCAGGCTGTACCACCCATGCAGGAGGGTTCAGACCCACTTGGCAACAACGTGACTGTGTCTCAGGACCCTTACAAATGGGCTTGGAGAACGAAGGTCCTGAGCCCACAGGCATCACTTCAAGAGCCTCCCCATGCAGTAAAGTCTCCGGCCATTCTTCTGAACCCCAAACCAGCTCTGTGGGAGCATCCCATAAGATGCAAACACTGTGTGCTCAGGAGGCCACACAGGCCCCCACTATCAACATAGGACCTTCCGAGTCCTAGCATGGGTGGGGGATGTCTCAGTGGCCGCTGCAGGGGAAGGGGCAGTGGGGAGAAAACATGGAGGCCTAGGTGACAAGTTTCCAGGCTCCAGCCCTGAGTCAGTGAAAGAAATGCCTCTTAAAGGACATGTGTATGTTGTCCTCCCATTTAACTTTCTACTTGGGAAAAAGTTTGGTATCTACCCCCATCTCATTAAAAAAAAAAAAAAAAAAAGCTTTAAAAACCGCTATCTAGGCCTTCATTTCCATTGCACGTATTGGGGAGACAGAGACCCAGATGGGAAGGACCTGTCTCTGGTCCCAGTATATTAGTGGCAGAATGGGGACTAGAACTCACATCACCTGACCCTTTAATACCCACCTCTCAGATATCAAAGGCTGGGATGGGTTAATTTATTAAAACTCAAAAGGGAAAACAGAGCCTAAGTTTGTCCTTCCTTTTCAAGGTGACTCTTCCCACTTTAAAAGCAGGCCTCCCTCTGGCCACGGAGCGCACGATGCCCTTGCCCTCCCTGTTCCCACACAACAAATGTTCCCACAAACAAACAGGTGCAGGAGAGGAGCATCACTATGGTCCCCCAGACCCCCTGCTTTGAGTCGCCAGCCTGAGCAGTGACTCAGATGAGCAAAAGGCAGGGAAGGAGGAAGAGACTGAAGTAGAGCTTTGAGGACCTGCTCAAATCCCAGCTTAGCCACTTATTATCTGCGTGACCTTGAGCAAGTCACCAGCCCTCCCAGACTCTCTTTGTCATTGGCTAGCTGTAAAACTAGGGTAATTCCATTGCCTCGTGGGACTGCCTTGAGGATCAGAGTTCATACATGTAGAGAACCTGCGCAGCAATAGTTCATTTTAGTAGTATGAGAAGGATAGCTCGTTTTTGATAAGATCTGAAGATCTTTTCCATGAATTAAGTGCATTAGGCTCTCTGCACATCCACACCAAGGCCAAGCAATGCTGCCCTTCCACATATATTCCTCCCAGCGAGCTCTGCCCTCCGTAGGAATTTGAAACGTCTTCCACCTGTGGTCAGATCCTCTGATAGGGGATCCCCTAAATGCAGTGTGATCAGCCTGAGGAATGCGGTCAAGAAATGGCTCTAGAATCAGTCTGCTGGGTTTCATCTTGGCTGCACTGTTTAATTGCAGACAAGTTCCTTAGCCTTTCCGAGTCTCAGTTTTCTCATCTCTAAAATGGCAATCATAGCAGCGCCTGACTCAGAGGCTTATTGTGAGGAGTAAATGGGACAATGTGTGTGAAATCCTTAGTGCACTGGCTCATCCTTAAAAAGTGGCCAAAAATAATAACTCTTATTATTTGCCCTAAGGTCAACCTTTTCTGCTCATAAAGAAAGTGTGTGAGAGATAAAAGTGCTGGATCGGGGTTGGAGTGATTATCAGTAAAGTTCTGATTCTGCCACAAATTAGCAGCAATGTTGGGCATGACCTTTCCCCTCTCCAGGCCTCAGTTTCCCCATCGGCAGACTAAAAGGGTTGATTAGTTCAGCTCTAACTCTGAAGGTTGTATGGCCGCCCGTGTGGCTTCTGGATGGCCCCAGTCTTCCCAGCTACGCATACAGAGCAGGGCCAGGAAGAGGTCTGGGAAGAAGCCTCTGACCTCCCTAAACCAGTGCTTTGGTTAAGAGAGCTGCTCTGGGGACACTCAAGCCCAGCTGGAGGTTTTGTCTTTACCATTGAGTGTGACCTTGGTACAGTCACTTCACCTCTCCGAGCCTTAGTTCCTTCATCTGTAAAATGGGACCTAAAATGGCATCCAGATTTGAGCCAATGCCTGCACAGCTCTTAGCACACGGAGGAAGAAGTCCGTAACGGCGTGTTGTTTTAATCATCGTTATTGATGCCAGCTTCATGTGGACTCATCCCTGGGCATGTGCTCAGAGCCAATCTGAGTGCACTTGTGACCTTTCCAAGTATTCTTTCTAGTGACAACAAAGCTTCTTATGAGAACAGTAGTCATCCTGGGGACCCACCCAAAGAAGAGGAGTTGGTCAACCTCTGCAGGCCAATAGGCAGGATTCCCATGATTCCAGGGCAGTCTGAAGGAGGTGATAGCCATCTGTCCTTCCCCACCCTGCCCAGAAAACCAGCTCTGCAGGGCTGGAAAGGACCACAGCCTGCATCTTGTCCAGCCCGTCTACCTGGGCTAGGATGCCGGGAGGGGAATAACCTACCCAAGTCCCGTGAGATGTTACTAGACCTAGGACACTTAGCATGTGTAGTATTGAAAAATTTATCTGTTTGATTCTTGGCTTCTCGACTTACAGGCTCAGTGACCTCCCTGGCCTTCATTCCTCATCTGGAAAATGGGGATAATAATAAAACCTGCTTCCTGGGATTGCTGCAAAGATTAAATGAGCATGCATATACATATATACAGATAACTTCTATGCATGTAACATATAACAAGTCCTCTATAAATAGCAATGTCCAATAGAAATATAACGTGAGGCACTATATAATTTTATTTTTTTTTTAAGATTTTATTTATTTATTTGACAGAGAGGGACACAGTGAGAGAGGAAACACAAGCAGGGGGAGCAGGAAGCCTGATGTGGGGCTCGATCCCAGGACCCCGGGATCATGACCTGAGCCAAAGGCAGACGCTTAACGACTGAGCCACCCAGGCGCCCCATATAATTTTAATGACTGAGCCACCCAGGCGCCCAGGCGCCCCATATAATTTTAAATCGTTCCATAGCCACTTTACAAAAAGTAAAAAGGAGAGAAAATTAGTTTGGGTAGTAAATGTCATTTAACCTACCATATCCAAGATATTATCATTTCAACATGGGATCAATACTAAAAAGTTATTAATAGCTTACATTTTTTTTCTTATTAAGTCTTTGAAATCTGGATGGGTTGCAACCTGGGGAGATTTTGGCAATTGTCTGGGATGCTTTTGGTTGTCACAACCAGGGGAGCCTGGGAATGGGCAGCAGTGTGTGCTACTGGTGTGAGACCAGGGACACTGCCAAAAATCCTACAGTGCATAGGACAGCCCCCCCACAGCAAACAATTATGTGGCCCCAAATAGTAACAGTGCCTGTTTTACACACCTAGCATAGTTCACATTAGCCACTTTCCACATCCTGAATAGCCACATGGAACTGGTGGCTACCATATTGGACAGTGCAGTTCTAGAACATAAAACATTCAGACATGCACTTAGAAGGGCCACATTTTTAGGAGTTTGGGTCTTGGTAAATTAGTTTTTCTGTTCATCAGGAATAACTGGCCACATGAGATGTGACTGGTTCACCAGAGTCTGGCTGGCTAAGGACAGAACCCATCTATCTCTGGCTGGTCAGACCCTTCCAAAGTCACCGCCCTCCCCTGGCAGACGACCCTGGGACAGACACTGAACCCTGTTGTTCTTTTCTGGGGAGACAATGCTTCAGGCCCTGCTACCTGCCTGACAGTGCTATTGTGGCTTGGGCAGAAAAGGGCTTTGTCAGGACAGCAGGCCAGGAGACTGCGGGTCAATGGGGCTCATTATATCTGTACTCCCGGGATGCTGATGCCAGCCCTGGGGAAGCCCCGCCTCCTCCTAGAACAAATGGGGAGCCTGAGGCCCAGAGAGGATGTGCAAGGCCCTTCAGTAGATCCCAGCTCCTTCCCCCTCAGCCCACTGCCCTAAAACATGAAACTCCCCTAACTCTGAAAAGCCTTGTCCGAAGCACAGGGGGAAGGCAGTAGTGCCCTTAACCCAGGGCAAGGGAGCCCCTGCCCGGGACCCTGAAATGTAGCGGCCCCACCAATCACAAGCCCAGCCACAAACATATCTATTAAAGAACACAGGTGTGTATCTGTCTCTCAAGATCTGGGCTCAGCTCTGGCACAATGTGACCATGATCTGAACATCCTCTCTTGTGATTAAAAAAGCCCAGGCCAGAAAGAAAGACCACAGATCTCTTGTTCTGTGTCCTTGGAACAAACGCAATCCGAGTTTGAAGGCAGTGAGTGTTTGAGGGTGGCCCTTCTGCCAGCCTCAGAGATGGACGCTGTTTTGTAGCACGTGTTAGATCTGAGCAGCAGAAATTGCTCAGGTAAGAGAAAAGGCCAATTAAATTCTCACGTCCGATCTTCCGTCTCAGGTAGCACAGCTGCCTCTGTAATGAACTATCATTTCCGATCACCCAGTTTCCGGCTTCTCTGTGTTCCAATTCATACTGGACTTGGAGGTACTCACTTCCATGTGGACTCTGGTGCCACATCCCCCCCAAAGTGAGGGGAAGGTCTGGGTGCATTAGGGCCCCTTGAACTTGGATGTGTAATGTTAGTAATACGTATGATTTTCCTTTTCCTTCTAAGCTCTATCTTACCCACCTTGCCCCCAAACCCATGGTCTCACACACACACACACACACACACACACGCAGAAAGAGAGAGAGAAAGAGAGAAAGGAGCTCTCTTATTTGACAGATGAGGAAACTGTTTCTCCTGGAGAGTATGTGACTTGTTTAAAGTCACCCAGAAAGTTGGGGGAAGCCACATGCTGGGAGAACCCATCCCTTGTATCCCAGCTAGAAGTGTATTATACTCTACGTGTAGAGGGTGGAGAGTGATGGGGGGAGGACAGGCTTGGGGGGCAGAGCCTGTTTACTCCTGGTGCCCTCACTAGCTGTGGGACCTCCGGAGCAAGTTTCTCAGAGTATTTCAAATATGGGCTTTTTCTATTCCTATGACTCTTCTGTAAATCTAAAGTTATTTTAAAACCAAAAGGTTTTTTTTAAGTACAGTTTTCTCTCATCTGTACCATGGAGATGGTAATGGTATCTACCAAATGAGATAATGTCTGTACAGGGTTTAAAGATTTTATTTATTTGAGAGAGAAAGAGAGCACAAGCAGGGGGAAGGGCAGAGGGGGAGGGAGAGGGAGAGAGAGAATCTCTCAAGTGGACTCTGAGCCGAGCACGAAGCCTGAAGAAGGGCTCAGTCTCACAACCCTGAGATCATGACCTGAGACAAAACCAAGAGTGGAAAGCTCAACCAACTAAGCCACCCAGGCGCCCCTCTGTAGGGTTTAGTACAGGGTCTGTCTCATAGTGAATACTCCATAAGTAACTTTTTAAAAGCTACCTCCTCCAGGAGGTCAGTGGCCACCATTGCTGGAACTGGCCACTGCTTTCTTGGTGGTCCCATGTCTTCACTACACAGGAACAGGAGTGTATTTCAGTCTAAATGCCAGGCATTTAGTGTGGCCAGTGGGAGCATGCTCTTGATCTTCACTCTTCCACTTCCTAGCTGGGAAACCTGGCAAGTTACTTGATTGCTCTGTGCCTCAGTTTCCTTTCTGTAAATAATAAAAGTCTGTACTGATGTGGTTGTCATGAGGGTTAAATAAACGGGGATTTTTCAGCACTAATAACAGTGCCTGGCCTATAGCAAGCACGGCACAAGTGTGTTTATGGTCCAAGATAGGGTTTCTCTAATTTATTTGTACTATTACCCATAGTAGCCAATATACTTTCCATACCACAGGTTTTTTTCATGGTGATTTGGAAGACACCAGTTTCTAGATAGTAAATCCCATTTTGTTTCTCTCATTAATATAGAAGGTTCTCCAGGGACAGAGAATATGTCTAACTCATTTTGGTCTCCCATCGCTTGGAAGAAGAAATATACTTCTCTCATTCATTACCAAGCGTCTATCATCCGTTCATTCCACACAGACATAGTGGCCATTTTGGGGGCACCTACTTACTGTGTGCCTGTGGTATACCAGTGCCCATTTCAGACCTATGTTGGCAGGGAGGCAGGGAGGCAGGCAAGAAGGGGAAAACTCAGGGTCTCAGACACCACCCCCGCCTGAGAGGGCTCCAACTGGCAGCAGTGCCTTTTCCAACCCCCACGTTCCCACTTCCACCTCGGCCAAAAAATCTCCCCCTCTCCCACCTGTCGGGACCCGTCAACTCTGTCCCTGCGGACGCAACTGGCTGCTGTTCGAACGTTTCGCGGAGCGGCGGCGCCGGGGGACCCTCCTCCTTGCCTCCGGCCGGGGGCGCGACGCGGCGACTCCTTCTCGGGAAGCCCGGCAGCCTCCGCACCCCGGGAGGGCGTGCGCCCCTCTGCGGGCAGCTCGGGCGCTGGGCCCCCGACCCAGGGAGTTGCCCGAGACGCCGGGTGACTCCTCCCCGGGGACCGTCCCCGTCTGGGGCGCGTCATTCTCTCCACCCCTGGGGCCAACCCCGGCAGCTTCTCGCACGCCGGCCACGCCGGGACGAGTTTCGGCCACCTGCTCCGGAGCCCGGGAGCCCCCGGCGCCAGCCGCCCGCGCGTCGGTCCGTCGGTCGGTGCGCGCAGGGCCCATGGAGCTGCCCGCCAGCAATACCAGCTGCCAGAACGGTGCGTGCGGGCCCGAGGAGCCCCGGGTGCGCCGCGCGCTTCGCGCCTTCCCTTCCCCGCCGCTCCTTTCCCTCGCGTCTGCTCCTGCGGGGGCCCAAACCGGGGAGGGCGGGGTCAGCGCGGCTTGTGGTCAGGCCCGTCTTGGCGGGGGAGGGGGGGGTGGGGGGGAGCAGGCTTCTGGCTGACTTCCCCACCTTTGAGGCTGGGGAGCTGAGAGGGCGATTGGGAGGGAAGGGCACACGTGGGGAGGGAGGGGGCAGAGGGGGGCATAATTAACTGGAGGTGGTCAGCCCGAGGTGGGGGTTTTCACGGTAGTTTATGTATCGTTGCTTCAGATTCTCGCACCTGCCCAGGTCTGGTTGTCTCCCTGGGGCCCACCAAAGACAAGGGAGAGGGGCGCAGACACTCACCACCTCCAAACCCACCCGCACCCTGTAGGTGGGAAAGAACAACCCAGGGAGGGATAAGGAAAGACCCTGAGCTTAAGTTGAGTTCTTACCAGGAACCGGGTGGTAGACTAGGCCCTTTACCTGCATTATCTCATTTAACCCTTAACCCTAAAGGGCAGATAGGTATTATTACCTTGCTGTCTCCTTTCTGAAGAGAAAGAAACCGAGGCTCTGAAAAGCCTGATAATTTGCTCAAGCTACTGCAGTGGGGGGAGTGGAATATAAAATTAGAGCTCTTGGATTCTCAAACATGTACTCATACTACTGTACTCCTTTCTTGGTATGTCTGCATGTTCCTATCTCCTCTTGCAATGGCAGCCTGTCGGATAGCCCTGTTTCTCTAACTTCTTTTTCCCAGTGAAGTGTTCAAAGCCAGCTCTGTGGGTGTTGGCTGGCTTTGGTCTCCTGGCCAACAATGCAGTCCATTTTCAGCCTCACCTTCCCCTGGGGAAGAATACGTTCCCTGGTCCTAGCATATTCTGGAAAAGAAGAGGGAATCACCGGGCCCAACACGCATTTGTCTAATGAGCATCCTCCTCAGAACTGGACTTTCTTTGGCCATCAGCCCTCTCTCTTTTTCTTTCTGTCCTCATGGGAAAACTTAATTCAGTGGAGGCTACTGCGCCCCTGGGTGCTCCAGGCCTCCCCAAAACAGGCAAGCTCACCCTTTGGCCCCACCTCCTGGAGATGCACCTTCGGGAGGGCAGGGGAAGGGGGTAGGAATGGGATTGGCCTTCTTCTTGGGAGTCACCTTCCTTGGCCCATGTCCTGGCTCTGGCTCATTTCCTGTGTTCAGGGAACTCCCCAGACTTGACGGTCTAAGCTGAGGAACAGGAGTGAGAGGTCAGACCAAATCTGAGTAGGGATGGAGATGGCTTCTTGTCTCACCTTCTCTTGATTGTGAGACAGGTGTCAGGAAGAGAGATCTCCCATGGCCAAAGACACATGGATGTCCCCTGGTGGGTTCCAGGCCCAGCTCTGCCACTAGGTTTTTGTGAGACTCAAGCAAGTCCTTCCCCTTCTCAGGGCGTCAGTTTTCCTGGCTGCAGGTAAGAGGGTTAGGCAGGCTGTCTTCCCGGGGCTCTCCCAGCACCATTCTGTGCTTCTGTGCCATGGAAGAAAGGTCAATGTCGCCCTTACTTTATTCCACCCAGATGCCACTCTCTGATCCAGACACACTGATGCCAGAGCTGCCTGACCATTAGGGCGCGCCCAGTACAGCCTGGAGTTCTCACTGCTCTGAGGAGAAGTGCCACCCAGGCTTACATCCTTGGCACAGTTTTGAAATTCCAGTTTGAAAAAGACCTTCTACCACCAGAGGTCACGAACTCAGATGCCTACAGGGGCTGAGCACATAACCAAAATGACTGAAGGGAAGCAGATAGGGACACTGGGGCATTGCAAAGGACATGTCCCTTTGTGGGGGCAGCCACTCTCATCTGCAGTCAGTGGTCAGCTCTGGGAAGGTGTGCTCGATGAGGTAAACAGAGGCAGCTCAAAAGCTGAATTTTCATGGGAAATCGGATTTTAAAATGTTGGTAATGAATTCATAGTTTAAAACAACCCTCAGGAGGCCAAATGGAACCCCAGCCTGGCCTTGCTGCCTGCCCCGTGGGGTGTAGGTGACAGTTAAGTGCATGGCTTTGGCATCACACGGGCTTCGGGAACAATCTGGCTTCACTGTGTACCACCAGTGTCGTCTTACTCAGCTTACCAAACTTATCAGGGCCCCGGTTTCTTCCGCTAAAACCGGGACACGATCACTGTGCCATTTCCATGATAGGAATGCTCATGCAAAGCCCCAGAGTGGAGGAGCATGCAGTCCTGGCGTTGGGGGATTACTGGCTGTGCTTTACGTGGTTTTACTGAACTTGGGCAGCTTAGCTCTTCTGACGGAGGGTCTGCCCCTCGGGCCCAAGTTTGTCCTATTATCCTTGGCGTTTGTGCCAGAGGGCAAGCAAGGGTTGGCGGGTTCTGGGGCATGAGGGCTGACTTGGGCTCTCAGGATCTCTAGGACTTGGAAGGCAAACTAAAGAGACGCTCCATGGGACGGCAGGGACAGCGATCCCTCTGAGGCCTCAAGGAGGCCCCAGCCACTGACCACGGGCATCAGAGGTCTTAGAATAAGGCCCGGGAATGGTCAGTTCTAACCAGTAGGCTGCTTATATTTAATTATCTTCAGGCCTAGAAGGGGCTGTGGGCTCTCTAGCCTCACTCCCTCATGTTAACTCTCAGGAGTCTCCATTGTGGCTAGAGGTGGGGATATGGAAGTAAAGAGGCCTCTTGGAGGGGAGAATCCTTGTGTGATCCTGAGCTGTTGGAGGTCCAGAAGCTGGGAGGGGATGCCTAGGAAGGGTGGGAGTTTGGATTCCGTGATGCTTGAGAGCCTGGAAGACCCTGCTTGGTGTGTGGGGCATTAGTACACCTTAGTGGTCATGTGCTGGAGTTCTGAAGTCAGATAGTCTGTGTTCTTAGGCAAGGTGCCTGACCTCTCATGGCCTCTCTTTCCCATCTATGAAATGGGAACTCAAGGCAGCGCTTATCTGACAGATGGTTATAAAAATTGGATGAGTTCGTGCAAATAAAACCCCTAGCTGGGGGTAAGGACTCAGTGAATGTTATTTATTATTGTTAGGTTGAGGCCCATAGTGTGGATGGAGGCCCACTGCAGCTGAACTATGGGGTCTGAACCAGTAGCCAATTCCAGTATTTGAAAGCATGAAGACGTCCCCAGCGTGACTCTCTTATGGTGGTCTTCCCGTCCAGGTTCCCTGATCAGCGTGTACTGCTCCTCCCACCAAGTGGTGTGCCAGATCGTCGGTGACCTCAGCCCCCAGGTGCCCAGCAATGTCACCTCTCACGACTGGAAGGAAAGGTTCAGGCAGAACTACAGCTTCTACATTGGTCTGGGCCTGGCCTTCTTGTCTAGTTTCCTCATCGGCAGCAGCGTCATCCTCAAGAAGAAAGGCCTTCAGCGACTGGTGGCCTCTGGGGCCACACGGGCCGGTAGGGTCCTGGAGGGGAGGGTGGGTGTGGGGTGTTAGGCAGCAGAGCCCCCAACCAGCCCCACGAACCTCCCTTCACAAGGGGGCCCCTGCAGTTGGCGAGCCTGGCCTACATGGTCACAAAAGGCTCATTGTCAACCCTGCTGGGAATCCAATCCACCCGCAGGAGACCTCCCTTTAAAATCCAACATTTCTGGAGAACTTCAAGATATGTTAATTGGGGTACAGATAAGGAAAAGTCTCAGGGCCAAGAATGAGAAACCCCAGATCTAGTCCAGTTTTATTTCTTACCCGCTCTGTCATCCTGGGCAAGCTGAATGGGAATACAAATACCTCTGTCCAGAGCAGTGTCACACACTACTGTGCCCTCCTGGACTCCCAGATAAGGCCCACTCAAGGCCACAAAAGAATTCCTGAGTCTCTGTCCACAAGGATTTGTTTGCTTGGAAAGAAGGTGTATTTCTATGAACCCACCCTGGAGAAAAGGAATCACGTGTAAAAAAATTCATTCCTTTAATTATCATTCACTGCATACCAGCTGTACCAGGTCCCACGCTGGGCGTGGGGACCCAGTGCCCCGTGGGGCATTGAGCCGCACGGGGGACACAGGCAACTGTTCCACAGTGGTTGGCGTGCTCTTCGTCATGGAGAAAATCCAGGACGCTTTGGGGATATTTTGGAGGGCCCAGGCTTGGAAGGTTAGGGGAGGTTTTCTGTAAGAGGTGATCTGGAAGCTGGGACTTGATGAGATGGCCAGGTGAAGGGGAAAAGAGGAGGATGTGGTGTTCCAGGCAGAAAGAAGAGCATGTGCAGAGGCTCCGAGGTGAGAGAGCATGAGTGATGTTAGAAGCTGAAAGTAGCTCAGGATGGCTGGAGCATGGGGCTGGGGGTGGGGGTGGGGGGTAAGAGATGAGGGAAGGGCCAGATCGTGAAGGGTCTTATAAACTGGGCCACAGAGTTTGGGTGCAGTTGTAAGTGACAAAGGTTTTAGGCAGGGGAGAGACATAGTTCAATTGACGATTTGAAAAGATTCCTGGTTGCTGGGTGGACAGTGGATTAGGGGACAAGCCTGGCACCTAGGAGACCAGTTAGGGGAGAAAGACGGCACAACTTGGGCTGGGAGAATTGCGGTGGTAACGGAGACCGTGGTGGAGTCCAGAGATAGCTTTCGAAGTTAGAACTTACTGGGTTTGGTGTTGACTGGCTCCAAGAGGAGGGTAAAACAGAGTCGAGACTGACTCAGCTTTCTGACTTGAGCAACTGGGGAGATGAGGGTGTTGTTTTCTGAGATGAAGAATGCAGTATGAGCAGGTTTATGGGACTATGATGGTTCAAGTTTGGACATGTTCAATGTAGTGTTCTGCGGGACACTGCTTTGGAAGCAAACTCCTAGGGTTCCAATTCTAGGTCTTCCATTCCTGGTGATGTGATCCTGCGCAAGGGAAGTGTTTTCTTCTGTGCCTCAGTCTCTTCATCTGTAAAATGGGATTCAGAACAGTTCCAACCACTAGGATTCTTGTGAAGATAAGTAGTGTGTTTACAAAGAGGCTTGGCCCAGAGTCAACACGAGGATTGGCGTTACTGGGAGGGCCCGGCAGGCAGTTGGATGCCCAGGTCTAGAGCCAGGTGCTCTCTGAAATGGAGAGCTGTGAGGTGTGGGGAGGAAGTCAGGAGCAATGGTCTTGGCTGCTCTGTCCTGTACTTCTGGACAAGTGTCCGAAAGTCCACCATGTGAACCGAACAAACACAATTCTGGGCATCATAGCGTCTCCATTTTAGTGGGAGAAATGTCAGAAAAGAAACACATTAACTCAAATTATAAATAAGTACCACGAAGGAGAAGAGCTAGTGATGAAAGAGAATCCCAACAGGGCAAAAAACAGAGATAAAGGGGTCAGGGAGGGCATCTTAGGGGAAGCAACATTCAAGCAAAGTCCTGAAGAGTGAGTGTAGATATAAGCAAATATCATCAAGAAGACTATCCCTGACACGGAAAAGCAAAGGTCTTCAGGCCAAAAAGAGCTCATCCGTTTGGAGGAACTAGAAGAAAGCTGAGTGGCAAGATAATGGTAAGAAGAGTGGCAAGAGATGCTTTTGGAGATGTGAACATGGTCAAAACTATGAACTGGCTTGTTTAGGATTTTGGTCTTTTATAGAGTATTTGGAAGCCATTGGCCTGTTACAAGCTGAGGAGTGACAGTCTGCTTTACAGTCTTAAAGACCATCAGCTACTGTGAGGGAATGGGTTATAAAGGGATGGTGAGAGTGGCACCAGATGAACCTGGGGAGGCTGTTGCCTCACCCCAGGCCAGAGGGGGTAGTGCCTTGGAGTCAGGTGGGGCGGACACATGTGAGATGCTCTTTGGAGAGGGAAACAGCAGGATGGATGGAACACAGAAGGTGAAGGAGTGGGAGAGTCAAGGGTGATTTCCTGGGTTCTGGCTTAAGCAACTAGGTACATGGAGGTACCACTTACTGAATTTCCTTTGGTGGGTGGGTGGCATTTAAAATCAAGAGTTCTATTTAGGACAGTGTTTGGGATGCCTGTGAGAGATCCAAGAGATGTCAAGTAAGCAATTGGACATTCGTCTAGGCTCAGAAGGAAGGCTCAGTGCACATATATGAAATAAGGACACCAGTGTAAAGATGGTATGTGAAACTTTGGGAATGGATAAAGTCGCCCAGGAGGGGACCCAGAGGCACGCCCAGAGGACCAACCACAGGGAACATATATTGAACCCTTCAAGACTGGGGAGTGAAGGTAGAGATGGGAAAGGTGCCTGAGAAAGCATGGCCAAGCTCTAACTTTTTGTCCATTCCTTTCTGCAGTGGATGGAGGGTATGGCTACCTGAAGAATGCCATGTGGTGGGCTGGATTTCTCACCAGTAAGTGGGCTCTTTCCTAACAACACTGACCCATTGATGGCAGAAGCAGAGATGAAAAGAGGGGTGAATGGGGCCATTTCTGTCTTCATTGTGCAAAGTGTGAATCTCAATGGGAAAACCTTGGCAATCTTTGCAGGAAGAACATCTTCCCTGTATTTCAGATTACATTCTCCACCCAAAGTCAGTCCATCCATGAAACGTGTATCCCCAGAGAGGCTTGTAGAGAGCTGCTAATGTTAGAGGTGTCATTTCTCAACTTCCCTTGAAACAGAGAGAGTTATCACTGCCGGTTGGAGTCTCTTGGGGCTCCTCAGCCAGGTTTTCCATCCAGAGGCAGTGTGTTGGCTCACTTAGAGCATGGCTGGTCTGCCACTTAAAGTTTGCCCAGATTTGCACATTCACACATTTCCCCTGCTTTCCATCACCCTTGCTGGCTTTCAAACCCTAATTCTTTCGAATGGAAGATTACCCAGCTTTCCATTTATAAATCAGGTTTTGATCCCAGTCTTAGCCAGGGCTACCACATTCATCCTCTCCTTTCAAAGGGCAGACCCAGGTCATTCTTTACCAGCAGAGACAGAAAATGCACTTGCAGGAGTCTGCAAACTAGAAACTCAAATGTGGAGAATTAGGCCCTGTGAGGACGTCAGACTTTCTAACCACCTGCCCACAGTTCCTCTGGGAGAGATGGCTCCACGACGAAGTGGTACCTGGAGAATCAGTAACTAAATGTTTCTTTTTTTGGAAATTAACACTTTCTAGAATTCATCTTAAGATACAGACCAAACATGAGCAGTCCCTGAGGTACACTTACCGGTGGCCTGGACTAGAAGCCAAGATGCCGAAGGAACAGGAAGGCGTCCTTCCACAAACATGTCGTGTGACCTTGGACTCTGGGCCTGGCTTGCCCATCTTTAAAATGGAAGGATTTGGGGCGCCTGGGTGGCTCAGATGGTTAAGCATTTGCCTTCGGCTCAGGTCATGATCCCGGGGTCCCGGGATCGAGCCCCACGTCTGACTCCTGACTCGGCGGGGAGCCTGCTTCTCCCTTGCCCTCTGCCTCTCCCCTGCTCATGCTCTCGGTCTCTCTCTGTATCTCTCTGTTTCAAATGAATAAATAAAATCTTAAAAAATAAATAAATAAATAAAATAAAATGGAAGGATTTGATCAGGAGAGTCTGGGCCTGACCGTCCAAGCAGATTCGCTAGGGGGAAAGCGTAAGGACCAAGACTTTAGGGAATGTGGGCCCGAGATTCTGTGAGTGGCTGATCACTAAATGAAGCTGTCTCTACCCAGGTTAGTGTGGGCTGGAGACGGTGCGTCGAAGCCACACGAGCCTGTTTTCTCCCTTCGTTTCTTAGTGGCTGCTGGAGAAGTTGCCAACTTCGGGGCCTACGCATTTGCCCCTGCGACAGTCGTCACGCCTCTGGGAGCGCTGAGTGTCCTCATAAGGTTATCGTCACCTCTCTTGCTGTCTCTGCCTCCTTCCTATTTTCAGTTTGTGGATGTCTGGAACTGTGAGTGGGGTCACCTGCCACTTGCAGTCAGGGACCTGGGTCGGTCCCAGCTCCCAGAAAGAGGCACTATGCTGGCTGGAGCTCCCGAGCCCTGGATTCTTTGCTGCCTCTTGTCCTAGCATGCCCTCCAACGACTGGCCAGTAGCGGGGCAGGCCACGCCCAGAGCAGTGGGAAGGGCTTCCAGGGCCACCAAGCTGAACGTCTCACGTCAACGTTTTGGTGTGTCAGTAGGCGCAGCATACAAGTTGAAAAGCATGAGCTCTAACCTTAAGCTCTGCCGCTTAGTAACTACATTACCATGGACCAGTCACTTAACTACCCTAAGCCTCAGTTTCCCCATCTGCTCAGTGGCGATGCTAATAATCCCTACCTGAAGGCATTTCTTCAAGGACTACGTGGGCTTCCCATTGCCACATTCTTCTTGAACTATAAGCATAGTTCCTCCGTGGGGGTCTTGGAGCCCCATTTGAAGCTGGCTGTGATTATTGGCTTAACCTGGGAGTCTTGGTAAATCCCAGCGAACCACACCCAGCACCCACAGTTTCCTCTGTTTTGTTTTACCCTCTTGATGACAATTTTGTAACATTTACCCAGTCGAAAATAAACAGAGGCATGCCTCACATGACACAGCGGGCTGATGTAGCTGAGATAGCACTATGGCATATCTGACGATGTGCAAATGCCCACTCCCAGGAAGTTAGGAGGGGTGGGGAATCCTCCACTGTGTGACCTCTGCCTATGCCAATGCCCCCAGACTCTCTTGAATGCAGATGTTTTGGGTGGTTTTAGAGGAGAGATGGAAGACATTCAGAGGAGCTCAGACATCAATCCCCTCTCTCTTGATACCTTAAACCAGAATTTTGGGGAGTAATTCAGTCCTAGATCAGCCAACTGCTTTTTACCGTAAGCTCAGGTTACCTTCATAAAGAAACAGAAACCTGCCCTGTGATCACACCTGTCTTGCCCAATTTCCTTCCCTTCTTCCCTCACCTCTGCCACCTCATCTGAGGAGGTGAGGGGAATGAAAATCATATCACCAAGGAATAGCAGGAAACTGGAGGCGTTTTGCCCAGGAAAGAGAAAACTCAGGGAAGTCACTGGGATTCTCCTTAATGAGGTGTAGAGGAAAACGCATAGGTTTTATAATTAGACAGAAATTCAGCTAAAATCCTGGCCCTGCTACTTACCAGTTGTATGACCTTGCCAAGTTATTTTAACTTCTATGAGATTGTTTTCTCATCTATAAAATGGAGATAGTATATTTTACTTCTCAAAGAGTTGTGACATGTTAATGAGGTATAGTAAGTAGAAAATTCCTAGCATAATACCTACTCCATAATATAAGCCCAAAACATAGTGCCTGTAATTGTCATTGTGGTTGTTTATATTGGCATATACAAATGGAACAAGGAATAGCTCTGTATGACTCAAGGAATAGAAATAGGACCATGAGTAGAAATTACCATACTTTTGGTAATTAGAATGAACCTACGATAGATTCATTTACTTTGTGAAGGGGTCAGTTGCTTGCCATCAGAAGTATACAAGCCAAGCCTGAAAGCAGTCTGTTGGTAATGTTAAGGGAAGATGTGCTCTTTGGGTAGGAAGTTAGACAAGAATGCCCTGAAGGGCTTTTCTGACTCTTCTGTTTGGGGATCCCTTTAGTCTTTGAAGTGAAAGAAATCCACAAGTATGTCGATTCCTCCAGCACACACTGTAACCCTCCCATAAATTTCTATTTCAAACGTTTTGGGGGAAGAGTAGTGAGTCCTGATCTGTTCTTCTCCACGAATGCTTGCTCAGCCCCCATTTTCCTTCAGAATGCTGGGACAGGCCTGGCTGCTAAACCGTCTCTCCCATGTCCTCGTGCAGTGCCATCCTGTCCTCATACTTCCTGGGAGAGAATCTGAATCTGCTGGGGAAGCTGGGCTGTGTGATCTGTGTGGCCGGCAGCACAGTGATGGTGATACACGCCCCCGAGGAAGAGAAGGTCTCCACCGTTGTTGAGATGGCTGCCAAAATGAAAGACACAGGTAGGCTCCCCCCACCCCATGAGTAGGAAGACACTGGGGAATGAACCCCAGGAAGGTCTAACTGGGGGCTGACCATGCCAGGTGCTGCCACCTGGAGGCAAAGGAAGCTAAAGAAGGAAAGTTGGGGGGCTGGTCCTAGGGTTAGCTCACGGGCTTCCCAGGCTGATGCATGTTGATGTTATTTATCATGTGTTTATTTTGTGCCAGGCACAGTTCTAAATATGTTCTATGCATTATCCTGGTCTGTTCAGGCTGCTATAACAGAATACCACAGACTGGGTGGCTTATAAACTGCAGAAATGTATTTCTTACAGTTCTGGAGGCTGGGAAGTCCAAGATCAAGGCCCTGGTAGATTTGGTTCATAAACGGCCAACTTCTCTCTGTGGCCTCACCTCACATGGTGGAAGGGGTGAGGGAGCTCTCTGGGGTCTCTTCTACAGGAACACTAATCCCATTCATGAGGGTGCCACCCTCATGACCTAATCACCTTCCAAAGGCCTCATGTCCAAATACCATCACATGGGGATTAACGGGGGTTGGGGGGACGACACAGTCTTGTAGCATGCATTATCTCATTTAACCCCGCAAAAAAAAGATCTATCAGGAAGGTCCTATTATTAGGCCTGTTTTACAAATAAGGAAATGGAGGTCTTGTGGTTAATTAATAACCTGCCCCAATTATTAAAAAGTTGTGACGTGAGCCTGGAACCCATGTCTGCCTGACTTTAGAGCCCAAGTCCTTACTGCTATATCCCATGACCATGGTTAGAGGGCTCTAAAAACTAACTGCATCCTCTGCAGCTCAGATTATCCATGTCCCACCCCTTCTGAAGGGTACATCGTGTTTGCTGTGCTTCTGCTGGTGTTCTGCCTCATCCTCATCTTCGTCATCGCCCCACGCTACGGACAAAGGAATATCCTCGTTTACATCGTCATCTGCTCGCTGATCGGGGCCTTCTCCGTGTCCGCCGTCAAGGGCCTGGGCATCACCATTAAGAACTTCTTCCAGGGAATGCCCGTTGTGCGGCATCCCCTCCCCTACATCCTGTCCCTCGTCCTGGCACTTTCTCTCAGCACTCAGGTCAACTTCCTTAACAGGGCACTAGACATTTTTAATACCTCCCTGGTGTTCCCCATCTATTATGTGTTCTTCACCACGGTGGTGGTTACCTCCTCCACTATCCTCTTCAAGGAATGGTACAGCATGTCTGCAGTGGACATTGTGGGCACCCTCTCTGGCTTTGTCACCATCATTCTGGGTGTGTTCATGCTTCATGCTTTCAAAGACCTGGACATCAGCCACACCAGCTTACCCCACATGCACAAAAACCCAACCCCCTCTCCCACCCCTGAGCCCACTGTCATTAGACTAGAAGACAAGAATGTCCTTGTGGATAGCATAGAACTCTCCAGCACCCCATCACCAGAAGAAAAGCCCAAAGTATTTATAATCCACTCTTAAAGCTTGGAATCCATGAGTGAGAAGATGAGCTCTACGGTACAGCCTGACCTCTCCATTTCAGAGGCACCTGGTTATCTTCACCAGCCCTGTTACCAATGGGCTCTCTTTTCTTGAGATGTTCATCTATACCTCATCACTGTTTCTAGAAGGAAAGTCCCTACCCAGTGAGTGGTGGTGGCAGAACTTCGTGGAAACAGCCTCAGTGACTGAATACATTGGTGCCAGCAGGTCCCCTGGACCTCCCTTCCCACTTGTTTCCTCAGTGCCATTGCTGTGTTGGTGAGAAGAAGAGAGAATTTGACCCGCTGAATGTAGCACAGGCCAAGACCTTCCCTGAGATGCTGGTTGTCGGGAAATCCTTAGCACTGGTTCTCCTGAGACTGAATCCCATTCCTCGGCCCAAGGATGAAGTGCAGCGGGTTCCTAGAGGCCCAGACAGCAATTCATCATGCCCCGCCTCCCCCCCGCCCCCATCCAGAGCTGACAACTAATGTAACACGTCCTGCTGCTTTTGCCACTTGGTCTTTGGAGACAAAAGCATGACCTCAGCTGACCTTCTTACTGTGAAAACCATCTGATGTCTCAAGGAACATTTCCACCAACCCCATTCCCCGAGCACTCCAGCCTGGAGGTCAGCATCTTATTTTCCGTCCACTCTGCCCCAATCCCTGCCCCTTCCATCTCTCTTTCTGGCCAAAGGAGTTGTCACTGAGACATTCGGGCAATTACCTTAGAACTCAAAACAAAATGACAAGAACAACAACAAAAGATCCTCCACAGCCAAGCTCTGCTGGTGCAACCCAGTGTTTCATTTTGCCTCACTCTGGAAAGAGAACAGCATTTGCACTGCTCTTAAAAGTAGTCTGGCTGTCAAGATAGAATTTGGCAGAACGCACTTTCCTTTTCCTCAAGGAGTCAACCAAAATATGATTTGGGGAGATGGGGAGAAGGAGGAGCAATGTTGGGATTTGGCAGAAAGCAGCCATAGGCCCTCTAGAAACCTGGCGCTAACTTTTGTGTTTACTCTGGTGCCCAACCAAGAACCCAGGTGGAAGGGGCTCCGGGTAATTTCTGGGATGTAGCCTTAGAGGCCTGAGCAGTGGGATCAGCTTTGAACTTTACTGACCAGTGGGGCGCAGGCTTGGCATGGGGTGCATTCTGGCTGTTGATCAGATCGCCCCCAAGCACCCAATCCCACTGATGAGCTCCCCGCCCCGGGAAGCAGCAGGTCATGACTGTTCCACCACCATCTGCTCTGGGGACTGCCTTTAGTCCCCTCACATTTGACCAGAAGCTTTCAAAACACAAGAGCAGCTAGAGAGAGAGAATTTCCTTCTTGTCTTCTTTCTAGCTCCAAGAGTATGGGAGTTGGTTGAAGGACCACTGAAAGGGAAGTAAGAGAGCCAGTATATCTGTAAAGAGGGAAGGCTTGGTCCTCAGCCCCCAGGTGGGCACGGAGCCTCCCCTGTATAACCCTATACCTGTGTCCTGTGTTGATGTCCCATGCCCTAAGCACAGCCAAACCCGGGCCGGACTCTTGCTGGCCTTGAAGCTCCAAAGGCTTGGCTGACCCACAGACTGGCTTCCTGCACTTCCAGCCTCAAAACCCCGGTTTTTAATGAATGTGGATTTCTGTCTGTAACTAAAATCAATGCAACATGTTGGATCTTGAGAATGGCAGTCATCTAAGGGCCCTGAGAGTGTGGTCTACAGGGTCAAGAATAAAGACCTCTGAGTATGTTTACTTGATATTTGTGTCTTGGCCTTCTTTGAATACGGAACAATTAAACTGGTTTGTCTGGTGCTGAGGGGCTGGTGCTCAATCCCTGGAGGGTTGTGGCTGCCAAGTAAGTCCCTCCGGTAGCTTTCGTAGCTGCACACCCTCACTGCAGTGGGAAAGGCCGTTTTGGGAATAGTCCGTTGAAGATATTCATCCCTTGTTAATGCCTGAGCCCTTACTGGGAACCAGGCACAGTACTAAGAGCTTCATGTGAATTCTTTAAGTCCTCACAAATCCCCAAGGTAGATATATTTTTTTATCCCCATTTTATATATGAGGAAAGGGTCTCAGGGAGGTTAAGTAATCGCCCGAGGTCAAACAGCCAGAAGAATCTAAGCCTAGAGTCTTAACCACCAGGCAGTGTCTCTCTCCAAAGGTTGCCAAACGAAGGTTGGCATTACTTTGTTCTTTTCTTTTCTTGTCATCTGCGCTGTTTCCCCTGTCTGGACAGAAGCCCCATCGGAGTTGGTCTTAATTTGCTGCTTATTCTCAATGCATAACACATAGTCGGTACTCATAAAAACATTTACTGAATGAAGAAACAATACTGTTCCAATAGTCCTTCTTTGCCCAGACTCTCTTGGGGGCCAGCTCTGGATTCAGAGCAGATCTTAATGAACCCCTGACATGTCCAGCAGAGCAACTCTAAAACTGTCGCAGTCAGCAGTTTCTGAGCCCTTGGCCTGTGCCGGGCACAGGTGGGTGCTATCACGTGGAGCACTTCCCTGATGATCACAACACTTTTAAGGGAGGTGTTATTCCCGAGGTATAGTGAAAAGAGCCTCAGGGTTCTGGAACTCATACACTCTCACGCATCTAGTAAGCAGCAGAGCTGGGACGTGGACCCAGGTCTGTCCATCCAGGCTTTATGCATTATGTTGCTGACCAATCTAGGACTAGTGGCTGGTTTAGATGATGGAGCTAAGCAGGGAGGGGTGTTGGGTAAGGGGCTGATTTCATGAGCAGGCATTGTAGTAAAGCATTTGTGTTTGATGCCTTTGAAATCCTTAGGCAATCTCAAAACCCTGAGAAGTTAGAAAAATAGAATCAGATACCAAAGACCTCCCAGGGCTTTTGTGAAGATTCAATGAGATCATTCACATAAAGAAAGTAGGCTACAAAGCCAGCATATGTTAAATACTCAGTAAATGTTACCTCCTCTCATGGTTATTATGATTCTCTCTTAGAGAACCTTAGAATTGAGGTGGGAGTCAAATGAGACAATAAAGGTGAGGTCCTTTTGCAACTCAGAGGCACCAATGGATGTGAGCTGTTATCACGCAGGGCTCTGGAGTCCGAAAGCCTACCCAACACCAGCCTTGGCTCGGCACCTGCCCACCCAGCCCAAGAGACCTTGCGCAAGTCTCTCCCCACTTTGAAGTGCATCTTACCTAGCAATAGGATGAGGAGGCGAACACAGGATCTCGGTTGTCTCCTAAACACATTAGTGTAGCAGGAAAGAAACATAGCAGAGAATCCCAGGATCATTCCTGCCTTTAGTGACCCAAGACCAAACCAACTATGTCCAGGCACAAATACAAACAGCCCCCGTGACTGGTCATGGGAAAACCCAGGCTTTTCTGTGGTTTCAAGTCTTCCATTATGGCCTGACAGGTGGACTGATGGTCTTTGTGGGAACTCTTATGAGGAGTCCTCACGGCTGGCTCCTATCCAGGCTGAGCAGTGGGAGAATAAAGCAAACAAATAAAGAATTGCCAAACCAGACAACTTTCAAATGACAATTTATTTTAATTAAATACAAACAAGGAAAAAAGGCACCATGGCCCATTCAAGTATTTTGCATAGATGTACAATTATTGTAAACAATTAATAGGTGGACAAGAGAGAAGAGGAACTGTTTTCCGTGAACGATCGCCAAATAAAAAGAAAATTCACATTGCCCTAGATCCCAGACACATACATACACACACAGTGGATGGTGTGAGAGGGTGCACAGAAGGGTGACTTTGGGGACACTGGCTTGGATTCTGCAGAACCCCTCTTAGCAAGCTTCCCTAGGGATGGGGCACCTTTCCAGTTGGCATTCCCTTGGGTGTCCAGCAGAGCTGTTATATGCATATTTAACACAATCATGACTTTTGAACTGGTCCCCAATGTAAAATATGCAAGTCTTCCATACCCTTTGCCAAATAAGAATAAATTTGGACATAGGCAAGGGGAGGTTTTATTCAAAAGGATTATTGCAAGAGACAGCAAGGGGCTACTGTAGTATGGAGAAGGGGCTTCCCCAATCCTGTAAGATCTGCAAGCATCTCAGAGCTGAGGCAGAAAAGGGCCTTTATAGGGAGAAGTCAACAAGGCTAAAAAGAACGGATGGCAAGCAGGTAGTTACAACTTGGAGCCAGGCACCTGGGATAAAACTCCCACTGAGACAGGGAGACAGAAGTGTTAGCTCCCTTGAGGTTTACATTTCAGAGATGGCTACCCGGTTCTTAAGAAAAACATTTCCAGGGTTGTCAAACCGGCAGATTTATATCCAGCTCCATCTGAACAAAGGGCTGGTTAACTCCTCCAAGCTTTAGTTGGGCTCCTCTCCTCCATCCGACTCTGAACTTGGACCCACACTCAGCCTGAGCCAGCATACAGCCCCCCCGCCCCCCACAGCAAGGACGCCCCAACTGTGGTTCTCTCTAGCCAAGTCCCCTCCGTCGATGCTTCTTTCTGAGCTTTGAGATGCTCGCGGACCTTGCAGGAGCTCACCTGAGCATCCTCCCTACTGCTAGAGCCCCTGCCCGGACTACAAATTCCCTTTCCCCACCTTGCAGTAATCCTTTCCAATAAAGTCCCTCTTAAGGCCATATTTGCTTTTATTTGTCACCTCAAAGCAGCACTTGGGCACAGGAGGGAAAAGGGAGCACTCGGGCCACTCTTGCTCCCGGGCAGGCTCCCCAGCCTGCCAGAATGGCGACTCCTGGTCCCTGAACACAGCCAGAAGTGAAAGCGTAAATAGAATGGGCTGCCAAAAGTCTCCATCAAATTTTAAAAATTCGACCTTCTTCCAGTTCACAGTACAATTTTATGGGATGGAGGTGGTATTAAAATAACAGAAGACAAAAACAGAAAAACAAGAAAGTACAGCCCTGGGCTCTTTCCGGTATGTGTGCAGGGAGGGCAGATTTCAGGTTCGAAAGGCTCATGCAGCCCCAATGGCTGTGGCATTTTCACTTCAGAGCCTTCGATCTCCTCATGTCTGGGAGAAACGCTGGACATACCACAGAACAGTCTGTGAGGCATGCAGGTGGGTATAAGAGTGATTTTTTTTTTTTTTTTTTTTTTTTTGCCAGGGCGTTTTCACCTTTGGTTTTCTGGGACCCAACCTTGAGGCCTGGGGTAGTTTGGAGCAACACAACGACATGGAAGGCTGCCCCCTGACCTAATCAGGCAGCAAGGAAGGTGGAAACTGGCTATGGGGATCAACCAGGGCCCATGTCTGGGAGGCAGAGGCATGAATATCAGACTACCTGAGGGAAAAGGGCCTCATTTTCCTGAGATCTTTCTAAATCCACCCCATGTGTGCCCCCAGGTGCATATGCCAAATCTCCCACTTGTCTAAAACCCGAGAACATCTATTGAGCACCTGTTGTATGTAGAGAACTGCAAGGGGGCCCTGGGTTGGTGGTTGGGAGGGAAAGCTCAAGCTTCTTCCTTGCATTGAGGTTTTCAAGAGTGAACAACGGCTCACTGCAGGAGGTGGGGACAGCACAGCACCCTTCTGGGGGCGGGAGACCATCACCAGAGAACATCTCCAGTGACAAGTCATCCACTTTAGCAGAGCACCACATAGCCTTCCTTCCCTG
The DNA here is from genome assembly GCF_002201575.2 of Neomonachus schauinslandi. Taxonomy (NCBI): domain Eukaryota; kingdom Metazoa; phylum Chordata; class Mammalia; order Carnivora; family Phocidae; genus Neomonachus; species Neomonachus schauinslandi. Next base: position 103,085,890 of record NC_058409.1, on the reverse strand, counting down.
CTCCGGGGGGGGGGGGGGGGGTAGTACCCATTGGAGTGGCATTTCCCCAGCTGCTCCAAGTTCTTCCTGTAAAGGTCAGATAAGGGCAGTGACCAGAAGAAAGAACACAAGGAAGTGGATGATAAAAAGCCTGGTGTTCCCAGCTCAGACTCTGTTCCGTCAAGACCGTTGACCGTTGCTTCTCTACAGATCTCTAGAGACAGCTCAGCTCTCCGCTCAGAGGGCAATGATCGTGCCTCAAATCAGTGACCAGACCTAGGGACACGCTGGGGTGCTGCCCCCTTTGCTGCCATCCCTGAGGACCTACCTTAGATTTCCATCAGGGAGTAGAGGGTAAGACCCTCGCCCTGCCAAGGTCATAAAACACAATGGCAAATAAAGCTTCAATGCTCTTGAAGCACTCTTGGGAACCACCTAGGAAATCCAGTGGCTGACCCTTGAAGCAGGATCCTCACTTGTAGGTCATAAGCACCAGGTTTCCAAGAGGCTGGAACTGCTGAAGACCCACTCACGCAGCACCACACATTAGGTAGGTCTGAGCGGGGAAGAAGAAATTTCTGAAGGAGAAATCAAAAGTGCTGAGCACTTGGAAAGAGAAGAAAATAAAAGGCAACCAAGAATGATTCCAAGTTGAGAGCCGCAACCTTTGGCATTGGCTCAGAGGAGGCCCAAGCCTGGTGCTCCCTCTGCTGTCTACACTGCCCACAAATAGTACCTGTCAGAGTCAGGGGGACCCGTGTGAATAAGGGGGGGGGGCTTAGGGGAGGGGGGAGGGGACTTCTCTTGGTCACGTGTGGTCACAGGCCCAGGAGTGGCAACCTCAACCAAGCCCTGGGCAGGACCACAGTGGAGGCTGGTTTGACCCCTCTCAATCTCAGAGCTAAAAGGGATGAGTAAGCATCCGGCCTCTGTCTAGCTTGGGACCATCAAGGAAGACAGAAGCAATGGAAAGCTCTGATGCATACCCTCTACCATAGGACGTGGATGGATGGCTTCTCCAAGCTAAGTACTGGGCTGAAGGGCTGAACAGGACCTTTCCCAGCTGGGCTTATCAGCTCAGACAGCCCAGATCATCCCCACTGGCACCTCTGAGGTGACGGGCCAGCTGAAGGGAGGTTGGAGAAGAAGCCGCCATTCATCCTCTTCTGTGCTCTCTCCTCCCTTCCCCGGGGCAGTATATTGCACAAAACAACACTTTGATGCCATTGGATAGTAGTCTCTCTGGGCCTCCCAGGAAGCCAAGGAGGCACTGAGTCAAGAAGGAGATTTTCAGAGATGCAGTGGTTCTAGGAGGAGGGAAAGAGGGGAGGAAGGAAGGACTTGGAGGTGGCCAGACATGCTTGTTCCAGACTCCATGGCCACAGATCCTCTGGGGGATTCAGAGTCCTCAAGGAAAGGCAGAAGCCCCTTTAGAGGGGTCTAGGTCTTCGAGCCAATCATCCCCCCCAGCCCTCTGTGATCTGTATTCAGGAAACTGTGGAAAGAAAGAGAAGAGAGCAAGAGAGAGATCAGCTAAATGCTGAACGGTGGAGTCAACGGGAGCTGTCTTCTTGCTTTTGACAGGTCAGAAGATAAACAGACCGTCGGCTAAGAACAATTTCCCACAGAATTCTGTCACCATGTCTGTGCATCCAGACTATCAACCCTCCAGTGAGAGGCCAGGTGGGGCCCCCAACACAAGCTGCAGTTCAGCCCACAGATTTCCCAGGCCTGGTGGGAACCGAGGGCAGTCAGCCAGCTTCCTCACCTCCTCCCTTCTGCCTCGACTCCCGGACTGGCAGCCTGAGAACGTCAGCCCCAGGGAAGAGGTAAGAAGAGGGGCCATTTGTAAATAGCCTCCCGAAGGCCAGCAGTTTATAGAAACTAACTGCCTTGACCTTCACGGCAGCCTGATGGGGCAATCCAGAGGAAAGAAAGCGAGACTCGAGAGTGATCTGCTCAGAGTCATTGAGTGGGTGAGTTGTAGATCCAGGTTGGAAGCCACCATCGTTCAGGCTCCTAGCATCACCTTTCATAGGAAATGAAAAAACTCCAACTTTAACTTAAGGGATTCTCACGCAGGCACCAAGAAACACTAAGTTTTTGTCCTTGGCTTTTGTTCTGGAAATTCACACCCCTGCCAAAAGAAGCATGAATTGGTCTGTTTTCTCAACCACATTCTTGCCTCCTGGAGCCCTGTGGCCCCGGCTTATATCTTGAGGGCTCCCAAGGACTCACCTTTGGGACAGGTGCTGCCAGAGGCCGGGGCTGAAGACGGGCCTCTTAAGTGGCAGTGGGCTGCAGGATGGAAGCGCCACCTGGCCTGGGGAGGCTCTTGCGGCCTGGCACTGGGTTAGCTGGGAGTGCCTTCTGTGGCGGCCGCGGCCTGGAGAAATCCTGGGGAGAAAGCCACAAGCCTCACTCAAAGGCCGGAGGGGCCTGTTTGAAAGAAAACGCTCCCAACATATTACCGATCCAAATCAGAGGAGAAAAGGGATGTACTGTATGGTCCTATCTAAAAACGAATTGTGTGCGTATGTGTCTACATGCTCAGGAAAAAGCCTTTTTGGAGAGCAAGTTGGCAGTATCTGTTAAAATGAGAAATGGTCACTCTCCAATCTGATCATTCCGCTTCCTACCATTTGCATAGGTGCACAAAAACAAAATTGCAAGCACGTTGCTTGCGACACTGTTTGTGATAGCAAAGGCAATGCCTTACAAACAGCCAAAATGTCCAACAATAGACAAGTTAGTGAAGTTATATAGTGACAAATGAAGTGGTAGTTAAAAAGAATAAAGTAGGGCATACAAGCTGAGGTGGAATGATGATCGAGAGTCATTGCAAGCTGACATACAGGTTTATGTAAAATAAGTCACCACCTGCCTCCCCTATGTAAATGTAATGTAAATGTAAAGACACAGAAGGAAGTCAGAAAGGATACAGACCAAACTGATAACAGAGGTTAGGGATGGGGTGCGAGTGGGGAGGGGGTTATCCAGGGGAACATTCAATTATTTTTAACATGAGCATATATGTGTATTACTTGAGTAAATAAAAAAATTTTTTTTTAAAAGAAGAAACCACATTTGCCATGTTGGTTTTCTGTGGTTGGTGCAATTAATGGGATTCTTCACTTTGTGCTTTTATATTTGTCTTGTTACCTTCTCAATAAGATCTTCCCTGACCACCTTACTTAAAATTACAACACCCCCCACTCTGGCATTCAGCATTCCCAGAGCCTTTTATCCCAATCTACTTTTTTTTTGAGGGGGGTTTTGTATCACTTTCCCTCCTCCAAAATACCATACAACTTACTTATTTCTTCTCTTCTGCCTCTCCACCCCCAATGAGACCAGAAGCAGGGGCAGAGGTCCTTGTCTGTTTGGTTCACTGATAGAGCTTAAGCTTCCAAGACAGTACCTAGTACACAGTAAGCACTCAACACATTTAGTTGAGTAAGTAAATCTCTGAGGGGCACCTGGGTGGCACGGTTAGTTAAACATCTGCCTTCGGCTCAGTCATGATCCCCGGGGTCCTGGGATGGAGCCCCGCATCGGGCTCCCTCTCTCTCTGCCCCTCCCCACAGCTTGTGCACTGTCTCTCTTCTCTCTCTCTCATGAATAAATAAAAAATCTTAAAAAAATAAATTTCTGAGCTAGTCAAAATCCTTCAAATATGTATTTCTTCTGTGATCAAAAAAAAATATTTTTTTCTCTTTACAGGGCAAAGAATGGGCCATGGCACCACCACTCACAGATCCCCAAGACTGTGAGGCATGAGCCAGAAGCCAATTCCAGGCACTGGGAGTCCCAGTGCCCGAAGACCTTGATGTTCCCCTTCCTGAGGTCACTAGCAGGCCTAACAATGGCCAAAAGGCAAAGCACAGGGAGAGGGCAGGAGCTAATCAGAGAAGTGGGATTTGGGGAAAGAAGCTTCTCACCCATGAGAAAACTGAGAGCAGAAACTAAAGCTCAAAGAACAGAAGAATAGCAGATTCTTGTGCCCAAAAAGCCGTGCTCTCCACCTCCATGCCCTCCTCCAAGGAGAGTGCAATCGCCCACCCTTGCAGCCCAGACAGCGGCCACATGGCGGTGGCTGCTGGAGGCCAGGACAGAGACCTTCTTGGGGGAGGCAACAGCTGGGAGCAGACGTCAGGGAGCTGTGGGGAAGTGCTGTGCTCCCGAGCTGTTTGCTGTGCAAAACGAGCAACCGGGGGGCAGGGCGGGTATCTGGGCAGGAGCCTTATGGGCATGGCAACACCGCCTCCCACAGCAGCATCCTGCCATGGGCCACGTTGCAGGGGCCTCAGCCAGCACAGTTTTCCAAAGGCAGCAACAGTTCTGAGGCGCTCCAGCCCACTCGGGGGGCGGCACCGCCATCAGCCAAGCTGCACGGACCAGACACAGGGGCATTGGCAATTACTCCCCAAGTCCCATCCGTTTTCTCTCCTACGCATCTCCCATCAGCTTCAATCCAGCACTCCTGCTACCCCTGCTCCAGGCTCCGGTCGTCTGTCCTCTGGGAAGCACATCAGTCTTCTGACTAGGACGTCCACGCACCCAGTCTCAGCCCCTCGGACCAGTGACTCACACCACGGCTGGAATGCCCTTCCATTTTTTTAAACCAGTGTTTTAAAGTTGAAGTATCATATGCATATAAAAGTGTGAATCATGAATATACAACTAGATGAATAATCACGAAGTGAACACACCTATGTACCTATGAACACACCCTACACAGGGCACGAAAGAAGATGAACGGCCCCAGAAGCATCTGGGGGTCCCTCCCAGCCACTACACTCCGCTCCCGCCTAAAAGGTAGCCCAAAGAGCAATCCTCATAAATGGCAAAGTGGATCATGTCACCATGCCCCACCACTACCCCCTTCCCAAGGAATTCTCCAGCCTCATCTCATAGCTCCTCGGGCCCCAGGGAGCTCCCTATCAGCAGGTCCTTGGACCAGTTAAACTCTCTCTTCTCCTCCCCCTCACAGCCAGCTAACTCCTACTCATCCCTCAGCTCTCAGCTTAAATGCCACCTCCTCGGGGAAGCCTTCCTAGATTTCCCAGAGTAGCTCAAGTCCCCCTGTAACTCTCTTTCTGAGAACCCTGAACGTCTCCTTCACAGCACTGATCCCTGGTGTAACTACACATATTGGGGTCTCTTGCCCAGTGGCATGTGAGCCTGTGATGCACAGCCAGGGTCTGCTTTGCTCACCACTGCCCAGTAGGGAGTAGAAGCTCCTACATGTCTGTAGAGAATAGAAGAGGGAGGTTACAAACTGCGCCACCACTTCCCCAGGGTGGTCCCATCACCAAGCTAGCAAGTGGTGGAGCTGAGATCTGGACCATGAATGCCCCCAAGACAGGGTGGTGTCTCATTCAGCTCGGGAGGCCCCAGGAGTTGGCACACAGGGTGGTAAAGAGTTTGGAGTCAGACCTGGGTTGAAATCCTAGCTCTTCCGACTCCTATGTTGCAGCCCTAAGTCCCCAGACCTCAGAATGTGACTGTATTTGGAGACAGGGACTTTAATGAGGCAATTATGTTAAAATGAAGCCATGAAGGCAGGCCTTCATCCAGCCCGACTGGTGTTATGAGAAGAGGAAATCTGGACACAGAGACATCGAGGCACAAAGGAAGGACTGACATAGAGCAGAAACTAAAGCTCAAAGAACAGAAGAATAGCAGATTCTTGTGCCCAAAAAGCCGTGCTCTCCACCTCCATACCCTCCCCCAAGGAGACAGTGGCCACCTGTGAGCCAGAAGAAACCAACCCTACCGACAGCCCGATCTTGGCTTTCTAGCCTCCAGAACTGTGGGAAGATAGCCTTCTGCTGTTTAAGCTTCTGGTCAGGGGGTCGGTGGGACTCAATTAGGGCCTCCCGAACTGACTGGTGCACTCTCTGCCTCCTCTCCTCAGTTCTGCCCTCTTGCTCTTCTCCCTTCCCCTCTCTCGCTACCAGCCTTTCCCTCCCTTTTCTGCATGGCCAGTTTCCATCCCACCCCTGCCTCAGATGAGAAAAATGGGAGCACGGCAGCTTCACATCGCTGGAGAACCAAACCTGATGCTCTCGGCTCTGCCCAACCATGACACTGCCCCATGTCCCAGGGACCCTCCCAGAGCTGGGGCCAACCTTATGGGGTCAGCCGGGACCCCAGAGGAGCCCCTGACCATGCCTAAGGAAAGCAATCCTAGGAGGAAAATAAGCAAGTCGTCTGCCCCACTTGAGGGGTCACCCCCGGAACACATAGGAGGGCTCTGGAAGGCATCAGGCCTGACCCCTGCCAAGGAAACGTGTGTGTCTCTGCTGTGGGAAATTCTGCAAGAAGAGTGGGAGCCATCCGAGCGCAGACAGGCCAGATGAAGCGGCTGCAGGGAGGTGACACACTTCCCACACCTCCCTTGACCTGCCTTCGAATTAGCATCCCCCATTTGACGTCCCGATTAGTGGAAGGTACAATTCGGAGGGACAAGTACTATGATGGGAGAAGTACAGGGGCACCGGACTCAGGCTTGGGGGGGTCAGAGAGGGCTTCTTGGGGGAGGTGGCCTCTAGGAGGAGATCTGAGGATGAACAGGAGCCGGCCATGCAAAAGGAGAAAAGAGGGTACCAGGCAGAAGACAAAGCATTTGCCGAGACTAAGAGAAGCACAGGGACCTGACAGAGGTTCACTGGGGCCAGAAGGGAGGTAGTGGTCTGGCATAAAATAGGCCAACCCCGGAGGAAATCCTCTGTAGTTTCGGGGTCGCCTGGGGAGTCAATTTCTCCATGCTCACCGGTCTCACGCTCTGTGTGCTCCCTGCATTTACCAGAATGCAGGCAAGGCGGTCCGCTCCGGCCTCAGAGTCCCATCTTCATAGCCTCTGTCACTCCCTATTGCCGGTGGCCTTGAAAGCGCGGCCCTAGTGCAGAGTTGCCGAGAACCCACTTACCTGGGAGAGGATGCAGTTTGGGGCTGGGGGAACTGGCCGGCTTGGAGGAGGCCTCCTGGATGACTCCTTCCTCTCTACTTGGGACCCGGGCCCTGGGGAGCCCCTAGCAGCTCTGCTGAGGTGCGTCAGCAATGGCACAGGTGGGGAGCCGCCGTGCAGATAGTCTGGAGGGGGCCGAGGAGGAGGCTGGGAGGGCTTCCGCAGGGTTTCAGGGGTGTTGGTCACCTGTATGCATAAGACCAGGAATACCTGAGAAACAGGAATCCTCAATATGCTGCAAAACTCAGGGGTGCCCTTGCGTGTCCCACTGAGATGGCCAGAGGCCAAAGGGAGGACGTGCTGACCTGCCAAACCCCCAGGTGCCCAGAGGTCAAGTACAATCTTTAGAGTCATGAGGGGATGTCAGACCAACAGAATCTCTCTCAAGCCAAGAAAGTGCCTTTTATTACTAATCCCACAGGCCCACAGAAGCTCTTAGGAAAACCCAGCAGGGGCCTGGGGGATAAAGGAAAAGCAGCAAAGTTCAATGGTGCAAAGCCCTTACCTTTCGCTTGCCCTGGGGCGTCTGCAACTTAAACGTTGGGTTGGCGTGGCCAGTTCCACTGTTCTGAGACACCCTGAAGGGACAACTAGTAACAAGAATGGGGGAGAAGGATGAGGGGGGATGTTCATCAAGGGTCAGAGCCTGAGTTCCCTCTGGCCCAGCATGGCCAGCGAGCGGCTAAATCCCCCCCCACCCAAGTCTCTGGACAAAGTGGGATTAGTTCCCCTGAACCCCGGCTCCCTACGTGTGGAGACACTGTATGGCCAGTGGAGAACTCTCAAGGAAAGAGAGCTGCCCTTACAAAACAGTTTTCCTTAGCACCTTCCCTTCACCCTTTTGAGAACCTTCTCCCTCAAGGAGACACAGAGATGTCACCAGCTATCCACCAAGTCCCTTCAGGCATAGATCCAGGTAGGCTTGGGATTTAAAATGCTCTTCAGAACAAGCATAATTTAATAGGGAACTCAGAAATCACACACCCCCAGGATCCAAAGGAATGAACTGCTGTGGGCGGGGGGGGGGAGGGGAAGGCTTTGTCTTGAGTGGATGTCCAGGCACCCCTATGACTGACTTAAGCTGGTTAGTCCATCTGGGTTGCCTCAGTTTCCTGCTCTTTTTTTTTTTTTTTAAGATTTTTTTTTTTTAATTTATATATTTGACAGAGAGAGACACAGCGAGAGAGGGAACACAAGCAGGGGGAGTGAGAGAGGGAGAAGCAGGCTCCCCGCTGAGCAGGGAGCCTGATGCGGGGCTCGATCCCAGGACCCTGGGATCATGACCTGAGCCGAAGGCAGTCGCTTAACCAACTGAGCCACCCAGGCGCCCAGTTTCCTGCTCTTTGAAATGGAAATCCAGACAATTACAAAGAGGACAGCAAATAGATTTCATTTTGTATTCCAACTTGAATTGGTTAGAGGCATTCTGCTGAGGATTCTGAAGTAACCACCAGTAGAGAGTACTTACAGTAAGACCAGCTAGTAACGTTGGCCATGGTGGTGAAGCAAGGCAGAAAGGAAGATGGTGGCATGGATGGCTCACTTGCCTTCTCTGATTAGACCACCACCACCAGGTTTTTGTTTTTGTTTTTTTTACCATGTTCTGCTTGCAGAAAGCTTTATGACCCATAAATGGACCCAAGCCCTTCATGGCACCCCATCATACCTGAACTGTTGCCTCAGTTTGGAAGGGAGGACTAAGGGCTTGAGTTGGCCCAGTTTGTTGTTCTGTTTGCAGCAGTAGCAGATCAGCATAAGGACCGCCAGCACAAACATGGCCGTAAACACTCCGGCTATCATAGGACCAACACCTTCCAGAAACAGAACCCAAGTGAGAAATTCAGAAGCTGTTTGGGCCACAGCAGTGGAGTTCAAACACTGTATTCCTGATTCTTCTTCAGATATTTGATTTACATTTCATTTGTGTTATTTATTTTAACTTAAGAAGTATAATGAAACACACACATTAGGAAACCACTAATATTAGCTTAAACAGTCAGGTCAATTTGCTTTGTGCAGACCTCACAAAGAAGCTTCTCCAGCCACTTCTGTTTAATTGAAGAGTCCCTTTTGAGACAAGGAGCTCAAGTTTTATTATTACTTACCACTAGTTTTCAGCCCAATTATGATTTTTCTGGACACAAAGCAACCAACCCAAAATGCTGGGAGGCTGAGACTGATCTAAGACTAGAAGTCTCACAAATAATCCACAGTTTCGTATTTGGTTTCATCAAAGCTGCCTCAGTGTTCTCACAAATTACAAATTTAAACGTACAAAATATATATATATACCAGTGACACACTACTTTTATCTGTTTTATATATTGGGGTTTCTTCTCTAAAAGATTTCATTCAAATACAAGTACTTTGCTCTTAAAAAAAAGAAAAGAAAAAAAGCTTGGAAACCAAAGGGCTAGAATCTCCGTGATTTACACTAAAAACTGTAAATTTTTCCACATGTCTGTTTCTCCATCTTAAGCTTTAGCTCATCCAAGGGATCTGAACCACTATAACGTGCCCCAGGTTCATGATTCTTTTTATGTGGCTGAGAAGGACTGGTCACCACCCCACTGTCCAAAACTAGATGAGATTATTCAATAACCCATGATTTCTCTTAATCTCTCCCTCACCCAAGGAGTGTCACCCTCCTCAGTAGACATGATAAGAGAAAGAGCAACTGAGATAAGCCCCACACCAGCCCGGCAGCCTCAGCTGCTCTCCCGCTTAGATCCCTCTCCTCCCCTCTTTTCCCCTCATCTACAAAAGCAGGATAATGGAGCGGACTCACTCTTTGTCTACACCATGGCACCCAGCCCTCCTCACAAAAGTGGGCAGAGCCCCTGAACAGGCCAGACACTCACCGTCAGGGGGCATAGGCCCACTGTCGACGCTGCCCCCCTGGCCGGGCGTGTTGCAAAAGGGCGGGGCCCAGCCCCGGAAGCAGTGACAGTTCTGGTTGTTGTTGCAGACCTGGAGCAAGGGAAGGGCGTGAGGGTCAGCAGCCCAGAGGGCTGCGGTCCCCCACGGGGCCTGTCCCCGCGGATATCAGTGCAGAGGAGCCCCAGAACCCCGGGCACACGCACCCCGTGGCCATTGCACTTCTTCCCGCAGCCTTCCGTTTCAAAGAAGGACGTGTTCCTGCACTGCCCCTCGAAGCAAATCTGTAGCGAGGAAACCAAACTGTCAGTCCAACGGAAGGGACACTGGGTAGCCATCAGGAGGCTGGGGTTTTACACTTAGAACATACAGGACTCAGAAATGCAACTCCGTTTAGGTATTTATTACAGTGAAAAACTAAAAATGGCCTAAAAAGCCAGGACAGGATGATAGTTAACTAAATTCTGATATTCCTTTTGTGACCGGGGAGAAAATAACAAGCGCTGTATTATTAAAACATTATATTACTATAATAAATATGTTATTACATTCTATATTAATGTGTTGGTTATATGTTTGTTACTTCGCTATATATTAACATGCACTAATTTTAATATTATCCTTAAAAATAATGATGGTGACAGCAGTCAACTCTGCACCAGGTCCTATACCAAGCGCCTCACATGTTTTTTATAATTTTGTTCTCAGTTAACTCTGAGATAGGTGCCCTTATTTTCCCCAGGCTTCTGGACTAGAGTCTAGTCCATTTCATAAATCATATAATAATTTATGATGAGGACAAAAGTGATAATAGCTAGTCCCTCTAAGTGGTTTACAGGGATCCTCTCATGCAATCCTTATGACAATTCTATGGGGTGGGTCATGCTATTGCTAACATGCTTTATAAAGGAAGCCACTGAGGCTTGGGGGAGGCTGCAAAGGTGGGATTGGAGCCCGGACACCTTCCCTCCAGAGCTCACATTTGTCAGTCACTCCCCTCTCCCCTGAGTGAGGCAGGGACTCACATGGTTGTAGCCACACTTGGTCCCGGTCATCACCAGGCCTGGGTCCAGCATGTCCCCCTCCTCCTCAGGACCACGGTAGACATGGGTGCCCCGGCACCGGATCTGCCGCCCATTCAGGATGATGGTGGTGTCAATGGGCACTGCGTTGGACTCCAGCGGCCGGGCCTCAGAACTCTGACACTGGATCTTCCCACACTTGGCATCTCTGAGCCAGAGAGAGAGAGAGAGAGAAAAGGAGGTGGAATCAGAGGCAGGGGAAGAGCTGGGGCACAGAAGAGCCTCGGTCTTTCTCGACCAGGAGAGCAGGTTCAGAAGGGAGAGGGGCCAGGGAGCCGTGAGTGTGCTCTAGGGATCCAGCAGGAGAGATCTCATGTGAAACTGGACTTGGGACAGGAAATATGATCCTTGTCCCCAGGTAGATCTAGGCCAGAGAACAAGCTTGAGGAAGTCCTCTTTACTGCAAGGACAACTGCCTGACTTGAGCAACTGCCCCCTTATGCTCCAGCCGCCACCCCCATGGACCCAGGGGCTGCAGACAGAAGCCTGGGGTCAGCCCCAACGCCCCATTCGCCCTCGCTCCTGGGTTCAAGTGATTTTTGAGCTCTGTCAGTCTTCCCTCATATACATTAACCCTAAACCACATCACCACCCTTCTTTACTTGGACACCAAGAGTCGGATCTCCCTGCTTCCTGTCTTGCCCCCACTGGAGTCTAATTTCCAAACTCCTCTCAGCCAAAGTCCAAACTGGCCTAGTCATGCCTTCATGGCTTTTCATGATCTGGTCCCTGCTCAGCCGTCCAGGCTCATTTCTCAGCAGCTCCCCCTCGACTGTACCCCAACATCATACTTTAACTAAATCAAACTGTTTTCAGCTCCTCCTGCCACCAGTTTTTCTCTACTCATCTATCTACTCTCCCGTATACCCACAACATTCCCCGTCCTGCTCAACTAGATAATTTCTCCAGATCTCAGTCTAGACCTAACTTCCCTTGGGACATCACCTTGACCTACTAAGACCAGTTTGGGTGGCTCTCGCCTCAGTTCTGGTATCACATGGTATTGTTAACTAAAAGTCCCGTGTACTCAGCATCGTATTTGGCATATGGCAAATGCTCAACAGATAGTAGATAGGTGGGTGGGTGGATGGGTGGATGGCTGGTTGAAATGAATGAATGAATGAATGAGTGAATGACAGGTTATTCAGGTGAGGGTATAATTAGCATCCCACAGAAATGACCCAAGAGAGCTGATTCTCTGCCCAACTGTAAGGTCCCAAAAGGAAGTGTGGCAGCTTTCTGGGAAGCATTGCCATCCACACCCACCCTCTGACTTCCCGAGACTGAATGGTACATTGTCTAACAACGGGCCTGGAATAGGTGACTGACTCTGACAATTTATTTAAAGGCCCAGGCTGCTGAGCTAGGCAGGAGTGAGGATAGAGCAGAAACTGCCCTGTCACACTTCATCTTATGGGGTTAGCCCTACGGTCATCACCTCATGTTGCACTTCTTGTGTTCCCCATTCATGTCCTTCCCACAGTTTCCAAAGGTGTCCCCTGCCACATTCACCTTCTCGAAGCAGAGATCAGGGGCAGGCCGGGCTCCTGGGTGGGCAAGAAACATTTATCAGCATACTAGCCAACTTTAGGAAAGGTCAGAAGCTCCCGAAGTGCAAAGCTAGCCCTTGGTAAAGTCATGAGGTTAAGAACGTTTTTGGGGGAGGGAATGGTCAGCTTTTTCTTCCTGTACCCCCATCAGGTTATTCCACCCCCAACTTCTCATCAAGACCTACTCACAGAAGCTTTTATATCAGTTCTTTATACCTTATTGAGGTATTATAACTATGGGTGGTTTGTTTGCTCAGCCTTCACTGTAATGAAAAAGTCGTGTCCCATTTCAGATTTTAAAATAGGTAATACATGCACAAAATTTTAAGGAAATAAAGTATGTCTTTATTTTTCTAAGTAGCCATTCCAGTTCCTACTTCCTCACAACCTGGAGAAGCAGTCACAACTAACAATGTATCTTCAAAAGGTAACTGTATCTCTCTATCTTCTAGATACAATTCTTGTGTATCTTCTAGAGATAATCTAATAAAGAATGGCAGCAATTCTATTCACTGTTCTGCATCTTGCATTATTCACTTAATTTATTGTAGGAGATAGTTTTATTCAGTACATACAGAGTTGCCTCCTTTTTTTACTCGGCTGCAGAGGGTTCCACGACATGGGTGTACCAGGATTAATTTAATCGGTCGCTACTGAAGGCTATCTAGGTTGCTATTGCTATCACTAACACTGCTACAGTATCCTTATAAATCTGTCTTCACATACATGTGTAAATAGAAGAGTAGGGTACACTCCTAACTAGTGGAATGGATGGGTCCAATGAGAAGCTCCCATGAATTTTGATATCTTCAAATCACTTTCCATACAGGTTGTACCTATATGATTCCCCACATTCTCCACACTACATTATTACCACTCTTACTGTTACAGTTATGGTATTATAATTGTTATTACATTAACTTTGCAGTCTTTGCCAGTCTGATATATGAGAAATCCCATCTCATAGTAGTTCTAATTTGCTTCCACTTAATGAGTGAGGTTAAAGATCTTTTCACAGCTAAGGGTCATCTGTATTTCCTTTTCTGTCTCCATGCTCTACCCATTTTTCTGTTGGATTACTCTTATCCGTTTACCCACTGTGAGGATTTAAAGCATCAAGGAACTGGGAAGAATACTGCTCACTGTGTCTCTCTGAAGGTCTACCCTGAGTCAAGGGGAAGTAGAAAGGTAGTATCTAGAGAGGCCATTTGGAAGCCAAGGGTCTAAGCTACGCCAAGGGCCTGCAGGGGGAGGTTGGCTTGGAAATGGTGGGGCAGGAGGAGGGCCATTCTGTAGGAGAGTACTTACCAGGCCCCCACAGCTGCTGGCACTGCTCCTGGTAGGTGAGGCACATGCCATTGTAGCAGTAGGCCTGGCCACCCTCACAGGGGGTGCCGTCCATCTGGTAGAAGTTGGTGGGGCAATGGGGAGACTTGCCCGTGCAGAATTCTGGGAGGTCGCACTGCCGTGCCTGCTCACGGCACAGGGTTCCAGGGGCCAGCAGCTGAACCGAGAGAACAAGAGGGAAAAAACAGTCAATCTCCCGCATGCCCTCGACCCTACCAGCAAAGGTCTCGTGGGCATCCCTCTTGTGGAACAGAGTTTCCCATTTCCAGTATTCCGGGGACCGCTATTTTGCATGGCCTCATTAGCTTAAACCATCATTAGCCTTCTAATATGAATAATGACTTAGAGGTTTTCAAGGTGTTTTCACAAATGCTAACTCATTTCCTCTTCTTAGCCGTTTTAAGAAGTAGGTAAGAATAATATTTATGCAACAATTTATAGTTTACTAAGTGCTTTAGTAATAATGGCTACTTTTACGGAGCTCCCACTTAATGCCTGGTACAAATATTACCTCATTTACTTTTCATGAGAGTTCTAGGTAATATATAATTATCCCTATTCTACAGATGATGAAACCTGAGGCAGAAGAGGTTAAGCAAGGTATCGAAAGTCTGCTGGCCAGTAAGTGGCTAAAGAGCCAGGCCCACTAATATATACACACAAATGTGCATGCACATACACACACACACACTATTCACACAACACCCCTGAATTTACAAAGCACTTGAGCAATAATATATCCCCATTACTGAGCCAAGCACTGGGCTAAGCTACACATACTGATCCCATGTGAGCCTCACAATATCCATGAGGCAGATGCTGTTATTTGCCTCTTTCTGGAGATAAAAATAACCTGATCAATAGCACAACAGTGGGGAATGGTAAAGACTAAGTTTCCTGTTTGAGTCTTCCAGTCTCTCTGGGTGGTCAGTGTTATTAAACACTCTTCCCATTTTACAGATAAGGAACCTCGACTCAGATGGTTAGTAGGCTGCCCCAAATCACACTACCAGGGCTTGCACTGAAGGTTTCAGACTCCAAGCCTCATGTCTCTGCATACACTTCTCTCCAGAGGATCCTTTCTGAGATCCAAACTGAATGGACATTGTCCATGCTTATTCTCAGGCCATGGTCGAAGCCTCAAAGGACCCCACTGGGCACAACCTCCACGGGGAGATGCCAAGTCTACCCTAGAGTGAAACCAGATGGTGAGTTTCCCCAGGCCTGTAAGGAAAGCTGCATCTGAGAATAGTGCCGTCCCTACTCCCAGGTGACCCCATACCACCTACAAGGCCTTCCCAGGAGAGAAGGCAGAGAATGGGCCCATCTGAGCAGCTTGCTAAAAGCATGGAGCCTCAGTTGCAAGGGTGGGCACTGGCCATGTGTGGAGGAGGAAGACGCAGGATGCATCTCTACCACCAAAGGACACACCTGGAGCCAGTCTGCCTGGGTTCAAATCCCAGCTCCTTAACCAGCAGTGGGGCCTGGAGCAGCTACTTAACCTCTCTGGGTTAGCACAGAGTAATAACCTTCTCATGGGATTGTTACAAGGACTGTGGTCAAACAGAGCACTTGGGGGCGCCTGGGTGGCTCAGTTGTTAAGCGTCTGCCTTCAGCTCAGGTCATGATCCCAGGGTCCTGGGATCGAGCCCCACATCGGGCTCCCTGCTCGGCGGGAAGCCTGCTTGTCCCTCTCCCACTCCCCCTGCTTGTGTCCCCTCTCTCGCTGTGTCTCTCTCTATCAAATAAATTAAAAAAAAAAACTTTTTAAACAGAGCACTTGAACAGTATCTAGCACATAATGAGCACTTAGCAAGTGGCAGATGGAAGCATAGGTCCACAATTCCTACCAAAACTTTGGGGCCAGATGGGCTTCAGACTTTTCAGATTTCAGAAAGTAGACATTACATATATGTACATACATGTGTATGTATATACATTCATACATTACATATGTATATTATATGACCCCCCCAGCAAGGCCTGGGGTTATACTTTATATAAACACACTACAATCAAACACATTAATTTTTCTGCAACAAAACAGAAATATTCACTTTAAGTGTGTATTTTATTTTATTTATTTATTATTATTTTTTAATCTTAGAGTTTATTCAGATTAATTCATGAGACAAAGAAATAGAGGCACAGAGATCAAATTGATCAGCCAAGGTCATGTAGCAAAGATCAATCTCAGGTTTGTTCATTGATTTATTTGTGCAACAAATATTTATCTCACCAGTATGGAACAAAAGTTCCATTAATTTGGCCAAGTCTACATAGAATGGTTAGAGCCAGAGTGAGAACTAGGCAAACAAACGGCAATAACTGCAAACACAACCACAAAACAAAGCCCTGGCTCCCACCTGTTAAGTGTATCTTTTTAAAAAAAGAATATCATTATGTCAATTCCGGTAAGATTTGCCACCAAATGAGTTAAGAATTTTTTTTCCAGCTTTTAGAATTTTCTGAATTTCAGAATTATAGATAAGAGGTTGTGAAGCTATAGTAAGATTAGTAGCAATATCTTCCACCTCAATACTAGGACTGTAGGCTCCAGAGGCAGGCAAACGTGGTTCACCCCCCCCCCCCCCCCCCCCGGCTGTGTGGTCCTATACCCGCCAAGCCCCAGTTTACTCCTCTTAAAGTGAGGATGTTAATATACATCTCATGGGACTGTTGCGAGGATTGAATGAGCTAATATATATAAAATTCTCTGCCTAGTGCCTGGCATCTAATAAGAAGAAGTCCATTAATATTAGTCAAAATTATGACGATTATTATTATGAACTCCAAATAAAATCAAGCCTACTCTCTCTGGACACTTCTTAAAAAAAAAAAAAAAAAAAGTCTTCCATAAGACAAAATCAGAGAGGGAGACAAACCATAAGAGACTCTGTGAAACAAACCGAGGGTTGCTGGAGGGAAGGTGGGTGGGGAGGTGGAGTAAATGGATGATGGGCATTAAGGAGGGCAAGTGATGTAATAAGCACTGGGTGTTTTTATGCAACTGATGAGTTATTTGCCTCTTTCTGGAGATAAAAATAACCTGATCAATAGCACAACAGTGGGGAATGGTAAAGACTAAGTTTCCCATTTGAGTCTTCGAGTCTCTCTGGGTGGTCGGTGTGGGTGGTCGGTGTTATTAACACTCTTCCCATTTTACAGATAAGGAACCTCGACTCAGATGGTTAGTAGGCTGATGCAACTGATGAATCACCGAACTCTACCTCTGAAACTAATAACACACTGTATGTTAATTAATTGAATTTAAATGAAATAAAATAAAATTTTAATAAATAAATAAAGTCAGTCTCCCATCTTCCAGGTGGCACAGCCCTCTAGGATGATTTGAAGCCAGTGAGGCGTAATATAGGAAATAGTAAACTCTGTCTGAGGGGCCGGCCCAGCTGCATGTTTCTGAACCTTTGCTGCCATCACTTCCCAGAGGGATGGAGGCTGAATCCCAGCCATCAGCCCCCAGCAGAGCACTGGGCTGTCAGGTCAGAGCCCTGGGGCTCGGGGGGGGGGGGGAGGAGAAGGGCCTCTTACCTTACACCGGTGACAGCAGGCGCCATGGGCACACTCAGCCCCCTCCTTCAGGGTGCAATTCGAGGCATTACAGCATGGGTTCTCACATTCCTGCAGAGGCAGAGGGTATGGTCATGGGCTCTGGGGCAGCAGAGCAGGGAGACAGGACTCAGGGCAGGGGGAAGCCCTTCACCCACCTCCCACACTTCCCCACCCCTGCCCCACAGGCCCCTGGGGCCCAAGCTCCCCAGAAAATCTTTACCAAAAAATTCGCTTTGTAGGTTTATCATGAAGGTCATCTGTATTTATCACAGAAAACATATAAAAAGCACAATCACCAGTCACATCACAACATAAACACAACTACATGTTGGGTGTGACTACTTGCCCAGGTGTTTTCCCTTTCACATATGTAGACACATACTTATTTTACAAAATCATAGTATCCACACTGCTTTTTAATTTAATCTAATATGTATGTTTCTCCCTGCAATCCCATATTCTTCAAAAACATGATGTTTAGCATAATAGTACACTATAGAAGAGTTCTGGGATTTGTTTTTCTCAGCCCCAATAGAACGTCCAGAGACCATGTCTTCTACACTCTGGGCCTTTTATCCCATAAGAAAAGGCCATCAAAAGCAAAGGCCAGGCTGGAATAACTTCTGAGTTCAGAAGTTCTGCTCTCACCATCTGCTGCTCTTCCTCACCCTTCACTGGCCTGGACCTTTTTGGAACAGAAGGTCTTTAGGGGTTCCATGCTCCCCTCTCTTCTTCTTGCCTTATGGGTCCTGACTTGCTGATGTACAGCATGGGATTTCAAAAGATGATGAGAGACGCGCCCCCCATGACTCTGAGTGTCCTTATCACACTCCTATTATATTCATAGGCCTATCCTAAACCATGTCTTGACAATGTGCCAGGCCCCATGCATAGGTCCATCACAGCCTTGTGAGGCACAATTATTCCCATTTCACAGATAGGGAAATGGAGCTCAGACAAGTCTTATGCTGGTCAAGGCACACACTCAGCAAGTGCTGAAGCTGAATTCAAGCCATGTCTGCCTGCGGCCTGCCCAAGCTTATGAACCATATCCTAACCTTAACTGCCCAGATCTGGTCTGTTGGAGAGACACACTGCATGCCCGACTACGATGCCCATCCACTTGTTTCCCCTAAGAGAAATCTTCCATTAATCTCCCACTGTCCTAGGCTCCAGGCAGATCATGTTTCCTCCCACTTCAGGGTGTGGCTTCTCCTCTAGCTGAAATGTGCTTTATCTCCTTGTGCTCCTCAGTAACTCACAACTTCGCCTGCAGATATGGGGTCAGAAGTCACACTCCCACCTCACACTGCAAATGTTCACAGCACATATCATTGGCCCTCCTAAGCCTTTACCACAAATTGTGCTCATACACTTCTGCAATTATTTGGCCACTGTGTGTTTCCCCCAGGAGATAATATGCGCCACAAGGACAGGAACCATGTCTATTTTTGCTATCCATCCTATCCCTAGCACCCAACATAGTGCCCCACACTCAGTAAATATTTGCTGAACATAAGCCAACTGGCTGAGCCCACTCATGGACTGCTCCTCAACTCCACTAGACCCTCCATGGTAAGAGGGGACAACTCTCTCCTTTCTCTTGAGTCTGGACTGATCTCTCTGAATTCATGGTGTTGGGGGAGGCAGAACCTTTCACTAGTTTTTGTTTTATTATGAAAGTTAGGTGCTGACATTAAAGATCAGGGGTGCCTGGGTGGCTCAGTCAGTTGAGCAGCCCATTCTTGATTTTGGCTCAGGTCACGACCTCAGGGTCGTGAGATCAAGCCCTGTGTCAGGCTCTGCACTGAGCATGGAGCCTGCTTAAGACTCTCTCTCTCCCTTTCCCCCTGCTCCTCCCCTGCTCTCCCTCTCTCTCAAAAATAAAACAAAACAAAAACAAAAAACAAAAATCAAACCATAGAAAAGGTTTTAATATCAAATAGTCTTATACATACCCTCAGTCTCCCCTTCACACAGTTGACTGTTTTGCATATGTTAATGTACATATTTCATCCTTTAGAAAATAGACATGAAACTATCCAGTTCTGCTTTTTGCAGAACAACACACATCTGCCAAAGATGACAGCGCTATGTTGCATGCCCACCACTCATTTTGAAGATCAGAAGGAAGGAAAGCAGCTTGAACACAAACAGTTCTGTTCATTCTTCCTGCAGGTGCCCTTTCCAGACCTAACAGTACTTCCTACATCCTCTTTCAATCATCTCTTCTCCAGCCTAAATAGCCCAAGCTTGTTATTTTAAGCCTCCTCAAGGCCCAGGTTCAAGTTCATATATCCAGCTGTGTGGCCTCTGGAATAAACTCCGTGCAGCTGGAGGACCAAGGAAGCCATCTGTAACTCCACTGGGGAAGAGATGATGGGTTTTGGTTAGATGAGAAACTCCCAAGGAGAACTCCACCCTGACCTGGACACCAACAGTGCCAACCTCAAACTGAAAGAGTCTGCAAAAATGGTCCATATTGAAGGCTTACTCTCCACATCTGATTTGTGATGGGGGTCTTTGATAGCCATGTGTATGTGGGAAATGCCTAAGACTAAGAAGTATTCAGTTGCATTCTCTTTGACTCTAAGATTTGAAACCAGTGCCCATTCTTCCCTTCCCACTAGCACTACCATGACACCTTACCTCTTCCTCCCCACAGTCACATTCTTCCCCATCTTCCAGGTACCCATTCCCACATCTCCGGCCTCCATAGAGTGTCCTGGTGTCTGGCATATTGGAGAGACACATCCCACCGCCTGACTGCAGATACCTGTCCAGCTCCTTCCTGTTGCATCCATTGAACACTCTTGGAAAGGGATGCCTGGCAGGGAGTAAGGTTAGAGTTAGTTGGTAATCTGAGCATCAAGCAGCCAGAACAGTCTCAATCCTGCCGCCCATGAGGCTGATTCCACCTGGACTCAGACCCCCATAGTCCCATGCACACACTTTCTGTCCCATTAGAACATCACTGATACATTATCTTACAATTCTTTCTAAGCACCCCATTATGTTCTTTTTTCCCTCACTGTGCATGGAGGAGGTATTTGAGAATCAGAAGCAGCAATTTTTGCCCTTTGTAGGAAAGGGTGCAATAAATAAAGGGTAATTGAATATGTTAAAATAGGTTTCCTGAGTTTTAGAGCTGAATAAAATACTAGCCAACCCAAACTTTTCCTGAAGCTGATATTAGATGGAGATTTTCTTGGAACAGAAGAGCAGGCCAAAAAAAAAAAAAAAAAGAAGCCAAGATCATGGGTTTAATTTCTTCATTGGGCCAGGAATCTTATGACCTCTATTCTAAGGATACAGGCAGCACTCCAAACTCAACCAGCAATTCACAGATGCATAGTTTTATCATAAGATTATGAAAGGTCCTGAGTTTTACTATTGGAAAAAAAGAATCAGAAGTCATACATTCTCTAACAGCAGGTCAGTACCACAATTTGGGTCTATAAAGGAAGAGTTATCCTCTTCCCAATGCTCTAAACCAACTAAAGTTAAACACTGGAGGGTCCCCTACAGTTATTAGGTCTGTCACAAGGAATTTGTGGCCAACAATTTTTAAGCTACTTTAGTAGTTTATATTTGCTTATAGTTTAAAAACAAAATGGAGTATTACTTAATATAACTCTCAACCATATGACTATAAATATGCTTTTCAGATTGAGAGAGAAAAGGATGGACTTAACTGTGAGCTCTTAGGGATTTGAGCGTGACCCATGGAGTTGTATCCTGCATGTCAACATCATCCTATCTATGTCACAGCCAAGAAGCGATGAACAAACACTGGACACTGGAACCCCAAGAAAGTTGCATTTCCTCTTAGAGACACTGAAACAGCATTCCCTGAGAAGCATAAGCAGGCTCTAATGGTTTGGAGTAGAGGGAACACAAATTCCTACCATGATGCCTTCCAAAGAGTGACTCAGGTCTTGGAAGAACCCAATGCTCTCTGCTGTATGAGTTCAGATACTAAATATTAAGAGTTGTGACTAAGAGTTGTGGCTGTCACCAGAATTTCTTTCAAAGGCTCTGATTAAAAAACCCGTCACAGATACAGTAAGACGTAGCTGGCTTTTCTTGTTCCTCACGGTAAATGCAACCTGTAAATTCCCTGAGGAGTCACTATGTGGGCATCGTTGCTCCCTGTCCTTTTCCTTGTTGTGTAGGCTACATCAGAACTTTGAATCAGCACTGACCAAGTTCCCTTGGGACAAAAGGGAACTTAAGGATTGGGGCTGTTCAAAATGGGTCCTCTTCAAAAATTCGTGAAGTGAAAAAGACACATGTGGTCAGGCCAATTTTACAGCTGAAGACCTTAAGACAGAATTAAGTATACCTAGGGTTCCACCAGCACCAAATTGCCTGCTACAAACCTAGAGCTCCTTGCACACATTTGCTTTCTTGGTTCTCTTCCAATTTCTTTGTTGTCAACCGCATTTCTCTCCAAGGCCCCCAAGAGAGGGTGACAGAGGCTCCTAGGGCCGACGGGGAGGAACACTTGGGTTGTACTGTCCTCACACACTCTGCTCGCCTCACCTGGCTGCTTGACTCACCCGGTGGCAGCTGCCATGATGCACCCGCCGTCAGCCGCGCTGGCCGAGCAGCAATCCGCAGAATCATGGCTCATGCCGAAGTTGTGGCCCATCTCGTGGGCCATGGTGGCAGCCACGCCAATGGCATTCTCAGAGTGGTCCTGCCCAAGGAGAGAGCGCAGGTCAAGAACACAGCTCTCCCTACTCCCTGTTCCTGTCTTTTCTTAGCCAGGCCTCACAGCTGCCCACCGGTTCCACCATCAGTGCGCCCACAGACTCGGTGACGAAAGCCTGTGCTTTTAACTGTCATGCTACATCTGTGGATAAATACGGGATAAAGAGGTGGACAGACAAATGGAGGGCAGGCCTCCTTGACATCTACTTCACAGGCTAGAGATGAATAATCAAAACAGTCCCACAAAGCTAGAGAGAATTTCAAAAGAAGACAATAATTTCCTGACCATGACTTTGAGACAAGCTCTTGTTTCATAATGATATGCATAATAACATAAAACCGAGGATAAAAAATATTTTTTTATTTCTATTATCTTACTATTCTCCAGCCCTTGGTTTGAGAGATGAGAGAGATCTAGTGACATCACTAGATGTAATCACTTCCAGGGTTCTCCTGAGCTTGAAAATTGGGGATAAACTATAATAAATGAAAATTTATCCCTAGGTACCTCCATCTCTTAGAACTTAATGACTAGGGCGCCTGGGTGGCTCAGTTGGTTAAGCGACTGCCTTCGGCTCAGGTCATGATCCTGGAGTCCCGGGATCGAGTCCCGCATCGGGCTCCCTGCTCGGCAGGGAGTCTGCTTCTCCCTCTGACCCTCCCCCCTCTCATGTGCTCTCTCTCATTCTCTCTCTCTCTCAAATAAATAAATAAAATCTTTAAAAAAAAAAAAGAACTTAATGACTACATTTTATTTATTTATTTACTTTTAAAGATTTTATTTATTTATTTGACACAGAGAGACACAGCAAGAGAGGGAACACAAGCAGGGGGAGCGGGAGAGGGAGAAGCAGGCTTCCCGCTGAGCAGAGCCCAACGCGGGGCTTGATCCCAGGACCGTGGGATCATGACCTGAGCTGAAGGCAGATGCTTAACGACTGAGCCATCCAGGCGCCCCTTAATGACTTCATTTTAAATAACTGCCTGACTTGATGTCAAGGTTTTTTTCCCTGCAATAATAAGTATAATTTTTTTTTTTTCCCCCACAAAATGACCTCCTGTCCCATGAGGCAGTTTTCTGCCTTCTACAGCATCAACATACTGGTTGAGACGCACCATATTAACTCCTCCAGACTGGTACACAGAGCACATGGCCATGAGGGGGGCCAGCCCGATGGTGGTGCCGTGGAAAGACATGCCCCTGCAGGAAGGAACAAGAGAAGGTCATTCAGATGGCAGTTGGGAGGGCTGTTCCACTGTGCCTGGGAACAGGTGGCCATCATGGAGTTCCTTGGCCCCGCTGACATTCCTAGATCCTTCCCAAGGAGAGAGACCCTGGTGTTCTAGGCCAGCTGGACAACTTCCAGGTCACCACACCTCTCACTTCCTCTCACCTACTCTCTCACTGCTCCAGAGAAATAGAAAGGGCAAAAGGTCGCTTTTTCCCACAGTATGCCCAGAGCCCCATTCCCTGGAAGGAAATGGGCAGGGCTCATAAAGCAGCATCCCATTCCTGCTGCAGAGGAAAAGGTCAGAGAGGGAGGGGCTGAGGGGAGAGTGGCCCAGGTTCTGATGCTGAAGTGACTCATGACCACTTCTGTCAGCTGCCAGGGGCCCAGGCCATATCCCCGGCTCTGTGGTATGCGTATTGGGGCGGGGTTGGGGGATCGGGCAGCAGCTGTGGGGGCTGATGCTTCATTTCCACATCACTTTGGGGCCAAGGAAACAGATGTGTCCCATCAGGAGCCTCGCAAAGTGCAGCTGGGTGCAAAGATGAGCTGTTTCTGCTTTTGTTTTGCAATTGTGATGCAAACCTGCCACTAGCCAGCTACATTCCCCCAGTTCAATCCACCCCTCTCTCAGCTGTATCCATCCAGGGCAGAGGAGAGGGGATGACTAAAACACCAGTATTCTCCTGCATTCCACAAACATGGGATTTACTGAAAGGATCTACATGGAAACCCATTTTGCGGTGCTTTCAGAGCTCCCTGTTTGTCTTCTCACCGAGACCACAAGACCTTTGAGAGCCAAGATGGCCTTATTTCTTTGGGGGTCACCAGAACTTAGCATAGTATCTGACACATAGAGGGCACTTAATAAGTGTTTGCTGAATTGAAGGCAGATTCTTCTTCAGAGAAACAATGTGCAAGAAAACACATAAAATATATGCAAATCTCTAGGAAGCCACACAGGTCATTTTATAAACTTAGACACGGCCCTAGGGAAGTCTTACTGGACACCTGGATTCCAAGCAGGACAGCAGGCTTCCAAAGTTCAGGCAAAACCCAAAAATTTCCTAGGTGAACGTACTGTTGTGAAATAACCATAGCCCAGATTTTTGGTACAGTTATTTCCCCACTTCTATTAAAGATTTTTTTTTTATTTTTTATTTGACAGAGACAGAGAGAGAGAGTGCACAAGCAGGGGGAGTGGCAGGCAGAGGGACAGGGAGAAGCAGACTCCCCACTGAGCAGGGAGCCCGATGTGGGGCTCGATCCCAGCACCCTGGGATCAGGGCCTGAGCTGAAGGCAGATGCTTAACCAGCTGAGCCACCCAGGCGCCCCTCCCCATTTCTTTTAAAGAGTGAACAAATGTTTAACTGATCATTGATTCAGAGAGATTTTTTAGGGAACAAAAGCAAAATGGTTTTACTATGTATGGGCCTTTGGTTATAACTGTCTCAGAATACCTTTGGAAGTCAACACTAAAAACACCAGATACTCACCCTCCACCTCCGGGGGACTTCAGGTACCACCATGACCCCCAACACTATCTATTCTTTTCTCTCCGGGATTGGAGAAATTCCGGCACAACTCCCCCCACCCCCGATGTCTCCCTCCCAGCCAACACACGGTTCCTGCACTATCTGCCACTCAAACCAGTGCAGGCACTCAGCGCTGAGCCCCTGGGGACAAAGTGAAGGGCAAGCTAAGTAAGCTACTGCTTTGGGAGATGAGCACGCGTACTACAACGTAGCACCATGCAGACCAGAATGAGCCCCTTAGAAAGTCTGAAGTGACGATCAGTCACTTCCCACATACACACCCAACTGTTTCAGATGTTCAACGGAATATGTATAAGTCTAAGTTTCTCATCTAGATTGTCAGCACTGCTTGGGGTTGACTGAGAGTCTATGACTCTCAGGGTTTTAATACTTTCCTGGGTGTCTTGGGGGCACAGCACATGCCTGAGAAATAAGGGATTATCTGGACCAGAGAGGCAGGATGGCTGGTACCACCAACACTGAGCCCCGGGGGAAAAAGGCAGAGAGTGCACACACTGCAGGCGGGGGCTGTGCAGCCAGGCCCGGGGAAACACACATGCACAAAGGCCACGTACGTGATTAACTGTGCGTTGTCATGGTTCTTCTGGGTGAGCAGCTTGCGCCTCCAACTGAGAAATGACCAGAGAGTAGAGTAGGGGTTCTCCGAGACTTCACACATATTCCCATGCGTCCAGACTTCCAAGCCCACGAGGGCAATCCGGATGTTCAAGGATCGGTAAAACTGAAAGCGCACACAGGAGGGCCACTGCATCGTCTGTCAACACCGCCCGACGTTTACGTGCCCCTTCCTAACCTCAGCACTCAGAGCAGATACCAGATTGCTCTGCAGCACATGCCTCCCAGGGCAGGGAGGCAACAGGGGCTGCGAGTCACATTTTTCAGGAGGGAGCAGTGAGATCCTAAGATGCGCAACGTTCTGGAGGCAGAGCTGGAGTCACTCAGCTTAGAGGAAAGAAGACTGAGACAGGACAGGACACAGACTTGCTTCCCCACGTGGACAGGGCTCTCATGTGCAGACAGCATCAGTGCTGTTTCTAAACTGCTCCCAAAGTGGGGCGTGACCAATAGGTACGACAGACAAGAAGACCCATTTCATTTTAAAATAGGAAAAAACCCCCAAAACACCCTTGTAACTAAAGTTAGTTAGAAGTAAGCTCAGAGCTAAGCTTTGCTGCTGCCTGTGATAAGTACCCTGGACCCAGCTGTCCAGTACAGTCCTCTCTCCCAATTCCTTACATGAAAAGTTCAGTAACTTGCCTAACTTATCTTTTTTATACATGTCTAAAAAGTGCTCTTATACAAAATTCCTCTTGTATGTTGAGGTATAATTTACATACCATAAAATCCACCCATTTGGGGTGTACAGCTCAATATCTTTAGTAAATTTACCAAGACGTAAAATGATCACCCCAATCCAATTAGAGAGTATTTTCATCATACCAAGAAGGTCCCTCATGTCCATTTACAGTCTTTTCCCATTTTCACCCCCAGACCCAGGCGATCACTAATCTACTTTCTGCCTCTATAGATTTACCTTTTCTAGACGTTTCCTCTAACCGGAATTACATAATATGTGGTCTTTGTGTCTGGCTTCTTCCACTTAGCATGTTTTTGAGATTCATCCATCTCATGGCCTATACATCAGTTTGTCATTCTTTTTATTGCTAAATAGTATTCCGCAGTATGGATATGCCAAATTGTAAATGGATGCGTTATTGCGTGCGGTCTCCCACTCATTTTGGAAGTACATGGGTATACATGATATACAAGTAGACGGACACGCTTATTCTCCAGAGTTCCCTTTCCCACCACTGGAGGTGTTCAGGCTTTGTCACGAATGTCCCAGACAGGTGGCCAGCATGAGGCTGCAGAGGTCCCAGATCCCCTCTAGAGTTTTGTCCAGAGATCCTGAAATTCTATAAATGAGACCTGACTCTCAGGTTCCTTTGGACTAGAGCTACACCTGACCTTTGTGACGTGGTATCTTTCATCTCATACACACATAAACAGGAAGAGGGTTTTCTTTAGAGCTAAGTACCACTGGAAGGCATAGGTTGAAGGGATTCTTTGACTGGCCTACCCTAGAGATTACTGAGGCAGTGACTCTGAAAACAAAATTGCACGTAAACCCAGGCCACATGAGCGGAAGATACCATCTTAATCCAAAATTGGCAGGTACTGCAGCAGCTAAAAACAACAATCGTAACATCAATGTTTATTGAGCACATTCTATGTCCCAAGCACAGACGCTTAGAAAAGTTCAGTAACTTGCCTAAAGTCTCAGCAGGAAGACAGTGGAGCCAGGATGAAGGCCCAGATGATCAGATCAGATCTCAGAGCCACTCAAGACTCTCACTGCTTCAGTGCTGGTGTATTTACACATCCAGAGAATCATCTTGCCCCCAAGAAGTTGCGGTCTCAGATGGGCTCCAGATTCCATGAAATAACAGTTGATTGCAAAGGAAATTTTGATTTTCCCATTTTGTGCCAGGTCAATCATTATAGAAAATAAAGGGTTTGGATTCCAATTTAACTTGCTTCATGAGGGAGCTTTTAAGGACTTAAACTTGGCTTTTTCACAGTTAAGGAAAAACATTTTTGGATTGGATTCATGATTCAGCAAATTAATGCAGTTCATTCCAGTTTTAGTTCAACAGTTCAGTTCAAGTAGCTGGGTCAGCAAGCCTCAGAAAAGTGCCTTCCTTCACCCCAGCCACAGCGACTAAAATCAGCTGCTCAGAAGAAAACCAAGACCGCTCGCCAGAAGGGACCAGCTAAGCAAGGCTAGGGGCTTCACATAAGGGCTGAGACGTAATGTCGCCTCTCTTCCACTTTTCGTCAGCACCCTTGGTTCCACCACGCAGACCAGCTGGGGAGTTCACAAAGGGGAGACCCAGCCAAGCTTCCCACCTGCTGGGTCTCCAGAACAATAGACGTCATGTGGGTGAGAACAGGGTCTGCCTCCTGTATACCCCCCAGGAAATGAGCTTTTCTTGTTTTCCCAGATGTTGAGTGTTTGGGATGTAGGATCATTTAAATGTTATTGTTGAGTGAACTGAGAGCTAGAGAGAGGACTGAGCTGTGTCCCTGGAGGCCTTCCTTCCAGGAAATGCTCATGACTTTCACCTGTTACCAGTGTTTCCAGAGCCATCTAGGGCAAAACAAAAACATAGACTACAGACTCTCCCGCCTGATGACTTCAGAACACTACCAAATTTGCTTGTAAATCCATAAAAAAAATATTTAATGTCTCTTCTTTATCTTCTAATGTTTAGAAAAAAATAATTTCCCCTTTAGACCTGGGATCCATGAATTCCTAACAGGCCCAGAGGTAAGCTGCGGAAGTGCTGAGTGCCCTGAAATTGTACGATAAATATTTTCAGATTCTCAAAGAGACCTGTGACCTTAAACGTATTAAAATCTGTTTTTAAAAACTATTTACTACTAGGCTATCAAGAGAGTACTGTAATTTAAGGTTATCTATTCTACTGCATTTTGCAGTGTAACAAATACTCTGTTTCATATAAACAGAGTTATTTCCGAGTCCCAGACCAGCCTGTTCTAGTAAAATTCAAGAATTTGGGTATTTCCTAAGGGCATGTTTTAAAAGGGCCTGATCTAGGAGAGTTAACCATTCACATGGTCTTTGTAAGAGATAAATAATTTTAGAACCATTTTATAGATGAAGGCTATACAGATTGGCCCAAAACAAACCACTCAACTTTTAAGGTTCTGTACATTTCCCATGCTGACCTACCTCAATTCTCCCCCAAGTCAGGAAACTTCTGGGCTTTATACCTGGAGGGAACCTTAGAGAACCTTAAAGCATTCTTAAACTGGGCTCTTTCACGTCCTAGGTTCCCTGGCGGCCATTTGCAGGGGTGAGGGGAAGGAGCAAGAGGACAGCACTCTGGATCCTCACCCCTGCTTTGGTTTAAAGAGTCTGTTTTTATCTGACTTAGTATTAGACATTGGCATAAGATTTCATTTAAAAGAAGGGTTCCACCAGAAAAACGAAAATATTGAAAGCCATTGATTTAAGCCAGCCCCTCTACTTTGTAAATTAAAAACATAACAAAACAAAACTGCAACCCAAACAAGGTAAGTTCCCTGGCTAAGGTCACAGAGTTGAGGGCTTTGTCATGACCACCCTGAGCCTCTATGGCATTGCTATTGCCTCTCCGAAACTGGCTGGGGTGACCAATCCCTGAGGAAGCTCAGGTGCCATGCCATGTCCTGTCCTGTGGCCCCTCTAAGGTGCTGGCACCTTTCCCACAAAGTACACACCTGGTCTCACCTTATCAACGTAATTGGCGATCTCCATGAGCTTGTGTTTGGTGGCGTCCTGGTCGCGCCGATTCTTCTGAAACTAAGTGGAGCAAGCAGAGCAAGGTGAGGCCCCAGAACCCCTTCCTGGACCCCTCCTGTGCCCCATTTCTTGTCTTTCAGTTAGGTTTTATTTTCTCCAGACTCCTACGAGCAATTATTTCTATACAATTTCCTCTCCCCCGACCCCCTCCCATGGTGTCAGCTCAGGGAGGGCAGAACCTGGGTCACATTTATCTTGGTATCCCCAGCTGCCAGTTCAATGCCAGCACACAGTAGACATGTCATAGATGTACAGTAAATTGAATTCTCTTCCTCCAGCCCTTGAAGTCAAACCTGCTCTCCTGTCCTCCAAATTACCAGGTCTCCTGCAAACTCTCACTGTGGCTTAGAAGCGGGACCAACCTGATCCTTGCATTGGTCATCACTCCAACATGAAGCCATCATCACAGGGATCTCACAAGGCCTCCCTACATGTGATCAATCAACATTGATCAAATTGCTGCTAAAAGTCTACCATGTGCAAAGCATTATGCTTGGCACTAGGTAGGACACAGGGTGTGAGATCCTGGTACTGGCCCAGAGGACCTTGCATTAAAACAGAAAGAGAGGGGCTCCTAGGTGGCTCAGTCGGTTGAGCATCTGCCTCTTGGTTTCCACTCAGGTCATGATCTCAGGGTCATGAGATCAAGCCCTGCATCAGGCTCTGCACTCAGCGGGGAGTCTGCTGGGAATTCTCTCCCTCTCCCTCCCCCCTCTCCCTGCTCGCTTGCACTCTCTCTCTCTAAAATAATCTTTAAAAAAAACCAAACAAAACAGAAAGAGAGCCAGAAATAATAACAATGGCAGATTCTGTATTTAAGGAATACACAATTAAAATGGCCACATAAATAACTGCAATGGGAGGCCACATGAATGACACACTTGGGTGCTGGCAACCAGGACCATAAGACCTTGGCAAACAGGCTTTTCTGGCATGCCACTCGGATCGATTGGCAGTGCCTTCTACAGTGAGAAGAATTCTGAGACTGCATGGGGTTCAGCAGGAAAGAGTGCTGTGCTCGATTATAAATGTCTGCCATCGGTACTGGTAGGGAGACATTTCAGTATGTAGCCTCGCATTGATCATTCCTGCCTGAAAGGGAATACATCTCTTTCAGCTGCAACGATGAAGGGAAGCTTCACAGTGTAAAGATAAAATCTGCTACAACTGCAACCTAAATTTGCAAATGATGGGCATGTCCTGGATGCTGCCATCGTTACAGAGAATCTGGGTACCCATCTGATTTACCTTGTACACACTCTATACGGTTCTTCAATTCCAACCCTTCACATCCTTCCTCCAGCCCAGCCCACAAAAATATTCAAGCAAGAATCACAAAGAACAGCCAGATAAAACACCCTGGGATATCTGTTGGGATGAGAGTGTGGCTGGCCATGATACAGGGAAGAAAACCGCCGTGTCTATTCTCCCACTGCTTTTGGACTTCTTGGGCTTCTTCAGAACCGTCAATCATCTCACTTCCCCATTGCTTTCTAGAGCGCAATTCGATGCAAAGCCTTATGACTTGGACCTATGACTTGTGAATCCTGAAGTTTCTCTTTATAGAGTCGTCCCATTTCTAAATTGGTCTCACTGCAGAGAAAGGGCTGCAACATTTACTGAATATTTATTAGAACATCAGAGTCAGAGGTCACTGTTTTTCAAATATATTAATCCTGTCTTTAAACAATTGCTTGACAATACCACCAGACTTGAAGTAATGTACCATGTTGTCCAGAGCAGCCTCAAGCAGGAGTAGCAAACTTTCTATAAATGGCCAGACTGTAAATACTTGAGGCTTTGCAGACATACTGTGTCCTCTCTATTCCACTCGGACCACTGCAGCTCAAAAGCAGCCATGGACAACACATACAGCGGGAAGAATTTATGCCAATAGAATTCCATTTACAAAAACATGTGGTGGGCTGGCTTTGGCCATAGGCTAGAGTTTGCAGATCCCTGATTGAAAGAAAGAAATATTTCAACCTTATACTTTCTAGGGTGACACAGGAAGTAAAATGTGGTATATCATCTGGCCTTTGCCAACTACCCCACTTTCTGTCTAGAGCATGACAGCACTCTGCAGGCCTGTTTTTACAACTATCCCATATCCTCCTACAACATCCTGTCTTGCTCTTTCCTTGCCTATATTTCCCATTTCACCTGTGGAATGAATAAATGGAGAGCTGCCCCAGGCCCTCCCACCTAGGCCCAGGGAGTGAGAAGCTGTTTGGTCATTTTTACCACAATAACTCACTCTCTGGGCGGCTCTGCTCCCTGCAGGATGGAGTTCAGAGCCCAGAGAAGGAGCCTGGCCTGTCTCAGCACCAGGTTGTAAATCACAGATAAGGCGGCCCTCCCCTTCCCTATCTTCCCAGCCTCTCAGATTAATTAATTGTCAGGAATACATTTCTGCCTGCAGAGGATGAGAGGCCACTTGAAGAGGGAGTCAGGGAGAGATGGTGTGGGGAGGAGGGGATTTGTCAGCCTGTGCACCCAGCCTGGCTGATTACATCACCCTCCAGTGAATCCTTCAAAGCCCAGGACCCTGAGAAGTGAGCACATTCCTGATGCACAGGCTGCACGAATCACAACCTGTTGGCAGTGCCTATGGGACTGGTGCTGGAGGCTCTCTCTGCAGGAACAGAAAGATGGTCCTAGACCACACCACCATCTTTGAGGCACCTGGGGGGCCACTTTTCCTCTTGGGGGTCTGCTGTGACCCTGAAGGTCACAAGACTGAAGATGCCCAATCCCTAACCCACCCCCACTACTTCAGCTTCCAGAGTTTCACACCCAGTAGGTTTTAGAACCCTCCAGCAAGATGCCACTGGGGAGAGTGCAGGGCCAAAGGGGAGGATCACCCCACCTTTACACTAGATCAGGAGCTTTGGGAGTCCTAGGAACTTTATCTGAACAAATGATTCTGTGGCTAAAATATATATATATATATGAAAGAAAGTCCAAGACCACTGTATGAGATGATCTTAGATCATCTAACAAAAGCTTAAATGGAAAAATGTCCTAGAGTCAGAAGAACTCAGCTTTTTTCCAGTGGCCCTCTCACCACAAGGCAGTCCTGCCAGGCGGAGGCCAGCGTCGTTACCTCTCCCCATGACCATGGAGCCTCGGCTTTTAAATCAGCTTTAGATTTTGCTCCCCACACCGCTCCCCCATCCTACACACACACCAGTCTTTCGAAAGGAAAACAAAAGAGAAAGAGAGAGAGAGAAAAAAAGAAAGGCTGCTGGAAAAACCAATACCTACATCAATTACAAAGCTAAATTCTTCTCAAAGGAGGACATGATGTTCCCTTTGCCTGAAATGCCCTTCACCTCCACTTTTCTGCCCAGTTAGCACAACTCCTTGTCTCTGAAGGCAGCTCAAGGCCGCCTGCCCCTGCCACTAACACTCTCGAAGGCAGCTCTTCCGGCCCGAAGCCTAGTGTTCTTTCCACGACCCGCACTGCTCCAGGATGCGTGCTTTGAGACTGTAGGCTAGGTAAAGCCGCCTTGGGATGAGGTCTTTTCGGGGAGCTGGTAACTGCAGCATCTGGATGAGGCATGAGACAGATGCAGCCCTGACGAGTTCTGTCCTAGGGGAGCCCCAGGCGTGGCAGCGGCATTAGAACGCGGTGAGTGCTCAGCCCATTGTGACTGCCCCTGCCCAGATGTGTTCTGTTGTGGTTGAGTCACTACATGAAGTGAGAACTAGAGGTGAAATATGGCTAGTTTAATCTCTGGGACCTGAACCCACTCTTCAGGTGTCAGCTTCAACATCATCCCCTTGGAGCTTTCCCCAATTCCCAAAACCATGCCAGACCTTTCAGGATCTTTGCTCTAATCCTCTAGGAACGTCAATCTTGGCAGTCACCACACTTGACTTTGTGTGCTGCTACTGTAAACTTTGATGTCAGGGATAGGTCTGTCTTAATCTCCTGGGGCCAAGCACTGTGCTTGACACATACAAGAAAATCAAGGTATCGTTGATGAACAAATGAAAGAGTGAGAGAGATGAGTGTTCATCAGATCTTAAAAGCGATATAAGGCCCATGAGAATCTGGCTGATTTGAGAAATACAGAATTAAAGGGCAAACAGCTATTCCTTAGTCAGTAGTTCTCAAACTTGCCTGTGTCCAGAATCACCCAGAGGGCTTGTTAAAACAGGGATTCCTGGACCCCAGCCCCACAGATTGGGACTCAGCAGGTCTGGGGTGGGGCCTAAGAATTTGTACTTCGGAAGTTCCCAGGTGCCGCTGATGCTTTGGGAACCATGGTTCTCATTTGGCACCAAGGGGATTATAAAAATGGACCCATACATGGACAGGAAAATTGTATTCAATCAGATGACTGAGAATATACTTATTATCTTTGCAAAAAAATTTTTTTGAAATTTCTATGGAGAATTTATGGGCTCCCTAAGAATAAGCGCCAAAACCGAAAGGTCTTCAGACTCAGTTTAAGAAATGTTAATCCAGATAACGCTAGTTGCCGATTTTCTATCGGTTTAATGTATTGAGCCAGAAGAGACTTTTTCCTTGTTTTTTTCCCCAACTATGTTTAAAATAGCAAAAAGAGCCGTTGGTCAGATTTAAGGCCAAAATCACATGACAAACTGGAGAAAGATGAATGTTTCAGCATTTCCCTAAAGTGGTTAGAAGCCTGGAGCGGAAGCCATTGAGAGTGTCGCTTTTCCACTAAAACCCATTGCCTCCCCCTTACCTCTGCATAATCAGCCACGAGGTAAAGCTCCACATACTTCATGGAATGTAAATCTTCCCTTTTCATCTAAGAAAGAGATATAAGCAGATCAGAGCTGTAGAAATGGTGGGTGTGGCCTCATTAAAAAAAAAAAACTGCTAAGAAATGGTGCTAGTTAATAAGCAGCCGACCTCCTTACTGATTTTACACTTGATGCTGGTTACAGTCCCCATTATCCACACTACACCTTCTGCCCGCCATCTTGGTTATCGCTGGGGCTGCTCTGGGACTATGAGTCCAGTCCTTTATACTCAAAAAATAATGAGCTGAGTGGGCAAGTACAGGAGCCACCATACTGTGAGGGAACATGCTGACAATCAAGTTCCCAAAAAGCAATGAAACCACATACCTCTATTTTCAGTATACATAAATATAAGCATTTTGTGCATATGGTTAAGTGGTTATTCCAAAAGGGGAGGCATATTTTTTTTTCTCGCATTTTAAAGTTTCTGAAATCAGCATCTCAGGGTATTTTAAATGTCATAGTGTTTTTCCCAAAAGCAGTTATTCTGTCCAATACAAGGGTATCTCACACAGCAGTGAACAAGATAGTAACTTAGAACAAAAGAGAAACGTTATTTCCTCCTTCCTGGCCATCTCCTTTAATTTGGAAATACTCCTGGATCCAAAGCAAGGATCCTTAGAGCATCCTCAAGATCCTCAAGGACCCCTGCACTGAGACTCACCCTGCGAGGTCGTTTCTTGGTCTGGTTCATAAAATGAAGGACCCAGTCCCTGGTGGTGGACTTGGAGTACTCGACCCCACAGTTCCCCAGGGGCAGCTTGAGATGTTCAGATCTGTAAATAAGGTGGTGGCCCTCGCTGTCAGGCAGGGGCTCGATGATGTAGCTGAGGTTACTGCTCACCATAATCAGGCCTCTGTCAATGGGAGAAACAGAATCTCTGGTCAAAGATTATAGTCTTGGAAAAGTCTCTTGCTCAGGCCTCAGTTTCTCCATATGCAAAATGACATGGTTGGTTTTGATCATTGGTTCTTAACTTTATTATGCGGTCATGCACCTTTTGGTTAAGAATCTGATGCAAACTCAGACTTCCTCTCCAGAGAAATCTGCACATGTATATGAAAGGTGGTACACAATTCCAGGTACTAAAAGCTTATTAAAAGAAGCTCAAAGGTTCTAAAAAGGCTCACCAGGGACAGTTAATAATATAAAGGATGGTAAGACCAGGATTCCAAAAAGCTTCCCAAACTCAAACACGGCATATGAAAATCGAAAGTTGAAACTTAGAGACTCAGAAAATGATGGTCTGGTGACTGGAAAGGAAACAGTGGCCTGGGGGTGAGGAGACCCAAGTTCTGGCCTTCGCTCCAAGGTTAAGCTGTCAAATGATCTTCAATGAATCTCTAAAAAAAAAAAAAAATCACTCCAAGCCTCAGTTTCCCCATGTGTAAATTCAAATGATAATTTACTAATTTAACAGGACTCCAGATGATTAAATAGAAAGATTTTTGTGTACAGAAGAAACCAAAGCTAGAGGCATCACCGATGGCATTCCTCCTAGCCCCAGTGAGGCCGCTCTTTAGTGAAGTGATGTCCACAACCAAGGATGCGTGACTAGTCTTGGCTCTTGGTTATAGATACAGGCACTGAACTCAGAATAAGGACATGTGTTCATTCATTATATTCTTTCACACACTGAACTCTTAATCTGTACTAGATGTGATCTAGACATCATCCCTGTCCTCGAGTAATTCACAGCTTCTTTGGGGGACAGTCATTCATTCCACAAGTATTTCCTGAGCTCCTGCTATGTGCCAGGCATCGAACTAGTTGATGAGGATGGAGAAGTGAACAAGACAGACAAAGAGCCTCTCCCCATGGAGCTTAGACTCTGAACCTGGAAATAAATCACTAAAGTATATAACAGAGCAAAAAGATTTCATCGCCCCTAACACTGATGGATAGGACACAGTTGCCTGGGGGCACCCCATCAATGAGGCTTCCGAAAGGAAGAGTGCCAGGACCTATTATTTTTTTTTTTTTTTAAGATTTTTTATTTATTTATTTGAGAGAGAGAATGAGAGAGAGCACATGAGAGGGGGGAGGGTCAGAGGGAGAAGCAGACTCCCTGCCGAGCAGGGAGCCCGATGCGGGACTCGATCCTGGGACTCCAGGATCATGACCTGAGCCGAAGGCAGTCGCTTAACCAACTGAGCCACCCAGGCGCCCCGCCAGGACCTATTATTGATCACTGTCACAAATAATCCATGGAAGGGTGAGTACAGGCCCATGGAGCAGGCATCTGTCATCCTTGATGTGGTGAGATGAATATTGTAGCAAAGGAATGCACTCAGGGCTCTGGGAGAGGAAGAAGCCCAGGAATAAACCCCAGGGCACCAGCAGCATCTCATGGGCTCCAAAACCGCAGGCCTTCATCTGTCCAGAAAGTTCAAAAGCTAAAGTATCTCCAAGTCAGTCTTTGTCACTCTAAACTGGCAGGACCCCTCCCTGGCTGCCCCAGCTTCCACCTCCTCCCCTACCCCCTCGAATCCCCACCCAGGTTTTGCCCTTTGGGAAGAGCCTGTGATGCCTGTGGGAGGGATAGCGCCAAGCTCTGATCAGCAGCAGCTTTCCTGGCATCCATCCCTGGCTGACCTCATTCCGGTGCCAGGGAGCTGGACGACTTCCCGGCTGCCTCACCCAGGCTGACACAGCAATCCGGGACCAGCCCCTCAGCAGGATACCAAAGGTGCTCCCTGAACAGCTGGGGGTGGGAGTGGGGTGAAGAGCAAGGGTCACATCCGCTCTCGAGTC
Source organism: Neomonachus schauinslandi (assembly GCF_002201575.2). Taxonomy (NCBI): domain Eukaryota; kingdom Metazoa; phylum Chordata; class Mammalia; order Carnivora; family Phocidae; genus Neomonachus; species Neomonachus schauinslandi. The sequence continues at coordinate 103,049,101 of NC_058409.1, read as the reverse complement.
CAGGCAGGAAAGGGCAGAGGGCAGAGCCACCATGGGCATCCTGTTCCCAAGCTTTCTTCTCATTTCGGCAGACCAAGGCCCCTCCCATGACCTCAGTTTCCCCCAGTGGCTCCAAACATTGGAAACAGAGGGCTTGACAGTGAGTCAGATGATGGTTTTGTGCCCATCAGGTTGTGGCTGCGAAGATAACACCCAGTGAGTGGAAAGTTCCACAAAGGAACCAGTGAAGGTTCCAGTGTAGTTGACCAGGCATCCCTTGAACAAGCCTCTGGGTCAAATAGAGCAGAGATCAGGCCAAAGTTTGGTCCATGGTGAATAAGAGTGATCATGGTGGCTATACAGAGGCTTTGCTGTGGCCCAGGCACTGTGCTGAGTATTTCCTTCTTCACACTAACATTTCTGATCCCCACTGCACAAATAAGAACACTAAGGCTAGGTGAGGTTAATAAACGGACCCAAAGTCACACAGGTAGTAAGAACTCAAGCAGTCTGGTTCCAGGCCCCACAACCTTAACCATGTTTTCACACCGCCTGTCACAACAGCTCTGCAGAGTGGGCCAGAAAGATGTCCCCGGTTTACAGATGGCTGCAACTAACAGGCACTAGTAACTCTCCACGGAGGTGTGATCGGCCTGTCGGAAGTAAGATACCAGTCTGCAGGGGGATAAGAAGATGAAGGAGGCATTTAGCCTACTTTTCATTGTTAGAGGCCATTTTTTGAGAGTTAACCATATGCCAAGCACTGTGCTTACAATCGTCATTCTTTTTTTTTCTTTTTTCAGTGTTATAAGGCACCATCATGAGTCCCATTTTATAGATGAGGAAACTGAGCCCCAGAGAGGTTACATAACAAGGTCTGATGGGTATCTGGAGCCAAGGATTTAAGATCTGGCAGCCTCTGGGCCGTCTGCCTCCATCAGTGAGCTCCAAACTTAGGGGTCAGAGATCTCCAGGATCAGAGCTCCCAGAGCTACCTATTAGACTATTCTGCAGTGTATGTTAACACTACAGATGTAGGAGACTCAGATTCTGTGGGCTGGAGCATCTGCACTGTAAACAAGTCCCATGGTAATTCCCTGCACGGGCACACTCAGGAAGTCTGGCCTGGAGCCCAGGCTCGGTGTCAGGAGCCTGTCTTTTCACAAAGGCCCAGACGATTCTGTTTCAGAGAGTGGGCAGATATTAGGGCTCAGCAGGACACAGAACTCGTGGCCGCTCCCCTCCCCTCCCCCTACTGTGGTCCCTGGTAACTCGCCCATGGCACGGCTGCAATCCTCCCCGACTGCCTGGTTTAGAGAAGCTACCATAAGCCCCAGCACTTTACAGTGAGGACCAGCTTTGACAATGGTCCGGGGTGGGAGAGGATTTTTTAGACTCTACTTCCCGCGGCCCTGCCCTATCACCACCCCCGAATCCTGCTAGCTGCTCTCCCCTGAGCACCCACGGGTCATTCATCTTTCCAGGAGCCTCAATTGATCTAATTTGCTAAATGTAAGCACTGGCGGAGCTCAGCCACGGGGCAGGGGAGGGGGGCCCAGGAGGCTGGGTGGCTGGGACCTCACACGCTATTCTCCATTCCACTCTCCACCCTATTGCTCATTGTTGAGAGCTTGATATAAATGAAATTATACAGAGGAGCCCTGGGAGGGCAGGACAGGCAGGCAGCAGCAAGTGATTCGTGCTTAACCCCTGAATGACCACAGGACTCACCCAAACGCACCCTTGAAGGACCTAGGCAAGAAGTGCTTCCTAGGAATGTGTCCATTCAGCGCTAAACCTCAGGAGACACATCCCACGTCCCTACATCCAGAGCTGCGCTAAGAGGTAACCACCCTGTTCCCCTTCTTTCCAGCCCCTCCCTCCCACCCCAATCTGCATCCAATGAGAAAGAGGTACTGGGAGCATCAAAGGCAGCACAGAAGGAAGAAGGCACATAGGTGAAGTGCTCCCTCAGGAATGGGGTGGCAAGGCACAAGTGGAGAGCGTAAGCTCAGAAGGGAGACATACCTGGGTTCGAATCCTGGCTCTGCTGTCTACCAGCATTGTGCTAAGTCAATAATGCTGGCCAGCTCACACCGTGGCTGTGATAATTGAAGTAATAGGGAACCATTCAGTAACCACTCAGCACACATAGATGGAACCTACTATGTGCCAGGAACTGTTTTAGGCACTGGGGAGGCAATATGACCAAAAAGAGTCCCTACTCTCAACAGAATGCACTCATGCCCTAATGTAAATCCACCAATGATGTCACGACTGTTCCCATTTTATAGGTGAGAAAACCGATGCTAGGGAGCTAGGTTTTAGACCAAGACTGGTTTGACTTCAGAATCTACACCCGTCATGACTTAGCGGTATGGCCCTGCACGAGCTTACTCTGTGCCGGAACACAGAGGCAGAGCCTTTATTATGTGTTCTTCAGAAGGAAGACCAGGTATTCAAAGGCAGAAGAGCATGGCCCTCCCTGGCAGAGGGGCAGATGGTGATGGCCTGCTGTGGGTGGATGAGCCACCTCCTTCTGCCCCAGGCGCCCACCTCCCTGGGACCATACGCTCTCTGCAGCGCAGAACTTCCAACACTCAATAGTCCTTCCCGTGATGGGATCTATTTTCTTTTTCAGATGAGAGGAACCAAAGCCCAGAGAAAAGGAACCTGCAAGGTCATCCAGTGAGTTAATGTTAGAGCTGGCGGCAGATCCCAGTCCTCTGGTGAACAGGTTCCTCATTCCCCAGTGAGGCCCTGACCCCAGCCCCACCCCCACAGCCCACTCAGAGCCCCTGCACCATGAGCACTGTCTGCAAAACAGACGAAGGCCCATGGGAGATGCCAGTCCAGCCAAGGCAAAGACAAGGAGAAAATGATTCGGGGAAGGCAAAGCTCAGAGATCACATTGCCAGGAGGTGTGGAGTCTCAAACGCAGGTCCTTTGACTCTAAATTCTGAGCTCCTTCCAGGCCATCATGCACACATTCTTACACATTCTCCAGCATTCATTTTCAATCTCATATTCTCTCTCCTGCCCTCTCTCATAGAGTCCCAGGGCGAGGAATCAGGTATAACCACAGTGAGCGTGGGCCCCAGAGTCTGGAGGACAGAGCTGCTATCAGATGACTTATTGTATATCCTTGAAAGACCTTCTATGTAATTAAATTTGTCGGACATTTGTAGATAAGACACTATGCAGCCATTTGAAGAATGAAATAGATCTATGTGTGCCTAAGACATAATGTTAAGTGAGAAAACAATTACAGAATGTTATGTATCGGGTAATCTTATTTGGATTAAGAAACACCATGCATACACACAGTTATGTCTTTCAGTTTTGTATATCCCGAACAGTGATTAGAGATGGGGAATGCAATTGGTTGGAACGGTGGGAAGGGATAAGGAACTTTCACTTCTTTTAACTTGACACTTGAAGATTATTTGGATGTTTAACACATTAGTTATGCAATAATAATTTTTAATAAGCATTTTTTTAAAAAAATAAATGACTTACCGTTGAGGTAAAAAAAAAAAATGTTTTATTGCAATCAATACCTCTCTTGCTGGCAGAGAGTGAGCTAGGGACATACACACACATATACACACACACCATGTCTCCTGGAACCCACAGGTTCCCTCACGTTCACTTCATCCCAGTACTGTCTAGATTTCCTCACAGATAACCATCCCTCCTTACACTGATACCTGCAAAGCATTTGTGCATGCAAGAAGTCAGGGAGACATTTAGATGATGAGTTGTTGATCAGAGACAGGCTTGGGGGCGGCTGGACCCCCACCATCTCTAGTGAAATGGTATGCCACATCTTTTTACTGGTGTATTTTATAAGTATCCATAGCTGCCATGCCATTCTCAAAGGTGTCAGCGACCCAAATAGGATTATAAAACACGATATTACCTACCGATGCTCTTTTTTCACAAGAAATATTTCTAAGAGGATAAACAAGAAACCGGTAACAATGGCTGCCTCTGGTGGGTGCGGGGAGACCTGGAAATCCTGGGTGAGAAAAAGAACCCTATCTCTCATTGTACCCTCTCTTTTGTACTATTTGAATTTGTTTTTACTATGATCATGTATTACTGCTTCAATTAAAGTCACCCAAACACTGCTTTGGAGAGAAGAGGGGGCCCCTCAGCAACCTGGAAACTCTGGAAACTCAGGGGAACTCCTCTGTATTTGTATTATCAGCCTGAAGATTCCATTCGGTATAAATCCTACGTATTTTCCCTAATGAAAGGAGCATGTTCCCAGGAGAGAAGCACCATCGCTACAGAGATTCTTCCACTGAGGCATGGCTTTATGAGCCTTGGGGAGGGACTTGAGGGTTACATGGGTTTCAAGTCTGTTGCAGCTGCTCCTTCTCTAGGGTCCGAATGAGACATCTGGTATACGTCTCCGGCTCTTACGCCAGCCAAGCCCACAGATGCCCTTTAGTTCTTAAGGTGTGTAGTGAGAAGGCTGGGAAAGTAAGACAGGCGGACCTGCACCAGAAGGAAGCATGCAAAACACAAACACATGGCAGCTCACCCAGTTTCCCCCTGTCAGCACGGCTGCGGGAATAGTTTGCGAGAGGCCAAGCCAAGTTCCCACTGCTCCAGACCATGGACACAGAGGAAGAGGCAGAGAGAAACAAGTCACACCTGCATGTCCCCTTTCTTCCTTCTTGGGACAGACATTGTTTACTTGCAGACTGCAGGTGGTGGTGGCTGGGCCTGTAAACACCACTGGGAGACCAGTTGGCTTGGCTCAACCAGGTCATCTGAGCAGGGGATTTGGAGCCACGGTTATGGTCTCCCGGCCAAAGCTTGTTTCCTGCCTAATTCCCTCCAGCAGACGCACCACGAAGCCTTACAGAGGAGACGTGGCCCAATTTGTAAACAAACATATGGGATCTGCAGCACAAGGAGCGTTGTCCTTGCATATGAGCCTGGGTGAAGTCTTAGCATGGCTTCACTGTTACAAGATGATAATAATCCTGTACGTCTGTAGAGTGCTGTAGCTATCATAGCACTTAACATTCTCTACCATGCCTATCATCCTGAAAACTACCTTGCTTCTCCCTTCTCTTCCTCCCTCCTCTTCTCACTAAATGCCCATTTCCTTTTTTACCACCTACTAGTTCTTCTACCAGAGGAGAGCAAAGAAGAAGTGGGAATAAGGGCTCACGCTCATTTCAAGTGTCTGAACCATGACCTTTATTTTCTATATTCCGATGCTTTGACAGCTGGGGCCTTGCCCTTCTCAGGATTAGCCAATTCCTAGGGATGGTAAACAACTTTCAAATGCAAGCTCTCACCCTCTCGGCCAGTCCCCCTTCCCTGATCACTCCAGGGTCAGGTGCCAGACAACTAGGAACAGCCCCTGTGCCCCAGATCCCACTTCAAACTGGCCAATCCGAAGCCAGCTTACCCTGCCTTGCCTGTTTCTTCCTGTAGAAACCACAGCAAAGACTCTTGCCCGCATCCCCTCACCCCCTACAACCTGGCCCCTGACTGACCCCTATGCTTCCCTATGTGGTGTGCCCCCTCTTCTTGGGATCTTGAGTACAACAAACTATGTTTTCAATGGCAGTCATCTCCTGATCTGCTGGCTTTCCCATACCTAAATAATAATGAAACCTCAAGTTCCTCAAGAAAGAGAAAGCTCAATGCCAGTAAATTTGCAGATTATCTGGTATTTCCCTTGCCTCTCCCAAGCTCAGGCCTTCTTAGAACTGGTTTGCATACACTCTCAATGGATAGCTTCTCAAGGTCCCTGCCCAAGGCCAGCCCCCTTGTCCTAAAAACTCCATGCCTGGGGAGAGTGCCAGGTGCCCCTCCCCGCCCTGCCCCCCATGCTGACAGGGCCTCTTACCTCATTCCCCGGCAGGTGCTGAGTGTCACACTGGACTGCTCTGCCTTCCTCACCGTCCCGTGGTAAAAGCAGTGGTCCTAGCAAGGAGAAAAGGGGGGTGGTCAGGCGAAAGGACACTGATAAGCATGGCAAAGCTCATGTCTCGTGAAGGCCAGGGATGATTACATACGTCCTAACTTACAGTCTGCAAAGAGCTTCCTAAGACACCCTTTTATTTGATCCTCATAATAGTGCTGGGAGGTGGGACAGAGCAGATGTCATCATCCCCAGTGAACAGATGAAGCAGCTGAGATTCCGCGAAGCAGAAAGATTTGTTGAAGGTCTCCCTGCTAGTCAGGGAAGCCAGGACTTCAGGTCTAGTTCAGGGCTCTTGCCGTGACATGTGGCCACAGGCAATGCTGGCTTCTGAAGAGCCTGCCTCCCGCTAGAGTCACCCCCGTGACCCGCTGTAGAGTTGAGATGCATGTCCTCCCAGAATCTCAGAATGTGATCTTATTTGGAATAGGGTCTTTACAGATGGCATTAAGTTAAGAGGAAGTCATACTGGACCAGTGTCCTTAGAAAAAGAGGGGAGGACACAGAAAGCCCGAGAGCGAGAAAGGGGCCATTTGAAGATGGAGGCAGAGATTAGGTTGATACAACTACAAGCCAAGGAGTACCACAGACTGCCAGGAGCCGCCAGAAGCTGGAAGAGGCAAGGAAACATCCTTCCCTACAGACCACAGAAGAAGCTTGGCCCTGCTGACACCTTGATTTTGGACTCCAGCCTCCGGAACTGTGTTTTATACCGTCAAATTCATGGTGCTTTGCGACAGCGGCCCTGGGAAATGGAGAACTCCCCCACTTCCCCACTTCCCCTGAATCCCCGTGTGTCTGGATCAGACCCGATTTGGCACCTGCATCCACGGACGCATGGAGTTCTGATGCTGTTCTCACATCGGCACGTCTCACAGCCATCTGGTCTCCCCAACCTGGCTGGACTCCTTGTGACTACAAGCAGATGCTGAGCGCCGCTCCGGGCCAGGGCCCCGGCTGGGCCCAGGAGACACGACAAGGAGCGAACAGGCACAGTTCCAGCCTTCCTGGGACTTAGCGTCTTTCAAGAGCCAATCTTAATTAAAAAGCCATACAGAGCTTTAATTACAAACTCTGAGGAGAGGCTTGAAATAAAGGTTGGAGGGGCCAGCAGAGTGTATTACAAGTAGGGGAACCAGAGCATCTAAGAGGCCACCTGGGACACAGCTGGGAGCACTGAAGCACCAACCAGACAGATGGGCACAGCCCAGGACTGTCCCCAACACACACAAGGGCACACTCCTACAAACTTCTCCCCAAATGGTTCAAGGGAGCTCAGCTGCTTTTAGAACAGAGAGAAGGAAAAATCCCCAGGGCAGAGCCAGGTTCTGCAAAGGTGTTAGGAAGGGTCTGAGCTATGCAGCTACAGACGCGGGAGCTTTTTCTCTCCCTCCCAAAGCCCAGGCAGGACCACTCAGAAATCTCGGGCATCTGCCTACAGAACAGTCCCAGTGATCCATTACTAGGACCACGCTTGCTTGCGGTTATTCCTCAATCCCCAGCCGGCAGGGACGTGACCCAGGAGACAGCAAACCTATTTGTCCGTATTCTTGGGCCCTGTCTCCCGCCCAGCTCCAGGCAGGGGTATGGCCTGATAATTAAATTCAGGGATTTTGGCGTGGCCAGCCCAGATTTACATGCAAGCTCCCACACCTGCCAGCAATAGAAACAGTTCCACAGCCTCTCTCAGACCTCCAGCATCTTCGGTCTCTACCTCACGAGGCATTGTGAGAATACTCTACATCAAGGACCTGGCACAGGGTACTTAGCCCAGAGTGGCCGGCAATAAACCTTAGTGATCATGATACAGGCATTAAAGTCTCCTTGTCAAAGGCAGAATGTGGCCTCAAGGGAGCTGAAAGCCCACCAAGGGCCTGAATCCTCAGTCCTCCCACACCAGGTCTGCGTCCTATATAGCTGAGCCCGCAGCCAGATCACAGGCTACGGGCCAGGCCGGCTCCCAGCTCAGGGTCAGTGTCCAGACCATTGGTGCCCTTTCTCCTGGCGACAACCCGCTGGCCAGCCGTGTGGCTCGGCTCCTCCACCCATTCAAGCTCAGACAGTCAGGAGGAGCGCAGGCAGCGGACGCCCTCTTTGCATCAAACTCTCCTGGACTTCAAACAAGCCAGATCCCAACCTTCAGAGGAGCACAGAGGAAAGCCGCTGAGCCGGCACCTATGAAGGAACGTGAGGCAGGCACAACCCTCCTTCCAGCCAGGATTCCATCTGCTTGCCGATGCCAGCCTGTCACATGGTTTGCCCCCTCCCCCCAGATTCCAAACGTGGAGATGCATCATCAAACACCCAGCTCAGAACCCAGCCATGGCGCCATCCGCTCCACAACCCGGGATCATTCACAGGTGGAAGAGGGGGCCAGGCCCATATGGGGTAAATGCGACTCGCAGATGTTGGAATGACGGAGAGTCCAAAAGCTCAGAAAGGAGCATCAGCTGCCGTTTCAAAAATCTGGGTACCTCTACAAATCAAGAGAATTCAAATCCAGGGATGGGCATGAAGAATCCCTGGACCTCTTCCCATCTTTGGGCTGATGCTAACAGTGTTCACTGAGTGCTCTCTGAAATAGCATAGCAACGGACTTTTGTAACATGCTTTAAATTGACCAAGGGCTTTCACAACATCATTGCCTGTGCTAATGATACCCGCCATTTACTGTTGTAAACAATGAGGGCTAACATCCATCCAGCCCTGACTACTGGATAAAAAACTAATGGAGATTTTTTTTCCTTTAATTCTGACAGCCTTATGAGGTAGGTATTTTAACTCCAATTTTTTTTTTTTAAAGATTTTATTTATTCATTTGAGACACAGAGATACAGAGAGAGAGAGAGAAAGCATGAGCAAGGAGAGAGGCAGAGGCAGAGGGAGAAGCAGGCTCCTCGCTGAGCCAGAAGCCCGATGTGGGGCTCGATCCCAGGACCCTGGGATCATGACCTGAGCTGAAGGCAGACGCTTAACCATCTGAGCCACCCAGGCGCCCCGAATTTTTTTTTTTTTTTAAAGGAAATTCAAGGTGGGAGAGGTTTCCAGTCACAGGGTCACACAGCCAGATGGAAACTGGAACCAGGGCAGCCTGACCTGAGACTTGACAACCTCTCCGAGCAAAAGCAGCCCCAGGAAAGTGTGCAGGACTGAACTGACCATAGCCCTAGTCTCTTCTGGCACCTCCAGGGACTTAATTCTAGTCTAAGCCTTGCCACTCACTGGTTATCTGAACGTAAACATGTTACTTTGTGTCTTCTCCTCTCAATTTCCCCATGAGTAAAATGTGGCGCTGGGAGAGATGTTTATAAATTCCCACAAAATTGGTGATTCATCTTACCCTTCTATAGCTCAGAGAAATCTCTGAGCTCTCAGATTTTAATATATCCAATTTTCTGATGAAGAAACTCAACACCAGTGGGGTCAAAAGGGTTGGTTAAGGTCACATAGCTAGTTAAAGCCAAGTCTACAAGCCTGGCCTCCGACCCCAAATCTATAACTCCTACATGCCTGGCGGATGAGTTTGATGGTTCCCCAAGTTCCCAGGACCCCCAGCCAAGGCTGACAGTAGGGTGTGGCCCTCCACGTTCGGGTCAGGCACAACTAAATGGTGTATTCTATTCTGGGTTCTCTTTGAAGTCCTCAGCTCCCAGATAAGAAAGCTGAGTAGGAGCTCCATGAGGCTGGGTGGGGGCTTTGCAAGAGTCCAACAGGAGGGGATGTATGACAAGAATGGGTTGTCCCATGCTGCAGCTAGGATGTGCTTCGGTCAGTAAGACCTTCAGGAAGGAGGGGTGTTCTGGGGGTGAGGGGAAGTTCTTTTCCACTCCTTTGTTTCTGAAAGGCCCTCACAGCATCTCTGCCTAATGCTGAGAGCACAAAGAACAAGTAAATGAACAGTCATGAAGTCATCGCATTCCTTCTCAGCTTCTCGGCCTGAGGGGGCCACCCAAGGGGGCTTTCACAGCAGGAAGTATGAGCTCATGGCAAACTTGTGCACTGAGACCCTTTCTTGAGCTTCGGGTGGAGAAGTGCAAGAGCCAAACTCAGAAGACTGTGCTTTGTGAGGTCCTGGGGCTTTCGAGGCATGCCTGCCCCTCTCCCTGGAGGTCTCGATGATGGAGGAAGTTTCGACCAAGAGGCACTGATGAAGGTGTGGAGCCACGGCTGGATAGCCTCCCCAGCGATGAGAAGACACGGCCACCTTGCCTGCTGTGGGTACTGGCCACACTGCCTGCTCCTCCCCCCTCCAGAAAGGTCTTGGTGAAGAAGCCAGCATTGATGGAACACAGCTCCTCAGCTACCAGATTACTATGCTCCAGACCTCTCAGATCTATCAAAACGTAGTGGTCCTGGGTCCCTTTCCCCATTCAAGGCGAACCTGATAAACGAACCTGAGCTTTTACTGCCAGAGAGTGGCTGTCATTGTCTTTTGGCCATCTGCACTCTAGCAGGGATATTTTAAAGATGGGCCATGGAGGGATCTCCAATCCCATGCGAAGCTGCCAGAGGAGCACTGAGGCAGAGGGACCTATCCTGCGGCCCCGTACACCACACTGCCCCATCTGCATGCCACCAACATCCATGATGTCCTGCCCCAACGGCAGAAGACCACTGCTGCTTCTGCTGGAGTCCATCTTCCCCCCTTCACCCCTTCCATCCACGCAGTCTGAGAAGGATCACTCTCATCCAGATTTTCTCATCTTGGGCACTGCTGACATTTGGGGCCAGATAATTCTCCATTGTGGAGGGGCTGCCTTATGCACTGTAGGACAATTAGCAGCGTCCCTCTCTTCTACCCACTAGAATTCATCCACCTCCCAGTTGTGACAGTCAAAACTGTCTACAGACACTGTCAAGTGTCCCCTCCTTTGCTGGCTGAAATGGTCAAACAAGTACAATATTTTAGGGTAACTGCAGCTGATTAAAATTGATATATCATGAAACATATTTTCTTTGCATTATAGTAGTTACCCACACGTTAATAAAAGTTTAAGTAGAAGAAATGACTTAAGCAAAATCACTCCTAGCTGAGGACCAATGTTCTGGTCCCACCAAAGCTAACAGGTCCCCCAGTAGGAAAAGTCAGCAAACCATGAAATGGGTACAATTCACTACCTTAAATGCCCACCAGTGGGATGTGGTGAAGCACACTAAAATGCATCCATCTGACAAACCATTTGAAAGACCGTTTTTGTTTTTTTTTTAAGATTTTATTTATTTGAAAGAGAGAGTGTGTTCGCAAGCAGGAGGAGGGGGAGGGACAAGCAGACTCCAAGCTGAGTGCAGAGCTGGATGCAGGGCTTGATCTCACGACCCTGAGATCACGACCTGAGCTGAAATCAAGAGTTGGATGCTTAACCAGCTGAGCCACCCAGGGGCCCCTGAAAGACCATTTTTTAAATGACAAGTCTTTGTGCCAATATCTAAAATCAAAAACACCTTTGAGGGAAAAAATATCCAATATGAAGACAGCTGCAAAACAAGAAAATCCGTATAACCTAAAATCACATTAAAAAGGCAGACTACAAAACCTTATACATCTATATGGAAAAGGATCAATTAAACATCTTAATTAAGTGAAATGGCAGGATTACCAGTAATTCATTTTTTTCACTTAAACTTTTAATAATACATGGGTGATTAATATCCAACAAAGAAAATGTATGCTTCGTAATGACTTATGCCAATTTTAATCAGCTGCAATCACCTAAAATATTGTTTGTCTGACCATTTTAGCCAGCAGAGGAGAGGGTACCCTTATGAAACAACAAATTCATGCCCTTGTCTTGGGTCAAGGCAAACAATCCCTTCAGAGGGGGGACTATCTCCACCATATATCTCCTCACTCCCCAGAGGTGGGACCAGGATAGGCCAACTGTAGATCTCTGTTGACCTGAACTTACCTCAGATTTCAGCGTGGTGGTTTGAGGGTTGCCACTTGGAGTATAATGGGTTTCCGTGTAGGCTGGAGCAAAAAGGTGCCTGCAAAGAATAAACAGGCATTTGTCTCTTTAGGTGATGGCCTCCACCCTCCTGGAAACAGTAGCCAGTCATTCTAAATGACCCAGGAAGAACCACCCAAGCATCTCCACGCAGAAGAAAATAAGCCGCCATAAGGGCCTAAGGAACAAAAAGAAAACTGGGAGGAAGTTGATTAATTCTGTATTCAGTGGGTTCATCACTTTGTTTGGACACAACCAGGTGAAGTAGACAAAACTAAAGCAGTGGTTGCAACTTTTTCTGGGTCCTAGGAATATACACATGCAAACACATACTCAGAATTTCCCAAGGTCTATGGACTCTATTTCATACCTACATTGATAATGTCAGCACTGCATCCACCAACTTTCAGTATCAGCATGCCAGTTTTTCTTTAAGGGAAACCCTCTTTCCTGTTGCACGTTTTGGTGAGATTGTCAATCAAGGTGTCCCACCTGGCCCTGGCCAAGGGTGGCCCATGATCCAAGCTAAGCCAATGGAGTGATGTTGCAAAAACGGAACAGATGGGAGCAATTCATCTCTTCCTTTGTTCTTGCTGCGTGGATTCCTGGCATGGCCTTTGCCTGCCTTTTCTGAGACCTAGTGGTTCAGATTTCCTGAGACCTGGTAGTTCTATGTGTTACCCTTACAATAAATTCTTTTTTTCTTTTCTTTTCTAAAATTGGACATTGGTTTCTCTCTTGCCCCAGACCCCTTGAGGCTGAGGCTAAGAATCCCTCACCAAGGGCAAGGCAACACCAAACAAGGTTCCTAGAATTTCTCTAAAAGTTAAAAGAAAAATAAAAGAGCCAAATGGATGTTTCAAATAGCTCAACCACATTAAAAGCAAAATGCATCTATAGAAAGTTGAAGTCCTGGGGCAAAAAGATGTCTAAGGTTCCTAAGAGAAGAGAAATTGGGAATCTAACAAAAAAAGAATTAAGTGGAAATGCATGAAAAGGGCTTAACACCAGGCCTGGCATCACAGAGTGAACTCAGTAAAGGTCAGCAATCATCATCATTGCTTTCCTCAGGGATTATGATGGAAGAACCCAGAAAAACAGATGGAATCTACCTATTTTCCCCTAACTCTCCCCAGCCATTAATGCTCCAGTTGATCACTTGAGAGAGGTGAAAAAGCAATTAGCTCATCCCTGCAGCCCCATTTCCTGGGTCTGCTTTCACAGACAACATTAGGGACAGCTAGTCATGAGTTCAGAGTTCAGTGGTGCCAGTGGGAGATCTGAATTTTCCCACAGGAAATGCACTCCTGGCAAATACATTCTTAACCTCTTTTTGAGTCTTGGGGTGGGGGGAATCATTCATTCAGTGACATTAAGATGCTCCAAAGAGAACATTCCAGATTGAACCTCAGGGGTGTCCACATTCTTGTCAGTCCCTGGCCATGTCTTCAAAAGGGTAAGCATCATCCTGTAGCTTCTTATTCTGAGGATCTCATCATAGGACTCTCAGAGCCTCAGGGTTAAAAGGGACTTTTGTAATCAATTAGCCAAACTCACTAGACTGTGGGCTCCCCAAGAACAAGGGCACAGGTGCTCTGTTCAAGACTTCTCCTTTCCTCCCAGCACCTCCCAGGCAGGCAATACATGTTTATTCTGTGAATAAGTGGATGGATGAATGGGTGAACCTTCTACCTTGTGTAGGAATCTGCCAGACGGCCATTCAGTATAGGACATCTCCAGTGACACAGAGCTCATGAGACCACCCACTCCATTTCAGAACACATTTAGTGGTTAGAAAAAGTCCTTACATTGAACCTCTTTGTAACTGGCACTCACTGGCCTCATTGTGTCTTTTGAATCCACATGGAACAATCTGCTTCCTTTTCTACCTAACTGCCATTCCAGGACCAGCAGCAGCACCTAGGAATTAGTTAAAAATGAGATCGTTGGGCCCCACCCAGAAGTACTGGGGCAGACAGAAACTCAACCATCCATTGTAATAACTCTCTAAGTGATTTTGATGCAGTACCACCACCCTAAACCACAAGTTAGTGAGTTACTTTTAAGATAGGCAGCACACCTCAGAGATATCAAAGTGTCTCACTCCCCATCACCTTCCTGCCTCTACCACATCCTGGATCATTCTCAACTTGAAAAACCCAGAAAAGTTCCATCAACACAGTTCACACATATTTATGTGTTAAACCATTTAACACACCTATGTACAACACACCTCTGAGGTAGGTCCTAATCCTTTCCCCATTGAGTAACTGAGGACAATGGGAACTCAGACATTTAACTTGTCCAAGTTCTCCTGGCACAATGTCAGGGCCATGTTTCAGACCCCAGTCTGTTGGCCCTGACCATATTTCTTAAGCACTCTGCTGTTCTGTTTTCTTAAAAAGTGGAAGCTTCACTTCCAGGAACCAGTAGTCCAAACCACAATTTGTTGGTAATGATCGTAGTCTTGAGGACATACAGGATGTCTCAAAAATGTCATGAGCTATTAGATGTGCACATATGCAGAGAAAAATATGGGTAAGCAAAGCACGTGGCAGGAGAAAGAGGATGAATACATAAGAACTTCAGGGCGAATTTTTTGAAACAACAACCCTTTCCCCAAATGGGGTTGCAGACGTTGGCCAGGAAGGTCCTTCTTTCCAGAAGCAAAAGGAAGGGTCGTGTTTCATCACCACCACCCATGCAATTTTACCGAGAGACAAAACACCACTTTCAAATCCTCCCCACTGCCCAAGCCAGGCCCACCCATGCCTATGTGTCCATGTGGTACCCTGGCAGTGCTGTCGGGACTTAGAGAGGGGGCCACTGAGCAGCCCAGCTTGGCCCATCCGCCCCTTCCTCAGCCACATCTTGTTCTCATCTCCTCCCTGACAAGGGGCTGGCTCAGCAGATCAGCAGGAAGCCATCTCTCACCACTGGAGTGTATTAGGATTTTCAGGAAACAAGTTGTGAGTGATGTGCCTCCAGGAAGGGAGAAGGACTGTCCAAGATTTCCCACCCCACCCCCTCCTTTTTCTGGCTTTGATGGAAAAGCATTTTCTACGAAATGCTCCCCCGCCTCCATGCACACACCCTCCAGGCTCACAAGCCCATAAGGCAGACAGAGACGGTATCCCAATGTTAATAGCAGCCAGCATGGAAATGCTCACTTTGGGCAAAACCGAGGTTGCTCAGACCCCAACGTCCTCCAGCAAAACCTGCATCTTCCGAATCCCACCTGGGAAAAGAAGCTGCCCCCCAAATACTAGACATAAGGTTGCTCTCCAGGGAAAGACAACACAGTTGCCTCGTGGCGGCCCGGGCCCTGGGTGTAGGTGCAGCTGGACCCCAAAAGCACACTGCAGTCTGAAACAGCCCTGACCCCTCTCCCCTAACGTTCAGCACCTTCGAAACCAGAACAATCCCTTTAAGGACTATTTGCTATAGGACACATTTCAAATGCCTCTCTAAACTTCAATCTCGAAAACTCCCTCTGCAGGGAGAAGCAGCAGGGCTCAAACAAACATCTTCTCTGAGCTCAACCCTCCTTCCTCTGCTTGAGATAAGCACCTGGTGAAGACAAAGTGATAACAATTTCTAAACCACCTTGAAAAACAACCTATGCAGCCATGCTCAGCACAGGTCAACATTACTTAGCTCATCCCACAGTGGCTATTTTTACGGACACCTCCTTCCTCCAGAGCTTGCTCCATCTAGGTCTTTCAAAGAGTATCCTGGCACTTAAACACTGGTGATACTGGGGGAGGTACAGCCTTGCTGGCCCCTCTCATTTTCCCTGGAGGATCTTCACCCTGCCCACCCGTGCTGATGATAATGCAAAGCCTCTGTCATTTCTTGCTCATACTCTTAATGCCGTCGTCATGGGACTTAGCCCAGTAACTGCACAACACCCGGAAACACTGTGAAAAAATATAAAATCCCAGGCCCCATCCCAGCCCCACTGAGAATTATATTTTCTAGAGAAGGACTAAGAAATCTGTATTTTTAATAGTTTTTCCAGGTGATACATTTTTTCAGGCCCTGAGAATTCTCCTACTCCACTGGATCAATATTAACATTTTAAATTCTTTTTCTCATTTCTAGGCTCTTAATCACCCTTCCAAACCTGAAGATGATACCAGCACAGCACAGAGGGAAAGTCTAGGCTCAGAAAGCTTTGGTTTGAGCACCAGCTGCACTACTCTCTAGATGACTGTCCTTTGAAACCCCAGAAATGAGGCAAAAGGTGACCACGGTTGCTTTCAATTTCATGGAGTTCGTAGGCTTGAGAGATCAGGCTAAGGGTCTTGGGACTCTGGGGGGGCGGGGGGAGGTGTAGCTTTGAGAGACTACAATGAATTAAGGCAGCTCTCGTACAACCCTGTAAAAGAGACGTTAATTTGTAAAACGCTAATGAGGTACGAGAGATGCAAATGATTTCTACCCAGTAGAAAAGATAACTCCAAAGGTTATGGTTTCATTTCCCCTAAAATGATATTAACCAGTTTTATATCGAACTTAGTGATCTTATCTCAACATTCATTTTTTCATTATTTAAAAAATACATGCATATGTTTTCCTTATCCAACTTTTAAACCAGTTTTATCATCTTCCTGGCTCCATGAAATGAGATAAATCAAATTTTGACAAGTGCTCACTAGTATTTTAACTGCCAGTAACTATTTCTTTTCACTTGGGCCACCTACACCACCTCCGTGTCCTTGACCAAAAATAGCAGAGTAATGATTACTATCTCACAGCATCATTTAAAAAAGGATCAAATGAGAAAATGACATTCGAACACTAGCTCTGACACTTTCAGTTCTGGGGAGCTTGGGCAAGTCAGTTAACGTCTCTGTGCCTGTTTTCTCATCTATAAAATGGGAAGAATTTTAGAATCCACTACACAGGGTTGCTGTCAAAAGCCCATGAAATTTTGTCAAGTAAAATCAACAAATATGAAAGAACTCTTTGTAAAGTATAAAGTATTTGTGCTCTACAAATCATTGTTATCATTTTCTCCAGGAATAGCTAGGTGCACATGTGGTAAAATCTTGATAATTGGTAAATCCAGAAAATGGGTATCTGAGGGTTCATAATACTAGTCTCTCTCTTTATGTGTCTTAATTTTTTTTTTTTAAGTAGGCTCCACATCAACACAGGGCTTGAACTCATGATCCTGAGATCAAGTCCTGAACTGAGATCAAGAGTCAGATGCTCAACCAACTGAGCCACCAAGGCGCCCCTGGGTATTAGTATTTTTTAACTAGCTAGGGGACATTATGCCAATCACAAGCTATTTGACTTTAGTCCCCCTTTCTATCAAGTGAAAATAGTCCAGGACAGGGAGGCACTGGAAGGGTTTTTGAAAAGCCGGGAGTGCTGTTCTAATGTAGTGGCCGATGTTTGCCCATATTTGGGACAAAATAACAAATTCAGTAAGTATTGTTTTGTTTTCTTTTGTTTTCGAAGAAGGAGAAAGTAAAGGGGAGAAGGGACAGCTGTTTCAGAACCAAGATTTCCAAACCACTGCTCATTCCACCTTTGACTCCAGAGGAATGGAAAGAAACCAACATGCCAAAGGCATGGCCCTAAAGCCAAATAAGGATTGATGAGTCCAGGGGCCCACAGACAGAGGCATTCCCTTTTGAGGGAACAGAAAGGCCAAGGAAAGAGGAACTTTAAGCGTCGGTCCTAATCTAAAGAGTGGGGATCTCCTCCTATCCCAAGGACTTCCTTGAACAAGTCTCATTCCTACCTGAGGACCAGCCCCAGAAGCAACACTTTGAGGCAAGATGGTATCACCCATAATCCTGGCAAAAGGCCGAAGCTACATGGCATGTTTTCTTTAACCTTTTATTAAGGAAGTTCCCAAACAATGCACTAAATCAACACTCCTTTTCACCAACTGCTTCCCATTACATCTTCTCCCAGTCCGCACAAGACCTGGCATCCTTCCGACCAGCTCCTGGTCCTATGTTTTGCTTTTATATACCAGAGGATGTTTAGACGAGTACTGTTTACTCCTTTGGCCAACAGGGTCTTTATTTAATCCTCTTCATGCCTCCCTCCTGGCTAACTCCACAAAAATGAGTAACCTCTCTGTGCAAACAGGGCTGATTTCTTGGGATCAGGGAGCTTAACTGTCAGGAACCTGAGGTAAGGGACCTCAAAATGGCTCACCCAAGAGTTCACAGATTTGTTCTGCAGTGTCCTGAAAAGCCCATTATGAGTATTTATTGGACAGTTAAAAGAAGAAAAAGAAGGAGGAGGAGGAGAAGAAGAACAACAACAACCACCGCCATTAAAGGAAATGGGATGCTATCTCTATTTCTTAGAAAAATTTTAAAAATGAAAACATTGATAGCAGCCTCTCTGACAACCAAATTTTTTAAAAGATTTTATTTATTTATTTGCCAGAGAGAGAGAGAGAGAGAGAGCAAGCACAAGTAGGGGAAGCAGCAGACAGAGGGAGAAGCAGGCTCCCAGGAAGCCTCATGTGGAACTCGATCCCAGGATCCGGGGATCATGACCTGAGCTTAACCCACTGAGCCACCCAGGCATCCCTAACAACCAAATTTTGATAAATAACCATCGTGCCTGTTTAACAGATCAACCTGAAGGAAGGGCCAAATCAAGAGGTAACAGGCATGTTGTAGGGATATACTCTGTGAAGAAGACAAAGAGGGAAGTGAAGAAGAGGAACCTCCAAGATCACCAGGCCTCTGAGAATACGCTAGGAGAGAGGGCAATAGGTGGACCAACCTATGAAAAAATGCAAACAAACAAAAGCCGGTGGGGGAAGACCACAAACCAACCTGCCCTAAATGTGAGTGCTTGGTCCCTTTTAGAGCCTGATTAAATATCCCAGTAACTTTGAAAAATCTTACCCCATGTTTCCTAGCCTCCTAATGCCCAAATCACAGCTCTGGCTCCATCTAGAAGGTCAGATGTGGGAAAGCCCTCCTCGATCGTAGTGGAGAACTATCATCCCAGCCTCCAGCATCCCTGCCACCTTCTTGGCAGAAGATTGCCCCAATTTGCCTTGAGACCAGTGTTCTCCTCTCACTGAGTACTGCTGCAGGCGCCTGGAGTCAGTAGTGACAAGCCAAGACGATCTTATTTCACCGCATTCCACGGTAGGTGACATCTGGTGAAAAAGGCTGGAGCAGAGTCACCCCAGCGGTGGCACCTGAAGAGGCTGCCTATGAATTCCTAGACCCTGTCCTTTTTGAGCCCTAGTTCTTCAGCTTTTTTTCCAACATTCTATTTGTTGTCCCATATCGTTTCCATAAAGTATTTTTGGGGGGGGGGGGCAAAATCAGTATATAAATTGCAGAGTTGACTGCAACAAAAGCATCTTTATATGCCACCCTCTCTTTCCAATACTTTCCCTCAATCCACTTTTATAGAAGAATTTGAAAAAGAGCAAAAGCAACTTACCCAACATCACACAGTTATATTTTGCTTCTAAACCCATCAGTCTAAATAAACAAAAGTAAGCTAAATGTCAGTGGTAGATAATCCAAGACTTAGGCCGTCC
Source organism: Neomonachus schauinslandi (assembly GCF_002201575.2). Lineage (NCBI taxonomy): Eukaryota > Metazoa > Chordata > Mammalia > Carnivora > Phocidae > Neomonachus > Neomonachus schauinslandi. The sequence goes on along the minus strand of NC_058409.1, from coordinate 103,029,681 downwards.
AGACACTCCCAGAAGGCAGAGAGGAAGGATGTTTGTGTAATCTAGGCAATAATTGCTTATTAAGCAGCAGCATCAGTACACACTGTGGGGCATATGGGAAGACCTCAGGAAGACCAAATTCCTCCTGGCTTGAATTCATCACGTATTTGCTCTGGGTCATCGGCCAAGCTGCAATACCTCTTCTGAGCCTCAGGCTCTGCATCTGTAAACCCATTTACTCATTCCACGAATATTGCCTGAGGCCAGTGGTGTGCCAGGCACTGTGCTAAGATGCTAGGGGATGTGAGTGAAGCAAGCGTGGTTTTTCTGCCCTCCACCTAGCACCTGCATCTCCCGTCATGAAGATCAGAGGAGGCTAAAGGATGGCAGAATATGCCACCCCCAAATACGCGCCACTTTAGCCTAAAGATTATTTTGCACCGAAGGCAACTGAGAAGAAGCAGATACAGAACAAAACAAAACAAAAACAAAAAACAAACAAAACAAACAAAAACAGAACCTCTCTGCCCTCCCCCTATTTGCCTAAAAGTAGGACAAAACTTTCAAAGGCTTCCCTCCTCCCCTCTCTACCAGGAAGGACGAAAGTTAACCACTGGAGACAACTTCAGGCCCTATCCGCCCGGAGAAGGCACCAGAAGAACCTACGCAACTTTTACTGACTAGCGTTTGTCTCGCATGAGTTTCCCATATGTTTACCTCTCCACAGTTTACCATCTTTGGAAGCCTAACTGCTTTCCTCTGTCCTGTCATTTCTCTACAGATGTATTGTTCTTTGGGAAAGACACTACATAAGCCTGAATTCTAACTCTTTGAGTTACTACTAACTTTTCCCTGAGTATCTCTTATGTACACATGCTAATAAACTTCTGTTTGTTTTTCTCTTGTGAATCTGTCTTTTGTTACAGGGTTCCCAGCCAAGAACTTAGAAAGGTAGAGGGAAAATGATGTTTCCTTTCCTACAAGGTCAGCTGTGCAAGCACTTGGCAAACACAAACAGGCCACACAGAAGGTGCGTATGACCATCTGGTCCCTGGAGGCCAAGTCACTGTTAAACAGCCCATCTTCCTTCCTTCCTGGAATTGCTGCAAACCAGTTAGGTAACCAACTTCCAAGTACCCCCAACATGCTGCCGACACAGCTATAGAGGAAGGGTGCTTGTGCATCAGTGTTTATGTGTGTGTGTGTGTCCATGTGCTTGAGTGTGTGTGTGCTGAGGACAGAGAGGAAGAGTGGAGTAAAGGAATAGGAACTAAGGGTCCTTACTCAACATTTCTGATTTCCTTTCCCCAGCCGTATTCCCACCACCACATAACTGAAAGGCTAGTTCAATCTTTGCACTCTTACCCAAGCCCCAAATTTAGCATCAAGAGGTCAAGAGATAAAGTGCTTCTAGAATACAAGGAGCCTGCTATCTTTCCCAACACTTAGATCACCTCTTTCCCTAGCGTTCCAGTCTCCCTACCAAAGGAATCCCTTTCCATGACTTGCCTTTCCTTTCAGGGGAGGAGGGGGGCTTGGAAAATGGAACCATGCCTGATATAATGCAGCCATTATACCCCTTGGCCCATGTGGACCTCTCTCCAGGGAGACTGATGCAAGAGGAGAAAATGTGGAGGCTGCCAGTTTTCCTCAAATCTGTAACCTCGGGGGAGAAAGAAGGAAAGGGGGCAGTGGGGCACATGGGAGCTATGGAAGGGACTGGAAAAGAGCCATAAGTACAGAAGTCATAAAGACCCCATTTCTCCTTAAAGTGGCTGAGGAAAGCCTGGCCCAGCTCCACCCACTCAATGATATCATTGTTTTCAACAAAAGCGGGTTTGAGAACGCCCAGAGAGGCCCCCAGTGAGGCCTCAGCTGCTAGAACAGGCAGAGGTCTCACCAGTTCCTGGGAGATCAAGTGCTTAGAATTGCAGATAAGGAGGGAAAACTACGTAAAAGCCCAAATTACAGAGATAACCAGGGTAAGGACAGATATTGCTTCTGCCCGGCCTTCTAGGGTCACGGAAAGAGAACAGGACACTACTTTACACATAGTTTTTATGCGTGGATCCCCACCATGATCCTGCAAAGTTGGTGACTGGGGATTATATCTTCATCTAATGAGAAAACTAAAGATCTGAAAAAAGAAGTGGCTTGTCTGAGGTCCCAGCACAAGCTAAGGACAAACCCAGGGACTGGTAGCCCTGTTCTGCTACCTACTCACACAGGAAACTCAGATTGGCCCTTGAATCCATCCCCCCCACAGCCCATAGTCAACCCATCTCCCAGTCTCCATGATTCTACCCTGTAAACACCTCTGTAAGGCATCTCCTTCTCTCCATATCAGCTACCTCTTCCCTAAATTCGATCACCATAATTTCTCTCTCAGATTATAATAAAACTTTTGAATGGGTCTTCATTAGGTTAGCCCCCTCCGATCTATCCTATGCTTCAGTTGAAGTAATCCTTCTCAAATGCATTTTGGATGCTATTCTATCTGACCTTCAAAATATTCTTCAGTTCCCCACTGCCCTCAAGATAAACAGCTAAACCATTTAAGGAGCCTTTGAGGCCCTTCAAGGATTCACCTATGTCTACCTGGCCAACCTCTTCTCTCACCATTTCCTCCAGCACCCCCTCCCTCTCTGCTCTAACCACAAAGAACCTCTTTACATCTCCACATGTTACTCTTGCCCTGGGGGCTTTGTTTCTGCTACTTGTGCAGCTTGAATATGTTAACTCTTACCACCCTCCTCCCCCCACCCACCTACTTCTTCCTTACTTCACTTCCTCCCAGAAGCTGTCCCTTCTCCCCAGTCCAGGGTAGGTTCCCCTTCCCCAGGGCCCACAGTGCCCTCTGCTTCCTCCACTAGAGCCCTACCTCATTCTGTAATAGTTTAATTCGCTATCTCCTCCACTAAACTCTAAGCCCCGTGACAGCAGAGACTGTGTTTTGCTTGCCACTGCTTTCCTGGAACACCCACGACCTAGCTTAACACCTGCCACATGGTTGGCACTCACAGTATTTGTTAAATGAAGGAAGAGAAGGAAGGAAAGACAAGAAGAGTTCCCAATGAGTAGTCCAGAGCTCAAGCCCAGTACAATAGAGACTCTCATCAGAAAAGCCAATGATTTGGTTGGCTCAGTCGGTAGAGCATGTGATTCTTGATCTCAGGATCATGAGTTCAAGCTCCATGTTGGGTATAGAGCCTACTTTAAAAAATAAATAAATAAAGAGCCAGGGATTCTCTGACCCAATGTCTGCCCCCAGCTGAGCTTGAGCAAGACCTACAACTTGCCCCAGGGTGCCTGCCCAAGGGCCTATTTATTTAGTATTCAAGGTATCAGCTAAAGGTCTGTGTATGGCACTAAGTTCTACACAGAGAAAGAGTAAGCTCATTCTCTTAAAATCAAAATATTTCCTGGGTGAAGTGTAAATGTAGTTTCATTCTCAGGACAGAACCAGTCCAGAAGCTCCAGTATTGACCTCCTCCTCCCTTAGATTTTTCTTGGGATCATCATGTTCCATTGCCCAAGCACAAAGTTTGGGGAGTGGAAATATCCTCCAACTTCTAGGGAGTCTAGATGAAGAGCCTAGACGCATCCTGGAAGCTAGGGAGAAAACAGAGGTCTTGAAGGTGGGATTTCCACACTTCTCCCAAGTCCAAAAGTATATCCATATATCCATCTGCATCCCACCTACCAAGCTACCAAAACTTCTCAAGAGGCTTTCCCCCAACCCTAAGTTGTGAAGAAGCCGCTTCTGTCTTATGCTCAGCCCCCTGCAGTCCATGGCTCCATGGCTCCATCCACCATGTATACCTGTATCTACTGGACTCACCCTGAATTTCCTTCAGTGGGGAGGCCTGGGGGAAGAGCTTCTTCTCATCCCATGTGTAAAAAAATACAGCCTAGCTTTAGAGTACACCTCAAGCATCTTTCCTAGAAGTACCCCACCTACCTCCCTGATCACATGGTTTTACCTGAGGGAAGAGAGCCCAACTCAAGTAAAAAATAAGAGACTAAAAAACTGAGCTTCAAGGCACTGAAATCTTTGGGTAGCAAGCTGTGGAAGGAAAATAAAGCCCTTCCCTATTCCCTACATAACACCCTTGTGAATGAAAATGATTTGGCTAGTTGGAATACTGAACTCCTAAGAAATTATTAGCAGTACAGCACGGTTCCCCTTGATCCAGACCAAATATGTATATATTAATTTCTCAGTGTGAATTCCTTTCTCATTCTTCCTTTCACCTCTCCTCCCTCCCTCATCCAAAGCTTCTCCTCCTTTGGATGAACCTAGAAGGTAAAATGCTAAGTGAAATAAGTCAAACAGAGAAAGACAAATATCATGTGACTTCATTTAATGTGGAATGTAAAAGCCAAAACAAATGAAAAACAGAAACAGACTCATAGATACAGGAAACAACCTGTTGGTTATTGGTGGGGGGCGGGGGGGGGGGCGGGCTTGAAGTAGGTGAAGAGGATTAAGAGGTGCAAACTTCCAGTTATAAAATAAACAAGTCATGGGGATGTCATGCACAGCATAGGGAATATAGTCAACGATACTGTAATAACTTTGCATGGTGACAGATGGTAACTAAACTTATCATGGGGATCATTTCATAATGTATGAAAATATCAAATCATATGCCCCTGAAACTAATAGGATACTGTAGCCAATTATACTTCAATAAAAAAGACAAAAAACAGCCTCCCCTCCTTGTTCCTGCAAGACAGAGCTCCAAGTAACTGTCCTTAGGGAAGCTTTCTCTATCCCCAGTCAGAAATTTATTTTTATTTCCCACCTGCCTCCTCAGCCTTGTACTTTCAACTCTATTATTAAATTTGTAATCTGCCTTGAATTATGCTGCTTGTATGTTTTCTCTCCCGCAGAGAGCAAACTGCCAGAGGGCAAGGATGGTGTGTTTCCATCTATCTACTCCCTACAGCACATAGTGTAGGAGTTTACACGTATGTGCTCAAGCAACATTTGCTGAAATCAACCTTGTGGAATGGAGCCAAGTTAGCTGGCTTAGAAGGCAGGAGATCCATCAACTAATGAATGAATAAACAAAATGTGGCATATCTATACAATGGAATGATACATAACAACAAGGAATGAAGTACTTATAAATGCTATTCAACATGGATACAACTCACAAACATTACCTTAAGTGAAAAAGACCAGACACACATACCCACACACACACACAAACATACTGCATAATCTCTTTTATATGAAATATCCAAAATTGCCAAATCGAGACAGAAAGTAGATTAGTGGTTGCCTATTGCTGATGGGGGTGCGGGAGAATGAGGAGTGCCTGCTCATATTAGTTTGTAAGGACTGCCTTCACAAAGTACCACAAACTGAATGGTTTAAAAAACAGATTTATTTTCTCACAGTTCTGGAGGCTAGAAGTCTAAGATCAAGGGGTTGGCGAGCCATGCTTCCTATGAAAGCACCAGGGAAGGATCTGCTCCAGGCCTCTCTCCCAGCTTCTGAGAGTCCTTGGCTTGTGGCAGCATGACCTCAGTCTTGAAACAGCGTTCTCCCTGTGCACATCTGTGGCCAAATTTCCCCTTTTTATAAGGACACCAGTCATGCTGGATTAGGTGCCCACCTTACTCCATTATGATTTCTCTTAACTGATTAAATCTACAAGGATTCTATTTTCAAATAAGGTCATTCTGAGGTCCTCAGGGTTAGGGCTTCAACATATGAGTTTGGGGGACACATTCAACCCATAAAACTGTTAATAGCTTCTTTTTTAGAGTCATGAAATGTTCAAAAACTAGAACATGTGGGGTTACACAACTCTATAAAACATTCAATTGTATACTTTAAGTGGATAATCTATATGGTATATGCATTATAAATCAATAAAGCTGTTTTTAAAAATGGCAGGAGAGTTGTGCTTAAAGAGTGTGCCCAAGCTCAAAAATCAACCCATTGGTGAGAGTGTGAAAACAAGTTCTCTCCACAAGGACTATAGGATGTAACTTAGAGAGAAGCCAAAGTAAATGTGCCTTTATCCATGTGTTCCATGTAAAGTCCCCTGATCCAGTAATTGAAACCTAGAAGGTGATCCTCTAGAAGAACCTTCCAAAGAATACAAGGGTGTTCACTTCAACACTGTTTGTTAAAAATGAAAAAAAAAAAAAAAAAAAAAAAAGAAGCAGCAGCAGCTTTGAATGCCCATCAATATGGGGTAATTACATTAATCGTGACATCTTTATTATTACTGAATCTGGATGATGGGTATATGGGGATTCATTATTTTATTCTACTCTGTGTGCATTTGATGATTTTTCATTATAAGAAATTTTCAAAGTTAATTACGGCATACACATACAAGGTAATATACAGCCATTAAAAACTGTCACATAAAAAATCATCGATAAATTTACATGGAAATGTGTCTGTATATGCTCTCACACTCTGCTGTCTAACTGCAAAATGGTACAGCCTTCGGGGGTAGAAGCTGTGGAGTGAGAGGTACAACTGATGAAAATTTAAACCATTTTAAACATATATGCTAAATGACCTTGCGACTCAATCTGTAGGTATCAATCCTACAGAGATGTTTGCAAATGTTCTTAAAGACAATGTATCAGCTGATTACTGCAGCATTATTTGTCATAGCAAGAAATTGGAAACCTAACTGTCCATTAATAGGGAAATTAATAAATTCTGATCCATCCATTTAGTGGAATCCTATGGCACCATTAAAAAGAATGAGACAGACCTATAGATATGCTAATATGGAAAGATAGTGAAGATAAATAATAAAAAAGCCCATTACAGAATAGCATATAAAGCATAATCTTGTTTATTTTGAAACTCTATTACTTGTGTAATTTTTTTTCTAGAATTTTATTATCAAACTTTTCACACACTCCAAGAATTTCTTGTGTAAAATTTTTTAAATGATTTGATGATTGTCCGTGCTCTATTTCCAAGTGAAAAAAATGCACATAAAACTGAGGATATAGTATAACCCCCTTTGAGTAAGCTTACACGGAAATTTACAAAGGGTTAAAAAAAAAAAACTTACATCAAATAGTAAGTTCAGGGTAAATGCTCCCACACTGGATGCCGGCAATCGATCGGCGATCGTTGTTATCTTAAGGTAAACAACCTGATGGCAAAGGGATCCTCAAACTCAAGAAATCAACTCCTGACTTCCTGACTTCCTCCAAGGGCACGGCTTCCCTTTGCTCGGACAAGGGTCCATCTAAGGCCAGCTGACAGCTTCCTCCCATTCATTTTACCCCATGCTCCCGCTGAAGGGCCGCCAGGAGAAATAAGCTTGAGACAAAAGAAAACCAGGGACATCCTTCCTGGCTACACAGGCAGCCCTGGCTGCAGGTCCCTGGAAGGAGAGAGAGCCGGAACCGGCAAACACATCCTGACCTCCTTATCGGACAGTTCAGGGCTTTGCCAAGGGAGCGGTTGGGCACTGACTCCCAGGCACAGAGAAGATGTACAGTTTGGCTGGCTGGAGAGCCCTGCGAAGCTGTATTCATGAGATACAGTGAGGTCAAACTGGCCGTAGCTGGAGAGCAGGAGTGACTTTCCTCTCACGGGCCGTGGGCTTTAAGGTCAACCCTCCCAAATTATATTTGGAAACCAACTCAGGGAAATTCTCTATTACTTCATTCCTTTTTTTTTTTTTTTAAGATTTTTTTTTTTTTTAATTTATTTATTTGACAGATAGAGACACAGCAAGAGAGGGAACACAAGCAGGGGGAGCCGGAAAGGGAGAAGCAGGCTTCCCGCCAAGCAGGGAGCCCGATGCGGGGCTCGATCCCAGGACCCCAGGATCATGACCTGAGCCGAAGGCAGATGCTTAACGACTGAGCCCCCCGGGGGGCCCTCTCTTACTTCATTCTTAACTGTTTTTCCCACCCTGCAAAATACAAATAATAGCGACTCTTTATTGCAATTTCATAGTGCACCAGGCACTGTGTACGTCCTTTGGGAGCATGACGTTATTGAATCCACACAACATCCAGCGAGGTGGCCACTATTATTAGCCCCACCGAGTGGATGAGGAAACAGATTCACAAAGATGAAGTGACTTGCCAAAGCTTACATCGCCAGTGGGGGCAAGGAGCCAGGCTCTGAAGCCATACGCACCTGGACGACACTACTACCATACACTTTAGTCCAGATCCTAATCAGGGCCTAGGACGGTTAGAAGGAAAGGGACGAGGGAGGGTAGGACGGGGAAGTAATACCAGTTCTAACAAGACAGAGCATACTAAGCAAGGACAAGGCTCTGAGAAGCAACATCTAGCCACAGCTAAGAGCCTGGGCTTCGGAGTCAAACAGATCTAGCTTCACATCCTGGCTCTGCCCTTCCCTCCCAGGGGCCCTGGAGCAAGTCACCCCGCTCCATTCCTCAGGGTCCCCATCTGCCAAATAAGGCCAATACAAGTCCCTCCACCTCAGAGCTGTTGTGAGAATTCACTTATATGAACCACCTAGAGACCTCAGAACAGTGCCTGCTCTGTAGGCATCTTCTACATGGTAACAGCTACAATTACCATGATTATTGACATCATTATTAATATGTGACCATCATTCCTCAGCCAGAAGTTACCTGAAGGCAGACTGAGCATCTGAGAATATGACCGGAACTTAGGAAATGCTGATAAGTGATAACCACACACACACTATTTCTCAATATGTTTTTCTCTGTCACTTCATACTTGAAGATAGTCACGGGGCCACATGCAATGCTATGCATTACCAAGACATTTCAGAAAACATTTGTTCTTGCTTTTGCATTAGTAGAAGTTAGTGTGTATTGAAACCCGCTTGTTATGTGTTGGGCATTGTACTGAGCACATCCTAATACATTACTGCTAAACCTCAGATGTATTTGTTTCCTGTGGTTGCTGTCTATTAACATAAGCTTAGTGGCTTTAAACAACAGGAAATTAGTCCCTCCTGGTTCTGGAGGCCAGAAGAATGACAATAGTCCTACCAAGCCAAAATCACTGCATCAGCAGGACTGCACTCCCTTTGGGAGATGCCATCCCTTGCCTCGTCGGGCTCCCAGTGGCTACCTGAATTCTGTGGCTTGTGGCCACATCATTCCAGTCTCTGCCTCTATGGTCACACTGCCTCCTCCTGTCTATGATCAAGTCTCCCCCTGCCTCCCTTTTATAAATATAATTGTGATTTCACTGAAGACCCACCTAGATAATTCAGGATAATCTCCCCTTCTCAAGATCCTTAACTTAATCACACTTACAAAGACTCTTTTTTGCCATATAAAGTAACATATTCTCCTGTCCCAGTCATTAGAACGTGAATATCTTGGGGAGGGGCCCCTTTTTCAACCTAGCCCACCCTGAAATGAAGGTATTAATATCTACTCTCTATGCATGTTGTAGAAGGTAGTAAGAGACAGGTAGATCTGAGTTTGAGTCCTGGCTCTGGCTGACATTGGGTAAATTATTAAACTCCTTACACTTGAGTTTCCTCATTTATAAAATGTGAATAACAGTAATACCTCCCTGGAAGGGTTGCCATGAGGATTATATAGAGCAGTATTGAAGTGCCTCTGCACAGTGACGGGCTCTCAGTACATGCTCACTAAGGAGTGAATATTATTATGAATATAGATGAAGAAATATTCAGAAGGCAGGTAGGTGACTTGCCAAAGGCCACCTAACCAGGAAGTGTCAGTGCCTAGAACTAAATCTGGGTCTCTCTGGCACCAAAGCCTGAGCCTGTTCTACTCTATGGGTTATAGTGTTTCAGGTTTAGGTGCTCACGGCCTTCAGAATCAACACATCTAGGTTATTTCAATTCCAGACACTCCCTGATACTCTCTTCTGGCAAATGTACAGCTGCATCCCTTCAGATCAGCACTCTTAATTACTGAAACTGAATTTATGCAATGGACCCTAAGATAGCAATATCATGTCTCCTCCAGTGATTTGGAAATAAATAAAGACCCTGCTTATGTGATAATTTGGCTTGCAAAAAGATCACATTAGATAGGCTGGCAGTCCATTTGGTCTGCAACTCCAGGGGTTCTGGACAACATGGGAAGTGTAGATGAAATCAATCTCAGTCTGCAAAGCTACAATTGGAAATTACAGGACCACGAGGTGTCTTTGGGGCAAGGTGCCTAGTACAGTGCTTGGAATTTGTATCCGCTTATGCATTCACTGCCTCAGAGTCAACATGGCAGGGTTAACTGCAGTTCCTGATGCTTGAGAAAACATTTGAAGTACATTTCAGACACTCACAGGCAGCTCTCATCAAATTCTGGTGTCCCCACCCATCCACTCAACCATTTCCTCGGCACCGGGTTTCCTGGGATACACGATCTCCACTGCAGGGAATGGGGAGCCCAGCTGCGTGCTGAGTTTGGAAAAACATTTTGAACGCTTTAGATCTGCCAAATACTTGGTTAAGGAATGATATCCTCTAATTTCTTAAGCCATGTGTATTTTAAGTGAAATGTAATCCATATGTCTGTTGACTCATTTCAATGCGACTCAGTGAAGCATGGTTAACCAAGAGCATTGGGATAGCGTCTAAGCCTTTCTTAAGCTTCTCTTTGATCCAGGAAATTGAATTTTGCCAACAACAAATGAAGCTCCTGACAAGAGAGGGTCAAACAGAGCTGTCCTTTATCCTAGATAAGATGTTAAAGTCTACTCCCAACTCAAGAGGAAACTAGGAAGGTGGAGGCAGCAGAGAGTGCCATGGCCTGGGTGTATTCAGGATTTTGCTCTGGATCAGTTACACATTTTTTACCAGGCTTCCTTGGAAGAGAAGTGGAGCACTAGGAGGTGGTAACTAATCCAGCCTGTCTCTTGCTAAAAAACTCCTTTACTGCCTGCTCACTCTCCCCTTCTCCAGTCCTCCTGTATTATACAATTCAAATAGAGTTGAGGGAAAAAGGAGAAAATTAGGGTACTAGATCACTCCATTAGCAGTGAATGACTGTTGATTTTCCACGTTTTCTCTTGATTTCCAGGACAACAAAAGCAGTCTCCTTCCCAGTGGCATCTCTGAAGGACTAATAAGAAATTAGAGAGATGAGGAGAGATTAACGTCAGAAGTAATGGTGGATGCTACAAACACTGAGCCTCTAAAAGTCCAAATTCTGCCTTGACAGTTACTGTTCTCCATGAAGTCTGGAGGTAGACATACACACAAAAGAAAACAAATGTCCACTCTTATTAGCTAGACTCGTGCAAACAGGATCTCCCTTTAGCTAGCTGGCTGGAGCACAACGAATGGAGTGAGAACAAAAGATATTTCTCTCTTTCCCAAGCCAAAATCTGAATCTTAATCATCCTTTGTACTCAAGGGAAGGACAGTATACCAAGGAAATTAAGAGTTCCCGAATGTGCTCAAGAGACCAGCAGAGAGAAGTGCATGGCCAAAGGTCCTCTGGGCAGAGTGCCCACTAGTTGAACTGCTCGTGTGCTTTTGAAGGTGACCTTGTAACCTAGTGATCCTGCCCTCGAGTAATGCAGCCCAATGAGCATCCTGCAAGCTGATTCAACAGTTCATTGGGCCCTCCCTGGGAAAAAGTACAGAAGGGAGAAGGGAGTGAGCCAGAGCCTACACTTCCTGGAGGTGTTCATCTCCCTAGATGCTTACAGCTAAGGAAGATTCCATTTGATTTCAGCAAACAAATTTTTGTCTAGTAGAGCTTCTGGGTTGATGAGGCAGTCCTCAGGGCATGGGGGAAATTATATGCAGAAAAAATATTATGGATTTATGCCTCAAATCTGTGGCTTGTGGAAATAGCAGCCTATAATTTCTTCCCTGTCATTTCCCTTCTCGTGTTTGTGTTGCCTAAGTGGTGAGTCCTGAGCTAGCAGTTTGTCCTCAACTTCAAGGTCCGTGGTTTTGGGGCATTTGCCTTTATCCCAGTGCCCTATTTTCAAGGATGTCTCTATAACTGGAGAGCAAACTCCCTAAGGTCGGAAGTTCTTTTCCATTTTTCTACTTACACCATGTCCTTTAAATAGGTAGTGCAAGAAAAAGCTCTTAGAGCCCAACGGGGACTAAATCCCCATTTTACAGATGAGAACGTTAAGACCCAGGAGAGACAGCTGGCTTGTCAATCACTTCTACATCATCTGTCTCTGAGCTCAGTACTCTCTCACGTACCACACTGCCTCAATCACAAGTAAGGCTCTCCTAATAACAGCTGTGCACCAACCTTGGCAGATTATGTGTATGCATGTGAGTAAATGTAAAGCAACATTATACATACTTTTATTAGAGGAGAATATTACCTTCAGATATACAGTTGAGTCTAAAAAAACAAGTATGGAACAAGATACATAGTATAATCTCATTCTTGTGCCTCCCTCTCCAACAAAAATAGCAGCCGGTATGTGAGTTTCTGTGCAACTGTGTTTATGAGTATCTGTGCGCGTGTTCTCACACACACGGAAAAGGTCCAGGGTATGCCCACCAAACCGCTAACAATGGATTATCCTTGAGGGTGGGAGACTTTCACTCTTTTACTTACATATTTTGGTATTGCTACATGTTTTACAATGAGCGTGTATTACTTTTGCAGTTAAAAAATCATGAGCAAGAAATAATAGTAGCTGCCATTTACAGAGTATGGACTAGAAGCCAGGCAGCATGCTGGCTTTCCCCACACCATCTCATTTCATCCTCCCCATGGCTCATGGCATGGGCTATCTTTATATCCCAGATAGGGAAACTGAGACTTAAAGAGAACATACAGCTCCGTAAGGGGCCGTCAGGATCTGAACCTAGGACTGTCCGACATGAAAGCCATATTGAGATTAGCCCTACAAGGCCAGTCCTTTTCGCCTGCACTCAATAGAGGGTGTGCGTCTCCCATGGGAATGCCAACCATTTATCCTGAGTTGCTTCACAGCAGGAAAAGGCTGCCGCTTGTCATGTTATTGAATTAAGACAACTTGGGGTGTCTGCCTCCTGAGCTGAAGGCCCGTTTGCTACGTGCCCGCTCTCCCGGCCCATCCCCCTGCTCCTCCATCCTCACCATTCTTGGCAATCTCTCCGTGTGTGAATTCCATTAAAGGTCTGCTCACTGCCATTTTGGGCCATGCATTAGCACTCGGGCTTTGACTTGATGGGAGAAGGCCAGACACCTCAGGATGATGAAAAATAAATTAGAAATGTCCTCTCCCTTCCCTCACAAATCCCAGAAGCCCTTGCCCACAGCCCTTGCCCTGAGAGGCCTGAGAATCCAATATATGGGGAAATGTATGCGGGCTGCGGAGCTACGGAGAAAGGGAAACTTCATAACCTATCAGGGGCTTTGAACTTGGCTGTTGCTTCTCCTTGGAACTGTCATCTCTTAGCTGTCCACAAGGCTCACTTCCTCACCTCCTTCAGGTCTTGACTCCAATATCAATTCACCACCAAGGCCTTTCCTGGCCACCGTTCTGGAAAGCCCCTCGCTCCCGACCCCTCCCCCCCCCCCCCCCCTCCTTCCCCCATAGCGCGCATCTTTGGGTATACCACAGTTCACTTGTTCATTTGTTTACTGTTCCTGCCACTGGAATATAAGCTCCATAAGGGCAGAACTGTTCTACTCACAGCCAGGTTCCCAGTACTGACACTGGGGCCAGCAATGCTACGGATGCATAACAGATGAATAACAATGAATAAATCCATTGAGGAAATTAAGAACCAGAGCTTGAGAAGTCACCTGGCACAGAGCCTAGCTCCCCCTCAAGTATCATGGGATTACAAAAACTTTAATGCAGCAATTTGAAAAAATCAGAAAAGCCTCACTCCCCCACCCCCCCCCCCCGAGCTGTTCTGAATCCGGACTCACAAGCACCATGAATGAGAAGGCTTGGGGAAATAAACACACTAGGAAGTCGTGTGCAGTTAGAGTTCCGCTTGCTAACACATGTTCAAAAACAAAAAGCCCAATTTAGACGAAAATAGCAGGAAGCCGTCCCCCAGGGATACCTGGTGAGGTCATACAGCTTGGCTCTGCTGCTTCCATTTTTGTCAAGTCTCCTGCCTTCTGCCAGCTCAAGGAGGCCAGGAAGCACATCCAGCCCCCCGCTGCTCACTGGGAAACCAAAGGGCTGCCTGGAGAAGCCAACAATAGAACTACATGAGGGCCCTGCTCTGAAGCTCTCATGTGGGACCATAAAACTCACCACCGTGCCTGATCACTCACCGTGTGCTCTATGAGCACCTTGTGCACACTGCCTCTTCACAACCACCCTATGGAGTTAGCATTACTATCCTCATTTTATAGATGAGGACATTGAACTTACACAAGTTGCAGCAATTTGCCCCAGATTACACAGCTAGGAACTAAACCTCGGTTTCTCCAGACCCAAGCCAAGAACTCAAATGATCCTAGTCTCACCTCTCTCAATTACTTGTTGGGCAACCTTCGGCAAGTGCCTGCCTATCGCTCTCTGATTCAAAGTTTCTACAACCATGCATAAGACCATCGTGCCCAGGGTTTTCTAAGACATCTTCCTCCTCGAACTTCCTATGGCCTCTTGCACAGGTTCCAAAACACAAGGGAAAGATGAGTCCCGGGATCCCATTTACCCATGACATCCCCCCCCCCATCACTTGGACTGCCCAGAGGAAGCTGAAGGGTCAAATGGTCCACTTGAGGCCGAATAGGACAGATTAGGCTCAGGTGGCAAGAGCAGACATTCAGCCTGGAGCTGGAGGGCTGGAGCCACGAGAAATGGAAGCAGGTTCCTGAGAGACCGACAAGAAGAGACCCTCCAAAGGCATTTCCTGCAGGACCACAGGAAGACAACACAAGGAGAAATCCCAAACAGGCAGAGTCGACACCTTCTGGGGCCATAGCCAGCCAATTCTGTTCCAGGCAAATGGGACAAAAGGAAGCCATTCTTGGGGTGGTTTCACTGTTAGGAGGAAAGTAGCAAAAATGATTGAGATGCCCAACTTCCCAGCTTCCCGGAGGCCACCATAGACTGGAGGCCGAGGAAAGATGTGGATGAAGCCCATTGCTGTACACGCTGCTTAAGGCATGCTTTTACCACACTTCCAACACTACTCACCCTCCTTTGCAAGTATCCAAAAGCCCAAATTTGGAATAATTTATGTTCTTGCTTTCTACCCGAGCTTAGCAGCCATTCCCATCCTTCTGGATATGGGAAGGTCTCTATCCATCCCTTTCTTGGCAGTGATGCATCTGATTACTCATCTGCTTCCAGGGGACTCCAGAGGCTGCCAAGAGGAGGCAGGCAGTTCTCTGAGCCATGCAGCCTTATCTGCGAGGTCTGTGAGGCAGAACTAGTTAGTGGGAAAATACCAGAGGCCTGAGCATCCCCCATCCAAGTAAGGAGAGCGCTCGGGTGGCCAAGCAGATTGGGAATGGCCGACGAGCAGCCATGCTTATGTCTATTCACCTGCTCAATAAAATGAATCAAGATACAAATGCGCTTAATGGCAAATCAATGTGGAAATATTCCTGAGCCAGGCAGCCACCCGAGATGAATGAGATTAGGAAGATGGAGGAATCTGCCTGATGAAGCCAGGAGACTGCTGACCATGCCCTTACTGGCAGAATCTCAGACTTAGCTGACCCAGAACACATGGAGCAGCCTGCGTTTGAGGCACCAAATCCCACAACACTCCGCCCTGCCTCTCTCTCTGCTTTCTGCTGTTTTCCTCTAATCTCCTTCACTTCCTGCCATGTGCTGTGCTGGAGCTGGTATGTCAGCTGCCAAAGTCCTCCATTCCATCCCGCCCTTCGTCACACACACACACACACACACACACACACCCCTGTGTGCCTGCAGTGAACTCTAGGAAGCCCCGGAAATACAGCCAGAGGAAATTCAAGGAAGACATTAAACGGTCCAGTAATTTCACAGCAAGTCAAGAGACTGGGGATATGCTGTCTTTGCAAGACACTCCCCGCAAAGGAGGGCGCCTGGGTGGCTCAGTTGGTTAAGCGACTGCCTTCGGCTCAGGTCATGGTCCTGGAGTCCCGGGATCGAGTCCCGCATCGGGCTCCCTGCTCAGCGGGGAGTCTGCTTCTCCCTCCGACCCTCCCCCCTCTCATGTACTCGCTCTCTCTCATTCTCTCTCTCTCAAATAAATAAATAAAATCTTAAAAAAAACAAAACAAAAAACAAACAAACAAACAAAAAAGACACTCCCCGCAAAGGAACCAGAATGAGCGCTTGGTGATTTCACAAACTGCTTCCTTCCAAAACAGTGGCACCTACATCCGGCGTTGACATGGAAGTGAACTGTTTCATTATGGATAAATGAGTAGTCCACTTACTCATTCTTCTCCAGGTCCAAGATGAATTCTCGCCCCTCGGCCGTTACCCTGAGCTCAGCTTTGAGTGGATGCTAGAAGCAATAACAAAAGAATGTCAGTTCCTAAAAGCAGGGGACAAGGCTCCCAGGAACAGGCACAGGATCTAGCATAGTGCTCTGACATCGATCCACAGGAAGTGAACGAGAAAGGGTCAACTGCATTTCCAGCCCAAACATGAAATGACTTCAGCCCCCAAAGGACCCTGTTCCCCTCCCCCACCTGCCTCCTCCTCACACACAAAGGAAAGAAACTCCAAGCTGAAATGTGATGTAAGTGCTTCCATGCAGGTCTGGTCAAGGCAAACACTCGACAACACGATCTTCGACAGTAAATTTTCTGTGCAGTCAGATCTGGATTCAAGGGCTAGCTCTCACACTGCAGTTGTGTGAACCTGGGCACGTTACTGAAGCTCCCTACAACTCAGTTTCCTTATTTGTAAAACAGATAGTAACAGTCAGCCTTATGGGAATCTTGTAGCAATTAAGTGACACAGTATATGTAAATAATGTCACAGAGCCTGGCACAGAGAAAACCGCTGATACTTGCTGTCTATTATCGAAAATACCAGGAGAACCCTCTTCCGAGTGAGTTCGTATTTTATTTCATTTTGTCTCTCAGTTTGGATACCCCCCCAACCATTTCAGAGGAGATAACTAGGAGAAACTCCAACTGAAGTTTTGTAGGTCCAAAAGAAGGTACATTTTAAAAACACATGAGAAAAACTTACAGATGGCCAAATGAGCAGCATAGCCAGAAGAGATCATTTAAGTTATCATACAAATGGCCAATAAGCATGAAAAACATGTTCAGCATCACTGGTAACTGCTCTCCACCAAAAAGCAAAATTTTTTAGATACCTTTAAAAAAAAATCACAGTGACAGAGATTTTTTAAAACCCATAAATCACAATGAGCATACTGAAAAATAGGCACTCTCAGACCCTACCAGTAAGAATTTAAATAGATACCAACTCAGTGGAAAATAATTTGACAGATGGACCAAGAGTTTTTAAATGTTTAGACCGTCTGACTCTAACACAAAACTCTATCTGAAGAGAACAAATAGAAACACAGGCAAAGGTTTATACACAGGGATGCTCATTACTTATAATAATGACTAATGAAATATAACTTGAATGTCTAAAAATAGGAGAATAGTTAAATAAATGATGATCAATCATATGACAAAACACTCAATAGTCATTAAAAATGATGACTTTAAATAATTTTTAAACTATCAAGAAAGTATACATAATAATTATTAAGCACACGAAGGCTCAAAACAACACTGTATATTTTATTCAAATATACTTTTGTAGAAAGAAAGAAATCAAAAAGTTACCATAGTGACCTCTCAGCAGTAGGACCATGGTTGATTTTATTTTCTTTGTGCATCTTTCCATGTTTTTAGAATTGCTTTTATATTTTAAAATAGAAAGGGATTTCCATCTCTTTTTACCTTATTATTGTGGAAAATTATGCAACTAATGAATCGTTGAACACTACAACAAAAACCTATGATGTACTATATGCTGGCTAACTGAACATAATAAAAAAAATAAAAATTTAAAAAAATTTTTTTAATTTTAAAAAAAGAAGGAAAAAAAATTCAAGTCATAATAAACTTCCATGCTTCAACAATTCAACTTAAGGTGGTTGAACTTATTTCGAAGGGAAAAGTTATTTATTTGAAATGAGATATTTACATATTTAAGCATATTAAAAACAGGATCTCTAAATACATGTTCTCTAACTTGGGACCAAGGAACTGATAAACTCCTGAAGTTGACCCCAAAGCTTAGTTTCAGCATCAGAGAAAATGGGCCCACTGCTTTGCCACGTCTGGTTGTAGGGGCCTTCCTCTTCCAAGCACACTCCGCTTTTTATCTGCCCCAAACTGCAGTTCCCTTTAGGGTCCTAGGCACTGGGCATCCCTGAGCTATTCAGCCACCAAGGGCTCCGATGAGATCAGCATTGCATTCTGATCCAGGAAGCTTGGGCAACCCTGTCCTTTGCTCTTTTTGTACTAATTCATCCTATTGACTTCTCTTAAAAAGGGACATTTCAAAACCATGGGGAGGGAAGGTGGTTGTTTGCCCAATAACTTTCACTAAGGGATCCACACCTCTGTTTCTGATGCCCTGATTCAGCTCTGATAACACCTATTCTGGTTGCTGATCCTTTCCCACTTTACCCTGGGATATTCCAGAACAAGGACCCTGTCCAGTGACATTAAGCATCAGGGACATAGTCCCAAGTGGGCATCTGAGGAAAAGTACATAGCAACAGAGCTGTAGCAATTCCCTTATTCAAGGAGTAGATGTCCACATGACAGTCCACACAAAAAGGGAAAGTTGACACAAATCAAAGCACTGTCACCTCTCCTCCAAAGAGACACAAGCTGCAACCTGAGTACAAATATTTACAAGTGGGTAATCCAAAAATATTTCTTTCTGGTGTGGAAGACGCTGAGACACTGATATTTAAAATATGTTGTCACTTGTTTCCAAGGGACACTTCAAGCAAAACAATGAAACGGCTCTATCAGGATCTATGCATCTTCCCTGTTGACTTTTCCCTTGCAACCCCACTCTGTGCTAGGAAGAGGCAACATCACCTCTCCTAGGAGGTGGAGGGAGTCGACCCACTGGTTATCCTTCCCACAGGGAAAGGTTAAAATTCCTTTCCCTTTAAGGGTAGATTAAATAGATCTTCAGCTTCACAGGGTATCAGAAATCTGTCCTATATATGTGCACCGCCCACCTTAAGATCTAGTACAATACTTATTATTCAGTGACTGTTCAATTAATCTTTGATGAATGAATTAATTACATAAATGAGAATAAGAGGCCTGACTGAAACCTACCTTCTACTCTCTCTCTGACATTCATTCATTCGTTCATTCAACAAATACTTATGGCACCAGGCACTGTGCTGACTCTTCCTACAAAATACAATGACCCAGATTCTGGGCAGACAATGGCTAGGAATAAAGACAGGATCTGGAGCTCCACTTTGCTTCTCAGGCCCTTCCTGAGGATGCCGGGCATCCCACATCTGTAAGGAACAAAGAACCTCTACAGAAAGTATCGGAGCCATTCCTCGAGCAATAATAGATATGTTGGACTATCCAAGATCCTAATTTTTAAAAATAACCTTCTCTAGGAAGGCATCCATCAATCTGTCTAGATTTTTCCTGAAGCTATTTTCAGCCTTTCCTACTTTTTGATGAAATGAGGTTCATGCCTTTATTGTCTTTAGGATAAAATGTTACTTACTTTCATTTCTCCCAAATTTGTTACTGGAAGTTCCCTTAATAAACTCAAATTGAAGCATTTTGGACATGTGTGTATTACCCTAGCCATAACTTCAAGGATTCCAGGCATTTCTCCTCTCCATTTACCTTTCCACAAAGTCTGAAATCTTCCCTGACAAAGCTCTCTCTCCATTCTCTTCTACTATAATCTTGCTTTTTTATATGCTGCCCAATAAATCATAGACCCTTTGAGCCCCAAAGGACCTTATTAACTATCGCTTCTCCCCAGCCCTCTCTATTCCTATCCCCTCGAAGCCCTATTTTATAAATGAGGAATCTGAAGTTCAGAAAGTAGAAGGTCCCATAGCTGGTTACTGGCACACAGCAACTGTCTTCCTTTCTAGCTCTTTCATGTCTCACTTGAACTGTAAAGACCAGAACCACAAAGAATACCCTGGACGTCCAGGTCCTCTTTGCAGAACAGGATAATGTTTTCTGTCTTGTTCCCAATCCCCTTGATAAAGCCTGTGCATTTTGCTGGTGTCATGGCCCAAGGAGCCTATTGCATTTTAAGATATATCCCCGAGTAGTAGATTCCTCCCTTGTCTCTTAAAAATAGCTTGAATTATTATCTTTCTCTCCAAGTACATTATCTTGTCAATAAAGTAAAGCATGTATTATATAGAGCAAAAATAACAGTGACAATATTTAATCAATTCCATTTGAGAGCTGGTGATTTTTGTGACACATATTTGCACTTAGCTTGTGTCAGCATTAATAATTTTCATTTCCTCAACTAATAGCATTTGGAAGTGTTCTAGAAGTTTGTCACACAATGAAGGAAAGTCCCGTCTGGGATTTTCAAAACCAATGCACAGAGAGGATAGAGTAGGCCAGAAACAGAACTAATAGCAATGACGCTTCCAGGAAAGTTGGGAAGGTGGCCCCACATCTCACAGAATGGACTTGTCAGCTCCTGGCTCTGTAAATGAAATATTTTGTGTCTTACCTTTTCTTTCGTGGGGCTTTCTGCAGTCTTCCACTGAGGTATTATTCGTTCATGCTGTAGCTGGGCGCTGCCTTCCCCATTTCCTCCTGCCAATACAGGATGCACAACCATTGGAATTCCAGAACTCTGCACCCTAGCTAAGCTAGGCATGCACCGCCAACGGGAAAAAGCCCCTTATTGGGTCATTAGAAGAACACCTGCTGGAGGCCAGGCTCTTGGCACTTACTATAGGTCAGGCACTCTGCTAGTTTTTGGCCATATAGTGGTAAACAGGGATAACAAGGTCTCTGTAGTCCTCACAGTTTACCTTCTAGAGGTGGGAGATGCACAATACACAAATATTCTCAAATGGTCTAATAGGGTCATAGAATAAAGAGACACTGAAGAGGAGGTGTCTATTTTAGACAGGATGTTTAGCAAAGATGGCATTTGAGACCTGAGAGACCGGAAGAAGGCAGCCATTAAAAGATCTGGGGGAAGAGTGCCCCAGGGAGAAAGACCAGCAAGTGCAGTGATCCTGCCTGAGCAGAAGGTGACTTGGCCCATTTAAGGAACAAGCAGAAGGTAGAGGTAGCTAGAATCTAGTAAATGAACAGGGAAGGTGGTAGGAGACATGGGTCTGAGATCACAGAGGCCATGGCAAGTGTCTGGATTTTATTATAAATAGACTTGGAAGGCACTGGAGGGTTTAGACACAGAGCAATATGGTCTGTAGTTGGTTTTTAAAAGATTATTCTGCCTGCTGGGTGGAGATGGGGGGTATAATGGGGGAGGGGGTGGGCATAAGAATAGAAGCAAGAAGGCGAGGCTGGAGACCTGGTGAGAGATGATGGTGGCTCAGACTAAAATGAGCTCAGTAGAGAGGAATGAAGTGGTCGGATTCTGGGTATGTTCTGGAAGTCAGGCCCATGGGTTTTTCCCCCTGAGCTTCAGTTTGCTCATCTGTAATATGAAGACAATGATACTGGCCTGCCTATCTCACAGCAGTGCTGGGGAGAGTCACCATGAAACTGCTCCTACATCCACAAAGCATCATCACATTACCCTGAGCTTCCTAATGGCAAGTTTACGTTTGTAGATCACTTCCTACTTTCCAAATCACTATCACCCCTCGGTTGCCCTTCATCCTCAAGACAAGATACGCAGCAGGATTTCTATTTTCCAAGATAGGTGAGCTGCAACAAGTCTTTCCTTGTTCTAGGTACCACCGACCTCAAACACTTTTTGCAGATAACCTTAATAAAGTGGTATTTCCCCAAGACCTAGATAAATTAGTCTCCACAGGAAGGAGCCAAATCCACAGGACTCCTGGGGTGGGGGTGAGGACTCCAAAATCTATTCTTTCTAAACCAACCACATCGATCACATAGAATACAATGAGTGGTATGAAAGCTACAGTTGTGCTGCTAGAGTGGCAGGATTATGAGTGATTGATGTTCCTTTCAGATTACTGATATAATGTATTCTCAATCAAAATATATCTGAAAAATAATCTCACTAGACAAGCATTAGTTTCATAGTACTGGTAAAAATCAGAAGCAATGCATTCATTTATTCATAATGTGTTTTCTGAATGCTTAACTATCTACCAAGTACTATGCTAGGTACTTGATATTCCTGGGGGGACCAGAGAGGCATATCCCTGCTCTGGTGGCTCTGATAAGTCTAGATTCTTTGCAACAAAAAGGAATTATATGATATTTAATGGAATGTTTAAAGGAATGAAATTATCTTTATGATTGCAAAAAAAAAAATACTGAAAGCAAGGCTAAATAAGAGAGGAACAGAGTACATCTTAAGAAAAATAGTTCAAAACTTGCAAATGAGGCAAAAAGCAAGCAGGATGCCCTTTCAGTGTCACACTGGAGAGTTGTTTAACAGGCCCTCCCATAGATCACCACATTTTTCTAGGGGAATGCACCTTGGTTTGACTTTTTAAATTTAAAACAAATTAAAAAAAAACATACTGTGTGAAGTTACATGTTAGCTGTAGATTTTTGTCTGGTAGAGATGCAAATGACTTCGGTAGGGTAGAGAGAGAACTAAGAATTAAGGTTGGTTGACCCTATGGGGGCATTGACCACTTTTGTATCTGTCCCAGTGCACGACTTCAACATTTTCTCTGATGCTTGTACCATCCGTTCCTCTCATGCTTTGAACCAGCTTTACCATTCTACTCACCGCCTCATTAATGAATTGAAGGAATCTCTGCTACCCATTCATCCTATATTTGTATGAGTCATGTTTTTAACTTTTTGAAAATTACACTTCTGCGATTTCTTGATGTAATCTACAGTCATTAAAAGCACGTTTTTGGAGACTGTAACGATGTGGGCTCATAATGTGAAGTGGAGAATGCAAGGCACAAAACTGTACATATGGTATGGTTCCAATTTTATCAATATATATTTATAGGAACACACACACAAAGACTGGAGAGAAGAGGAGAGACTAGGAAAGCAGCGGGAAGAGAAGCCAAAAGCAGAAAAACAGTGGAAAAAGAGAACGAGGGCGAGGGAGGCAAGCCAGGGAGGCGACCGGCTGTTTTCCGCCTGCTCTGGGTCTCCCGGACCCCCACCACCTCCCCGGGCGCACAACGTGGGAACAAAGCCCGGGTTCCCAGGCTGGGGGACCTCGGGGAAGCAGCCCCGCGGAGTTGCAGGGGGCGACTCCCAGGTCCTCGGGCCACCCAGCCCACCCGCCTCCATCCTCCCCCAGCCTCCCCCCACCCCCCCACGCGCCCAGCCACTTACTTCTGGTCCACCCCGGCAGGGCGAGCGCCAGCAGGCAGAGCCGGACGGCGCCCACGCCCCCGGGCATGGTGGCAGCCGCCCCTCGCGCGCTCCGCGTTCACAAGCACGCGGCCATGCCAGCCCCCCGGCCAGGCGGCGGCGCGTCTGGAACCCACTGCTAGCCCAGCGCCTCCCAACCCCGCTCCCAGCCATCGGCAGCGACGCTCCGCCCTCAGCTCCGCAGGGCTCCGCCGCGGGGTGGAGGAGGGGACGCGCCCGCCCGGAGGGGAGGCGGGGCGGGAGGGACCGCCGGGAAGGAGCCCGGGGGCACCCCTGGGAGCCGGGTCGGCTCAGGTGATGGGGAGCAGCGGAGGGAGAGTCCGAGCCCACGGAGGAGCCGGCTTCACGGTGGGCGCGGCCTGGGGAGGGTCGGGGGCTCGGGCTTCCAGGAGTTAAACTGGACCCCTCTCTGCACAGGGGCCCGTTTCCTCTGTCCCGCACTATGCTAGACGTCTTGGGTGACACCCAGAGGCTACTCACCCAGCACCGTGCCCCCGAGGCCGCTACGCGTGGAAGCAGGCTCTGAAAGAGTTAACCGAACCACCAGGCACAAAAAACTAAGTGCTATATGGAGTTGTTTTCTTAGCAGGACACAAATCAAGGAGCCATTCCTCTGACTGGGGGGAGGAGGGTAGTGGAGAGAGGGTTCCCAGGGGAGAAGACATCTGAGCTCTGAGAGAGGAAGAGAAATGGAGCACCAGACAGAGAAAACGGAGTAGACAAATACACTAGGGCAGGAAAGCCCACGGGCTGTATTGGGGGAAAAACAGAATTAGGTATAATTAGGATTTAGGGCTTTGGAGGGAAATGAAGGGATATGAGGCCTGAAAATAATCATAAGGACCTTACTTACTGAGGACTTACTATCTGCTAGAATAAAAAAAAAAAAAAAAAAGGTAACTAAGACAGATACAGCCCTTTCTAAGTGCCAGAAACTGTCCTCGGCGCTTTGCATAAATTAAGCTAATTAATTAATTAATTAATCTAGGAAAAGAACCATCTTTATTGTCCTTTAAAATGTGCCGGGGACTCTGGATACATCATCTATTAATTAGCCCAGTAATCCCTGGGGTTATCCTGTTCTAGAGATGAGAAAACCAAACCTGAGGGGCTAAGTAATTTGTGCAAGGTCACGCAACTAATGTCAGAGTCTGGACTCTTGCCCACATCTGTCTAACTCCAGAGTCTGATGCAGCACACTTTATTTTACAGATGGATAATGATAATCATCAGAGAGAAGTGGCTTGCCTAAGATCCCTTAGCAAGTTTTGGCAAAGCCTGGTTCTAGAAACCAAGCCTCAGACCTTTTGTTATCTGTTCCTTTCGCTGAGCCTCTTTCTTCAAACCCAGGTTTGCACAACTCAACAAAATACTATGTATTGGGAAGGACAAGACACTCCTGAAAATGATGAGTAGGTAGGTGGGTCTGTCAAAACCATTGGGCACCCATGGGATAAATAAAAGATATGGTCTTTTTAGAGGCTGTATTTAGAGGCTGTATTAGTCTGCTTGAGCTGCCATAACAAAATACTGCAGACTGGGTGGCTTAAACAATGAAACTTGTTTTTTCACAGCTCTGGAGGCCAGAAATGCAAGATCAAGGTGTTAGCCTGGTGGTTTTCTGGTAAGCCCTCTCTTCCTGGCAGGTAGTCGTCCACCTTCCCACTGAGTCCTCACGTGGCATCTTCAGTACTTGTATGGAGATAGCAAGCTCTTCTCTCTTCCCCTTCTTATTAGGACACTAATTCCATCAGGTCAGAGCCCCACCCTTATGATCTCATTTAATCTTTATTACCTCTGTATAGGCCCCATCTCCAAAAACAGCCACCCTGGGGGTTAAGGCTCCAACATGTGAATTTGAGGGAGACACAGTTCATAACATTTTCCTTTGACCCCCACCCCCCCAACATTCATGTGCTCGTTGTACAGAAAATACATTCACACTATCCCAACACCCCCAAAGGTCTTAACCCATTTTAGCATCAATTCCAAGTCCAAAGTCTCATCTAAATATCACCTAAATCAGATATGGATGAAACTCCAAGTATGATTTATCCTGAGACAGAATTCCTCTCCACCTGGACACCAGACAACTTATGTGCTTTCAAAATACCGTATAGGATAGACATTCCCATTCCAAGAGGGAGAAATCAGAAAGAGGAAAGGGGTGACAGGTCCCAGACAAATCCAAAACCTAGCAAGGCAAACTCCACCAAATCTTAAAGCTCTAGCATAATCCTGTAGCTGAATGTTATGCTGTCCGGGCCCACTTGTGCAGTGGTGTCATCCCCACTGTCTTAGGCAGTGGCCCTACCTCCTCGACTCTGGGCAGCAGTCCCACACCTGTGGCTTTTTGCTGCAGCCCTGCATCTGAAGCACAAGGCAGGGATGGCCCAACTCCCTACCCTCTGAACCTGAGAAGGAAATAGCCTTGCCCTCTGGGCTGAGTGCCCTAGGCGTATAGTGGGAATGGCAGCCCTGATGATCTCTAAATCACCTTCAGGGTCATTCTTACCTTCTCTTGAAAGATAAAGCATATTCACAGCCCAATAGCTCAGCTGTCCTGTCCTGTAGAATCCCAGAACTCCAATAGCCTTCCTTATTTTGTCCCTTCTCTGTTCCCTTTGGTCCAAACTGGTTGTGTCTCTTGCTGGTATAAATCCCATCTCTATTCCTGGTTTCTGCTGAGATGTCTGATGAACTGCATGGGTGACCTCCTTATAGAGTGCTTGGCCAGGCACACCCTTGGTGTTTTCCCTAAAACATGCATTCTTGGTTTTTTTGCCACATGGGTGGGCTGAGAATTTTCCAAATCTTCAAACTCTGGTTCCTTTTTGCTTAGCAGTCCCTTCCATTTATCTCTCTCCTCTCACGTTTTATTATAAACCACAAGGAAAAACCAGGCCACACCTTCAAAACTTTGCTTAGAAATCTCTTTAGCTAAATATCAAAGTTCATCACTCGCAATTTCCACTTACCACAAAACACTACAACACGATTCAGCCAAGTTCTTTGCCACTTCATGATTAGGATCACCTTTCTGCCAATTTCCATTTCCATCTTCTGCATTTCCATGTTCTGAGGCCTCACCAGAATCACCTTTAACATTCACAGTTCTACCAACATTCTGTCCATGATGATGTGAGTCTTCTCTAAAATAATAGGTGCTTTCTTTAACAGTTCTTCTCTTTTCTTCCTCAGCCCTCACTAGAACTATCTTTAACATTCAATTTCTACCAACAGTCCCTTTAAGGCAACCTAGGTGTTTTTTTCTAGCATGCACCCCAAAGCTTATCCAGCCTCTGCCTATTACCCAGTTCCAAAGACACCTCCACATTTTTAGGCATTTGTTACAGCAACAACACCCCCCGCCCCACAACCACCCCACCAACTTCTTGGTACCAAAATCTGTATTAGTCTTCTAGGGCTGCCATTAACGGAATACCACAGACTGGGTGCTTAAACAACAGAAATTTATTTTCTCACAGTTCTGGAGGCTGGAAGTCCAAGATCAAGGTGTTGGCAGGGTTGATTTCTGGTGAGACCTCTCTTCCTGGCTTGTAGACAGCCATCTTCTGCTGTGTCCTCCTATGGCCTCTTCTCTGTGTGTGTGCAGAGAGAGAGAAAGAGCTCCGGTCTTCCTCTTCTTATAAGGACACTAATCCTGCCAGATCAGGGCTCCATCCTATGACTTCATTTAATCTTTTTTACCTCCTTATAGACCCTGTCTCTCAATATGGTCACATTGCAGGTTAGGGCTTCAACATATGGATGGGGGGTGCAGGTTGGGGGAAGACATAATTCACTCCATAACAGGGGCTTTTGCCTTAGAACCACGAGACTAGAATTCTAGTCCCAGCTCTCTCCAACTAGCTCTGTGACTTTGGGTAATTCACTTCTTTCTGGGCCTGAGTTTCTAACCAATGACCTACCAATGGTAATGGCTATCCCGACCCATTTCACCCAGGAGCTATGAGAAGCTGTTGAGATAATGGCAGTGAAAATGCTCTGCCTAGTGAAAAACACAGGTGCCAAGTCTCACTGATTCTATGGACAATATACTTGCAAAAGGCATACAAACTCCATACATGAAATTTGCTTCCATTTGGTGGCACTCAGTGATCAATATTTAATCAGCATGTGCTCCTAAAAATTGAGAAATAGCTCACAAGAGAAAAAGTCACGTGGTTACTGCACTGACCAAGTACTGAGAAAGTTTCCAGATCTGTCTCTCATCCACCCCCCTCCATACTTATACACAGAAACAAACATACAAACAACTTTTGACCCCATAGAAGCCTTTCCATTTGTTTGTGAAGAATGTGTTTGTTGTTTTTAAAGAATACTACATCTCACTGTAATCTTTAAAATATTCTTGACATTTAACCTAGTAATTACATTTCTGGGAAACTATCCTAAAAAAATAACCTACAAGATTTATGGACCAGAATGTTAATAGTGGTGTTATTTATAATATTGGAAACAACCTAAATATCCAACTGTGAAGGAACAGTTAATAAATTGTAGAATATCTATATGATGGATTATTATATATCCATTTAAAATAATGTTTATGAAGAGTTCATGCTCTGATGTTAAGTGAAAAAAAGCAGGGTCCAAAATTACATTTAAGTATGATCTCAGCTATATAAATAAAAGATATTTTTTTAAAATACTAGAAGGAAATGTGCCAAAATGCTAGCAATATTTACCTCTGGGTTGTGAGACTATGGATGGATGAAGATTTTTTTGTTTAATTTGGTTTCTCGGTTTTTGTTTGTTTGTTTGTTTTGCTTCTTCCATTTTTTAAAATAATTACTTTTTTTTTTTGAAAGGGGGGGGGGGGGGGGGGTAAATAGCAAGCACAGGAAAGGATCACAAGAGGAATAATGGTTTGCCCTGGTGTCTTACACAGAGAGTTTTGCATGCTTGAGTCTCTCCTCTGATATTAAGGAAACTGAGGTAGAGTTAGAACAACCAGTTCCAAATTTTGGGAGTTTAGGTAACCCAGGTCAGTGTTCTTCTCTAGCTACAGTATACTGTCATGGTTAGGAGGTGACCATCATAACAGGGTTTAAATCTCTTTGTGATCCTTTACAGTTGAGTGACCATGGGTAAATAAACTTTTCTATGATGGCTCCTAGCTCATAGGGTTTTTGTGAGGCTTAAATGGGTGCTTAGAATAACATCTCTCACGAAGTAAGCAGTCAATAAATGCTAGCTTTTATTATCCTCATTCTACTGCTGTTAAGTGCAGGGGTAAGGAGTGTATTTCTAATGCTTAGTTTGTCCTTTTAAGTGTGTAATGTGTGAAGAGTCTAATTATATACTGGTTCTTTAATTATTATCAAAGATAATGATCATGTTATACTGTAATTTTGTTTTCCTTACCCCACTCCCACTACATTGTGAGCCCTTTGTGAATAGGAGGTGCACCTGATTCTTCTCTCATCCCCCCAGTATTTGGAAGGCACAATAAATGTTTAATTAAATAAATCATAAATTAAGTACTTAATGATTATTATTTCACTCTGGCTCAGCACACTTCCAAGTTGCTTTTAGGAGAATTGTCTCCACTGGCCCTTACTATGGTAATAATGTTGACCCAGTGATAATTTTGCTTTGTAAACCATTTTCCCAGAAACTAGCTCTTTTTTAAAAGTCTGGTTTATTTGAGTCTAATTTACATACGTTAACATTCTCTATTTTTTTAGTGTACACGACTATGAGTTTTGACAAATACATACAATCAAATCACCACTTCCACAATAAGGATCACTCCAAAAACTTCCCTCCAGTTTCCTGTCACTCACAATCACTAGCAATTACTGATTTGCTTTATGTCCCTATAGCATTGCCTTTTCCAGAATATCATATAAATGAAACTATTCAGAATTTAGCTTGAGTCTGGCTTCTTTCATTCAGTAAAATGTATTTAAGATTCATCCATGTTGTTGCATGTATTAGGAGTTCCCATCTTTTTATTATTCAGTAGTATTCCATTGTGTGAATGTACCATAGTTATTTTATCCATTCACCAGTTGAAGGACATTGGGTGTTTCCAGTTTTTGACAATTATGAATAAAGTCACTATAAATATTCAAGTTTGATGTGAACATAAGTTTTCATTTCTCTAGAGTAAATAATTAGGAGTTAACCTGCTAGGTCTTGTCATTAAATATATGTTTCACTTCACAAGAAACTACAAAAAGTATATTTTTCAAAGTGGTTGTACAGTTTTGCATTTCCACCAGCAATATATGAGAGTCCCACGTGTTCTGCATCCTCGTCAGAACTTGGTATCATCAGTTCTTTCAATTTTAGCCGTTCTAATAGATGTGTATTTTCCCAGCAACATTCTTGCAATTCAAATACTCTATGATGGAGCAAGGTTAGGATTATTGGATCCATTCTGACAGAAGGAATTAAAGCCTAAATAGGTCTTTTACTCGAGTCCCTTGGTTATGTTCCAGATTTTAGTCTTTAGTTCCTTTTTTGGCCCCAGTAATCCACAAGAGAAGCAAATCCCCTAACCCCTGGGGAAACCCATAAAACTCTTGGAATCACTCATTCGACAGCATTTCTTGAGCACTTATTATGTGCCTAGCATTTTTTAGAATCTACAAATACAAAGATCTTATTATGTGCCTAGCATTTTTTAGAATCTACAAATACAAAGATTTCTAAGACAAGGTCTCCACTGTAATAATTAGGGTAGGGGAAGGTGAGGGAAAAGAGAGATGGGAGTAGGAACTGACAAGTAAGTGAAATGACAGTTACAGAGCATGATCAAGTTTCTTGATGTATGTCTTGGGTTCTTTGATTTCTCAACAACAGGTACCGTCCCTGGGATTGTGGATAAAAATAATAATAATCATGATCATGTATTGAGCACCTCAAATGGTAGCAAGCCCAGTGCCTATATTTTCTCATTTAGTGCCCATAACAGTCCCATAAAAGAGATAAGGTCAAGCCATATGGAATTGTTGATTTTGTAGGTCAGAAAGGGTCAAACTTTGGCAATGTAATATGTCCACCTAATAATAATAGTTATAATTGATTGCACAATGCTTACAATGTGCCATGTGCCGAGTGCATCATCACATTTTATCCTAGGACAACCCTCCACCATAGGTACTACTGATATTCCTACTGTGAAGCTAGAGGTGGGTGGCAATGGAAGCATGCTCATGCACTTGCTAGGTTGGAGACAAAGCCCAAATTCAAACTGAAGTATGAGGAGCTTCAGAGCCACTGAACCCATTAGGGTCTGTAACCACTATGTTACTCTGGTCTTATTAAAGCACACTGAGGCTTGAAGAGGTGAAGTTGCCTGAGGTGGCTGTGGGATCTACCATGCCCCAGTTCACAGGGCACCCCAACTTCAAGATTTTTTCTCATCTCCTCCTTGTCACTCTGGAAATTGGGCTGAATTCCTCTCTCTCTCAGTCTCTCTCTCTCAAATAAATAAATAAATAAAATCTTTAAAAAAAAAAGGGGGGGCACCTGGGTGGCTCAGTTGGTTAAGCGACTGCCTTCGGCTCAGGTCATGATCCTGGAGTCCCTGGATCGAGTCCCGCTTCGGGCTCCCTGCTCGGCAGGGAGTCTGCTTCTCCCTCTGACCTTCCCGACTCTCCCCCCTCTCATGCTCTCTCTCTCTCAGTCTCTCTCTCTCAAATAAATAAATAAATAAAATCTTTAAAAAGAAATTGGGCTGAATTCAGGCCATTCTCAGAAGCACAGTGGGGTGGTATCTCCACAGCTGGCAGAATAGCCGGGAGAGGGGTTTTGATATTTGTTTGCTACCACAGGACCCTAAAGGAAATATATTTTTCAAATTAACAAACTTTATTTTTTAGAGAAGTCTTAGGTTCACAACAAAATTGAACACAAAGTATGAAGAATTCACTATACTCCCCTTCCCCACACTTGCACAGCCTATGTCACTATTGACATCCCCACCAGAGTAGTACATTTGTTATGACTGAGGTAACGAGCCTACACTGACACATCATTATCCACCCAAAGTACATAGTCTACATTAGGGTTCACTCTTGGTGTTTCATGCTTTACGGGTTTTGGCAAATGTGTAATGACATGTATCCACCATTATAAACATCACAGAGTAGTTTTGCTGCCTTAAAAATCCTTTGTGATCTGCCTATTCATCTCTCTCCCCAAACCCCAAACCCCAAACTGCCCATCACTGATCTTTTTACTGTCTCTCTAGTTTTGCCTTTTCTGGAGTGTCAAATAGTTGGAATCAAATGATATGTGGCCTTTTTAGATTAGCTTCTTTCACTTGGCACTATCCAGTTAAGGTTCCTCCATGTCTTTTCATAGCTTGATAGCTCCTTTCTTTTTATCACTGAATAATATTCCATTGTTTTGATGTACCAGAGTTTATTTATCTGAAGGACATCTTGGTTGCTTCCCAGTTTGGGCAATTATGAATAAATCTGCTATATATACCATGTGCAGGTTTTTGTGTGGACATAGTTTGCAATTCATTTCCAGGAGCATGATTGTTAGATGGTTAGCATAGATTGTTAAAACTATGTTTAGTTTTAAAAATAAAAATTAATAAAAAATAGAAGAGTATGTTTAGTTTTGTAAGAAACTGTCAAACTGTCTTTCAAAGTGGCGGTACCATTTTGTATTCTTATTAGTAATGAATGAGAGTTCCTGTTGCTCCACACCATGGTCAACATTTGGTGTTGTCAGTGTTTTGGATTTTAGCCATTCTAATATGTGTGTAGTGGTATCTCATTTTAATTTGTAATTTCCTAACAAAATATGATGTCAAAAGTATTTTCATGTATTTATGTATGTATGTATGTATTTCATGTACTTATTTATTTTTCATGTATTTATCTTCTTTGGTGAGTTATCTGTTAAAATTTGGCCCATTTTTAAATAAAGCTGTTTGTTTTCTTATTGTTGAATTTTAAGTGTTCTTTGTATACTTTGTTTTTTAAAAAAGACTTTATTTATCTGAGAGAGAGAGCACATGAGCAGGGGGAGAAGCAGAGGGAGAGGCAGGGGGAGATGGAGAAGCAAACTCCCCACTGAGCAGGGAGCCTGACATGAGGCTCGATCCCAGGATTCCGAGATCATGACCTGAGCGGAAGGCAGACGCTTAACCGACTGAGCCACTCAGGCACCCCTGTTTTGGATAATAGTCCTTTACCAAATGTCTTTTGCAAATATTGTCTGTGGCTTATCTTTCCATTCTAATGACATTGTCTTCACAGAGCAGAAGTTTTTCATTTTAATGAGGTGCAGCTTACCAATTATCTTTTTTCCTGGATTGTGACTTTGGTCTTATATCTAAAAAGTCACTGCATACCCAAGGTCATCTAGGTTTTCTCCTATATTTCCCTCCAGGAGTTTTACAGTTTTGCATTTACATAGTCTGTGATCCATTTTTAGCGAATTTTTGTGAAGAATGTAAGGCTTTTGTCTAAATTCCCTTTTTTTTTTTTTTTTGTATGTGGTTGTCCAGTTGTTCCAGTGTCACTTGTGGAAAGGAAAAATCTTTGCTCCTTTGTCAAAAATCAGTCGATTACATTTATGTGGGTCTATTTCTGGGAACTTTATTCTGTTCCATTGGTCTACTTGTCTATTCTTTTGCCAATACCACACTGTCTTGATTAGTGTAGCTTTATAGTAAGTCTTGAAGTTGAGAAGTGTCCAACTTTGTTCTCCTTCAATATTGCTGAGATTTTGATAAGGATTGCTTTGAATCTATAGATTAAGTTGGGAGAACTGATATCTTGACAATAATGAATTTTCTATCCATGAGCATGGAATATCTCTCCATTTATTTAGTTCTTTGATTGCATTCATCAAAATTTATAGTTTTCCTTATATAGATCTTGTACATATTTTGTTAAATTTATGCCTAAGTATTTCATTTTAGGGGGTGCTAATATAAATGATGTTGCATTTTAAATTTCAAATTCCACTTGGTCATTGCTAGTATATAGGAAAGTGATTGACTTTTGTATATTAACCTTGTATATTTTGCAACCTTGCAAAAACTACCTATTAGTTCCAGGAGCTTTTTTTTTTTTTTTTTTTTTTGGTCTATCTTTCAGATTTTTTACGTAATGGTTATATTCTCTGCAAATGAAAATAACTTCATTTTTTCTTCCCCAATCTGTACATCTTTTATTTTATTTTCTTATTGCATTAGCTAAAACTTGCAGTATGATATTGCATCCTTGCCTTGTACCTCATCTTATTGGAAAAGGTTCAAGTTTCTCACCATTAAGTATGTTAGCTGTAGGTTTTTTGTAGATAGCCTTTATCAAGTTAAGGAAATTCCCTTCTACTCCTAGTTTACTGAGGGTTTTTATCATGAATGGATGTTGGATTTTGTCAAATGCTTTTTCTGTATCTATTAATATGATCATGTGATTTTTCTTTTTTAGCCTGTTGATGTGACAGATTATAATAAAAATTTTTGAGTGTTGAACCAGTCTTGAATACTTGAGACAAACCCTACTTGATCGTTGTATATAATTCTCTTTGTACATTGTTGGATTCAATCTGCTAATATTTTTTTGAGAATTTTTACATCAATGTTCATGAGAGATTTTAACTTGTAGTTTTCTTTTCTTGTAATGTCTTTACCTGGTTTTGGCATAAGGGTAATGCTGGCCTCATATAATGAGTTAGGAAGTGTTCCTTCTGCTTCTATCTTCTGAAACAGATTATAGAGAATTGGTATAATTTCATCCTTTAATGTTTAGTAGAATTTACCAGTGAATCCACGAGTCTGGTGCTTTCTGTTTTGGAAGGTTTTTAATTATTGATTCAATTTCTTTAATGGATATAGGCCTATTCATTTTGTCTATTTGTTCTTGTGTCAATTTTGGCAAATTTGGTCTTTCAAGGAACTAGTCCATTTCATCTAGGTTATCAAATGCGTGGGTATAAGAGTTGTTCATAGTATTCCTTTATTATCTTTTTAATGTCCATAGGATCTGTACTGATGTCCCCTCTTTCATTTCTGATATTAGTAATCTGTGTCTCCTCTTCTTTTCATAGTTAACCTGGCTAGAGGCTTATTGATTTATTGATCTTTTCAAAGAACCAGCTTTTGGTTTAATTGACTTTCTATATTGATTTCTTGTTTTCAATTTCATTGATTTCTGCTCTAATTTTTATTACTTGTTTTCTTCAGCTTACTCTGGATTTAATTTACTCTTCTTTTTCTAGTTTCATAAGATGGAAGCTTAAATTATTAACTTTTGATTTTTCTTCCCTCTAATATACACATTCAATAAATTTCCCTTTAATCACTATATTCACTGTATCTCACAAATTTGATGAGCTGTTTTTCATTTTCATTTAACCCAAAATAGTTTTAAATTTTTCTTGAGATTTCTTCTTTGACTCATCTGTTATTTAGAAGTGTACTGTTTAATCTTCATGTATTTTGAAATTTTCCATTTATCCTTTTGTTATTGCTTTCTAGTTTAATTTCACTGTGGTCTGAGCATTGACATAGTATGATCTCTACTCTTTGTAATTTGTTAAGGTGTGTTTTATGGCTCTGAATGTGGTCTATAGTGAAGAATGTTCTATGTGATCTTGAGGAAAATATGTATTCTGCTATTGTTGGATAAACTAGTCTATGGACGTCAATTATATCTAGTTGACTGATGGTGTTGTTGAGTCCAACTATGTCCTTACTGATTTTCTGCCTGCTCACTCTGTCCATTTGTGATAGAGGGGTGTTGAAATCTCCAACTATGATAGTGGTTTGTCTATTTCTCTTTAAAATTCTATTAATTTTTTCCTCACATACTTTGATGCTCTATTGTTAGGCACAAATACATTAAAGATTGTTATGTCTTCTTGGAATATCGACCCCTTTATCATTATATAATGCTCTACTTTATCCCTAATAACTTTCCTTGCTTTGATATCCTCTCCCTCTGAACTTAATATAGATGCTCTTATTTTCATTTGAATAGTGTTGGCATGGTGTATTTTTTTGCATCCATTAACTTTTAATGAATACATGTCTTTATATTTAAAGTGGGTTTCTTGTATACAACATATAATTGAGTCTTTTTTTTATTCACTCTGACAATCTCTCTTTTTTTAATTGGCTCATTTGGACTATTGATATTCCAAGAGCATATTGATATAGTTGGATTAATATCTATCATATTTATTACTGTTTTCTATTTGTTGTCCTTGTTCTTTGTTCTTTTTTTTGTCTTCCACTCTTTTTCTGCTTTTTGTGGGGTTTTTGAACATCTTATATGGCTCCATTTTCTCTCAGCATATTGATTATACTTCCTTTTTTAAAACCTTTTTTCATGGTTGTTCTAGAGTTTGCAATATACATTTACGGCTAATACAAGTCCACTTTCAAATAACACTATATCACATCAAGGGTATTGTGAGTACCTTATAACAACAAAATAATCTCAATTCCTCCCTTCTGTCCCTTGTATCATTGCTTTTGTTCATATCACTTATATACAAGCATATATATGCTAATGCTTTGTTCTCAGGTGATGCTGATGCTTTCGATTGGAAATCACATTTTGAGAACCACTACTCTTGGATGCCATTAACAGGAATTGCAATTATCCTTTTGCCTCATTGCCAAATGTTAGATAATTTTTCTCAACAGTTACCAACATTAAAAAAAACTCAAGAGTTGTTTTTGTTTTGTTTTGTTTTGTTTTTTTAATCCTGATCCTGGTTTCTTTTGAAACATTAAAAGATTGGACAATAGTAAGCCTTAATTCTCCCATGGTGAAAATTGGCAGACCATATTAGCTGCTTCTTTTAGGGAGAACATTTGTTCTCCATTTTGTCACAGTCACCACCACCCCCAGCCCACATCACTCATTTATTTTATAGATATTTGATTTTGCTATCGCTGCAAAAGACAGTGTAGATATAATGCAGAATTTTGGGGAGGGGCATCAGCATGGCTGGTTAATCCTATCTAATTAATTCAGTCATCTGTGCCTGGCTTCACAGAAGTGCAACCCAGGCAGTTGCACAGGACCCAACTCTCAGAAGGGCCCCATACTTGGCTTAATGCTTTGCTGTTGCTGTCTTGAAATTCTTAATAATTTTTGGACATTTTGTATGGGAATCCACAAATCATGTGGCTGGTCTCACAGCCACCTCACACTTAATGGTAACCTTCTCATCACCAGATTGCTAAGGAGGGGAGAAAGGTAATTCTGGGATCAGAGATCTGAGGGAACACTTTAGAAACCATCTTATTCAGCAGATGGGGTAATTATTTAATTTTATAACTAGGGTTACCAAGGTCCAGAAAGAGGGAATTGACTTCCTCAAGGTCATGGACAAACCCTGAAAAAGGAGCCTAATTGGTAGTCTAAAGTGATGAGTCTGGAAGGCAATGAATACTAAGGTTGCCAGTGAGTTTATGTATCTGATGTACCTCTGCATACCAGTGAGGAAATTCCTATTTGTCACTTAGCTCAGTCAACTTTAGGTTGATCTGATTGAAGCAGGTGAAGGAAGTGAATAAAACAGAAGGGTGGGGCCATGAGATTTAAACAGATCAAGAGAACTGTATAAACAGACTTAGTTTAGGATAAGGACTGGGAAGGAGGAAAATGTAACATATGAACTCTATCCCTATATTTGTTACAAAGGGCAGACCGCCGCCACCTAAATCCCAAATAAATTGCAAAGGGTGAAGGCATTCAGGGAATGCCAATATCCTGCCTGAATAAAAATGGCAATCAAGATTCAGGGAAGCACTTAATTTTAGCTGGCCCCACATAGCTGGAAAATAGTTCAATTACTTGTAGGTCTCAGCTGCCTGGTTTAGGTTAATGGCTGCATATGCCCAGTGAGAGAGCTGAGTCCCTGCAGCTCAAGCGGTAAGTTGGACTGGGAGTTAGGCAAGTAATCAGCCCCAGGTGGTCTTGCACCTCTGCACATCTGTGCTTATGGTTTGGATGGGGTAAAGCCTCCTCTCCCACCCATCCACCCACTCAGAGACAATCAAGGAACCAAAGCCTGGGTGTAGAACTCCATCCCCATACCCACTGTGCTGGGCTCAGTAATGGGTATATGGCCCTGAGCTGGCACAATGAGCATCCTTCCCAAGACTCTTGGCAGCCCTATCAGAAAGTTGCTTCCTTTTCTTCTGAGATGGTTAGCAATGTAAGCTTGGGGCTGTGTGGGTAGTTCTTTTGCTACTTTGTCAGGAAAGAACCTGTCTAAAAATGAAGTCAAATAGTGGCAAGAAATAGAAAGAGACAAGGGCCCAATAATATTATTTGAACCTGTGGATCCAGTCATGTCTGAAGTAAACCTATCCCTTGAATTTCTCAATTACATGAGCCAAAAAAATTTTTTTTTGTTTAAGTCTATCTGAGTCCATCTGAGCCACCCTTGTGGCTGAAACTGTCTCATTAACATAAAGGCTTTCTCCTTCCTAGGCACTGTGCTAGGTAGGTGCTGGGGTTAAAATAGTGGACAAGACATGGGGCGCCTGGGTGGCTCAGTCGTTAAGCGCTTGCCTTCGGCTCAGTCATGATCCCAGGGTCCTGGGATCGAGCCCCGCATCGGGCTCCCTGCTCGGCGGGAAGCCTGCTTCTCCCTCTCCAACTCCCCCTGCTTGTGTTCCCTCCCTCACTGTGTCTCTCTCTGTCAAATAAATAAATAAAATCTTAAAAAAAAAAATAGTGGACAAGACATATGTCATTCCTATCTTTGTGGTACTTAGAGTCCAGTGGGAGGATAGCAATAAGCAAACAACTACACAAATAAATCAAATATAATAATTTTGCATTGGGATTTGTAAACAAGAGAAGCTAAGACAGAGACTAAGAGGAGGAGTACTTTAGACAGCATGGTTGGGGAAGGCTCTCAGTTGAGTATTTTTAAAGGTGGGAGTCAGCAGTATGAAGAACAAGGGGACGAGATTTCCGGGCAAAGCAAACAGGACCTGCTCTTAGGCTTGAAAAAACCTGATTCGTTCAAGGAAGTGAAAGAAGGCCCTCATTTATTCATCTGATGACCTATTCAAATGTCAACTAGTCAGTGGCATGATGCTAGGCACAGGGAGACAGAAATAAATAAAAGCAGTCCCTGACAAGTTGGCAAGATATATTGTAAGTTGTAAAAATGTTCAAACCATTTGATTTAGCAATCCCACTTCTAGGAATTTAGTCAAAGAGAAAAAAAAACAACAACAGGTATATCTGCAAAAATGCAGCTATAAGGATGTTCGTTGCAGCATTTTTTCAACTTTGTATTGATGTACGACATACATGCATGTATTGAGTGAACGTATAATAAGTATACTGCTCAACTGCTTTCACAACCTAAACACAGCCATGTGACTGGTACCCAGATCAAGAAAGAAGACATGCCCCGCACTCCAGAAGCCCTCTTCTGCCTCTTTCTACTCACAGATGCCCTTCCCACCAAGGAGAACTATTAGCTTAACTTCTAACAGTATAGATTAATTTTACTCTTTTTGTACTTTATATAAATGAAATCACACAGAATGTGGTTTACATTGTGGAGAGTGGGGGGAGGAGGAAGTTTGGGATGTCCTGACTTCTTTTACTTAACACTATGTTTGTGAGATTCCACTATATTGTTTATGTAGTTATAAGTTGCTTATTCTGTATAGTAGTCCATTATTGGAATATACCACAAGTTATTTATCTATTCTGCTATTTTTGGACATTTGGGTAGTTTCCAGACTAAGACTGTTACAAACAGTGCTGCTGTCAACATATTTTGGTTAAGATATATCTGCATTTCTTTAGGGTATATATCTGGGACTGACCATGCTGGGTCATCATATATAATCCACTTTAGCAGATAGATAGTCCTACATAGTTTAACAAAATGATTGCACCTGTTTACACCCCCACCAACTTTGTAAGAGTTCTATTTCTTCATATCCTTGACGAGACTTTTAAAAATTTTTAGCCATCTGGTGGGTGTGTGGTATCGAGGTGTGGTTTCAATTTTCATTTCCTGATGATTACTGAGGTTGAAAACTTCTTCATACAATTATTGGTCATTGGCTATCCTCTTTTCTGAAAAGTCTGTTCAAGTCTATTTCCCATTTTTCTACTGAGTAGTCTTTTTCTTTTTTCTTAAAGATTTTATTTATTTATTTGACAGAGAGAGACACAGCGAGAGAGGGAACACAAGCAGGGGGAGTGGGAGAGGGAGAAGCAGGCTTCCCGCTGAGCAGGGAGCCTGATGCGGGGCTCGATCCCAGGACACTGGGATCATGACCTGAGCCGAAGGCAGACGCCCAACAACTGAGCCACCCAAGCGCCCCCTGAGTAGTCTTTTTCTTATTGGTTTCTTTAAACATCCTGGCTACAAGCCACTGGTCATATACATGTATGCAAATACCTTCTTTCACTTTATAAGGTGCCTTTTTACTCACTTTTGATGAAAAGAAATTCTTAATATTGTCAAATTTATCATTTTTTAATGTCTAGTACTTTTTGAATCCTATTCAAGAGATTGTGCACTACCCCAGGATCAGAAAAATGTTCTTCCTCTAAAAGCTTTACAGTTTTCATTTTACCTTTAGATCTGCAATCTATTGGAAATTGATTTTGTTTAGGGTATAAAGTAAAGGTCAAGGAAATTTTTCCATATGGCTCTGGTTCCCAAACCTGTGTACCAAGTCACCCTTGGAAGCCATAGTGAATTCACAGGGTGCTGTGAGATATTTTACGTTTTTGAGAGAAGCACAGTGACATCTGTTGGATATCACACAAACTATTAACTTGGAGTAGTTCACAGTTTCAATATTAAATCGTACTACGTTCTCCTCAGGGACCTCATATTTTGGCAAAGCTGGGTTTTTTGAAGTTGCTGTGATAAAAGTAAATGCCCCTTGAAATCAGGAGGTGTGAAATGGTGTTCAGTATGATTCAAGGCCTGATAAGCCCTACAGTGCCCAACAGGAGTATAAATCCATTATCAAATATTGTGATTGCTTAAAATTAAAATAAAATATTATTTTTTTCTTTCAAATGATTACTAAATTGTTAGGATATAAATATTTACTAAATTGTTTGGATCTAACTGCTTAATTAAAAAAAAATGTTAGGTATATTTTCTGGGCTAGAGGTACCATGAAAAAAAGTTACTGAGACATTATAGGTGCCATGTATCAAGAAAGTTTGGGAAACTCACTGAGGCAGAGTCCAGGGCAGCCCCTCTGATTCCCACACTGGTGCTCCGGTTCTTGTGTGATCCCTTCCTCATGAGTGTGGGTGGGACCTGTGAGTCGCCTCTAACTCATAAAATATAGCAAAGGTGACAGGATGTATGTGATTACATATACATGATTATGTTACTTAAAATTGTAACACCCAACTAGAGAGGAGTCTCTCTCTGAGCTACTCCATGGAAAAAGGCATGCGGCAAGGAGGTTGAGGTTGGCCTCAAGCCAACAGTCAGCAGAAAACTGAGGCTCTCGGGCAGCCTGGGTGGTTCAGTTGGTTAAGCATCCAACTCTTGATTTTGGCTCAGGTCATGATCTCAGGGTTGTGGGATGGAGCCCTGCTTCAGGCTTCATACTCAGTGGGGAGTCTGCTTGAGATTCTCCCTCCCTCTCCCCTTCCCCTCACCCCACTCTCTCTCTGTCTAAAATAAATAAATAGATCTTAAAAAGCAAACAACTGAGGCTCTCATTTTGGCAGCCTGCAAAGAATTGAATTCTGCCAATAACCACATGAATTTGATTGCAGATCCTTCCCCAGTTGAACCTCCAACAATACTGCAACCCTAGTCAACACCTTGATTGCAGCTTTGTGAGACCCTGAAGCAGAGGGACTGGTTAAGCCATGCCTAAATTCTTGTCTACAGAAACTTTGAGATAACATGTTACATTTCATTAAAGTGCAAGTTTGGGGTAATATTGTGACACAGCAAGAGATA
Source organism: Neomonachus schauinslandi (assembly GCF_002201575.2). Taxonomy (NCBI): domain Eukaryota; kingdom Metazoa; phylum Chordata; class Mammalia; order Carnivora; family Phocidae; genus Neomonachus; species Neomonachus schauinslandi. The sequence goes on along the minus strand of NC_058409.1, from coordinate 102,988,363 downwards.
ACTAATACACCTGCCAAATGGATATCTCATCGATCAGCATCATTCAATGAAAAGACCATTCTTTGCAGTGTCATCTTTGGCATAAATCAGACACTGAATTTTTTATAATAATGAGAAGTAAAAACCACCTAAATTTCCAATAGAGTTTTGATGAATAGCCCATGATACATTTTCCACCTGACTAAGAATAATCGATGGCCAAGAAAAATCATGAGGAAAAACAGCTAATTACATGGGAAAGTTTTCACAGTATATTACTTCAGTGAAAAGAAGGAGTTATAAAGTCATATGTTCAATTATATTCTACTTGCACAAAACGTGAGTTTTGCATGTATCTGCATTATGAAAAGACTGTTAAAATGTCTTTGGGAAGGGGTCCTGGGTGGCTCAGTCAGTTAAGCATCTGACTATTGGTTTCGGCTCAGTCATGATCTCAGGGTCGTGGATCAGTTGGGCTCCACACTCAGTGCAGAGTCTGCTTCAGATTCTTTCTCCTTCTCCCTCCCCCTCTGTCCCTTCTCTCTCTCTCTCTCTCTCTCTCTCGAATAGATAAATAATCTTAAAACAAAAAAAGTCTTTGGGAGAGGGAGAATTACAAGTGTTTAACAACAGTTTTTTAAGTGTAAATTTTAAAAATTTTCTACAGCAAATTGTCCACCACTTTCCTACAAAAAAAAATCACTTTTATACACACACAAAGTCAGACACACACATATTTTTTAAATCAAAGAACAGTCCCTGCCTTGAGGGAATTTACAGAACGGTAGGAGATACGCTATAGACAAATAAGGGTGCTATAAAGTTAGACATTGTATATTCATGACCATGTGGAGACCCAACTTGAACTATCTTAACACAAAAGCCTCACAGACTGTGACTGGCCTTGCTTGGATTATATACCATCTTTGAACGGATTGCATGGGGTTCTAGGTCTGGATCAGGAGCGCCCCCTATGAGCCCTGCCTATCATCAGCACCTCATCGAGTGTGGTGGTGGTAGGGTGGAAGGGACTTCCTAATGAAAAGAGGGTGCCATAACCAGAAGAAAAAGGGAGATGTGACATTGAAAGACCAAACAAGGAGCAAAGGCACAGAGGAAGTGACACCTAACCTGAGTGTTCAAAGGTGAGGAGGTATTTCCAGGCAGCTGGGGTGAGGAGGGCATTTGAGGAGGATGGAGGGAAGTGGCATGAACAGTGGTAAAGGGAGATGGAGAGATAGAAACCAGATCCTCCAAGCTAAGATGTTGAGCCTTCATCCTGAGGGTAATGGGGAACCCCAAAATGATTGAAGGCAAGGATAGATGTGTTTGATAACCTTTGTTTTCCCTGCAAGGTACAATGCCTGATGAATACTATTACCAGCAAAAATAGTAATAATATTTTCTGTCTCCTGCATGAGACTCCATGAACCCTCCAGTGAGTTCGAGGAGGATAGTTAGAGGAGTCCTTGACAATAACCTCCACTAAACCAGTGTGTTTCCATGTTTTTGACCATGACCCTCAGTAAGAAATACCTTTTATATCACAATTCAACTGAATTTCACTGAATTGTTTAAACAAACAAAAAAACACTGCCCTGGACTACCAACTCTATGATGGCAGTGACCATGACTGTATGACTCTTTGATTATCACTATACCTTCTATGTCTGGCATAATGCTTGTCCCATGGTGGGCCCGTAATATTACTATTATTACCAAGTACGTTTTCACTGAATGAATGGATGGGTGGATTGATAAATGATTCAAAATGCCTTGCTAACTACAAAGAGTTATATGGATGCAAACAATTAGCAACCAACTCAGAGCTATGTTTATGAGACTGTGTGTTAGACAAATCACCAGAGCAGGCGGTGGAAGGGGACGCTGAGGGCAGGGCAGAGATGGAATTTAATGCCAACTGTGGGTGTTGCCCCATGTACCACATTGGAGTGATTCATACCACTTCTTGGGCCAGGGTCCTTCCCCACAGCCCTGCTTCTTCTCTTACAGACTGTAATTTCAGTGGTATATGGGGACCATGATTCAGAGAATGGAGATGAGAGGGTTTCCTTTGCTGGCCTAAGGATTCTATCTCAAAGAGAGTGCAACAAATGCACACGTTAATATTTTTCTCTGAATAGGGACCTGGGTTTAAAAAGCCACTGTTGTAGATATCTTGAAAGTGCATTTGGCTCAGGCGGGTCACCAGGGGCCACTCAAGCCTGTCATTTCCTTCCTGCCTCTTGAAGCTTATTGATCAGTATCAGTTGCAAAGGCCTTCCCATGCATTCTCTGTAACCAAGTTCTCTACATAGAAAACCAAGCCAAGGAAATGACTTTAAAAGAAGCAGTTTGGCCAAAGATTAGCAGTGATAACTGGGGTTGAGCAATGACTTCCTCCCAATGTCAATATTCCCGCAGGTTTGAGGATTAAGATCCCATTTGAAGAAGGGCTTGTCAGAAGAAATAATGATTTTCTGTCTTTTTCAAAGAGCCAGAAACCTTCATGATGGACAAAGTCATCATTAAGGATCTTTAGTTCAGGACTGCACTAACAGCTTAATAGTTATAGACGGCTGGGAAGGGGTGGGGGGAGGATTTCCAATACCAATCACAGGGAGCCTTTTTCATTCAACAAGCCAGTCAAGAGTTGAAACCACGTTCTTGAGAGGCCTTAAGCTTCAAGATTAAGGGACTTTGGGAACCGGCAGACCTGTGTTGGATTTGTCTTTCCCCTGTCTGTGTCTTTTAAGTAATCACTTTGGTCAAGTTAAAGAACACACCTTCCCTGATCCTCAGATTCCTCAGCTATAAAATTTCAAAGCCATTTGAGGATTAGGAAAAAAAATATGGAAAAGCATCTAGCACTGTACCTAGCACGTAAGTGTTAAATAAATAGTTCTCATGGTGGTGGTTATGATGATGGTGGTGATGATGGTAATCTTTGTTATTATTATTATTTTTTTAAAGATTTTATTTATTTTTGTGGGCGCGTGCACGCACGAGAGAGAGCAAGAGAGCACAAGTGGGAGTGGGAAGGGGCAGACGGAGAAGCAGACTCCCCACTGAGCAGGGAGCCCGATGCGGGGCTCGATCCCAGGACCCTGGGATCATGACCTGAGCTGAAGGCAGCCGCTTAACCGACTGAGCCACCCAGGTGCCCCAATCTTTGTTATTATTATTATTTTGTTTTAAAGTAATGTGAAGAAATAGAATATCAAGTTCATATTCAGAATTCAGTTGGGAAGATGAGTTGTATTCCCAAATAAACACAGTGCCAAGCAGTATTTGAGAATAACTAGCTAGCACATTTCTATCTTCCTGCATTTTTGCAAGCTGTTTCATCTACTAGAAAAGACTTCTCACACCATGTTCACCTTTTCAAACACCATTTCAAATGCTTCTATATAGAATGAAATAGAGGGGCTTTCCTTGGTCACTCAAGTCAAGCAAGCTGTCCTCCAAGCTCCCCTGTCTCTCCTACCCTTCACTTGTGTGATTGTCCCCCTGTAGACTTTCAATAAACACTGCTTTCTACTTGAACTAACTTGAGTGAATTTCTGCATCTGCAACCAAAAGAGCTTCAATTAGGATACCACCAATGAATGTGGTTTTAAACTTTTTAGGGTGAGGGTGCTGGAAACAAGAGGACTGAAGCAAGCCAAGCCGAAGGTAGGATATGGAAGTCATGGGTTGATCATCACAGGTGGTTCAGAACCCCTGAGATCTCTGTGGAGGGAAAGAGAGATGATAGAAAAGACTGGAAACACAACTGATTTCAAGAAGAACTTAGATAAATTCTTGTCCACTAAATGAAATCACACTACCATTGAGTCCCTAGTGTGTGTGGCCAGCACAATCTAGGTACTGGGGAGAATGTGAAGAAGAGTAAACACAACCTCTGCCCTTCAGGAAATCACAGTTCCACCTACAACTTCTACAGAGTACAGATGAAGTGTAAGGATGACTCTCCAGCAGTTTTTTTCTCTCAGGGGTCTTAAAGCCTGACATGGAAGAATAGGGTGCTTCATAAATGGAAAATGTAAATATAATTGATGTTTGTATTCAGACCAGGAATAACAGTTCACAGTTATGACCTCCTGTGCCAAGCGCAATGACAAATCTTTTATACACGTTCTTTGAAGGAAAATGAAGTGCCCTAGAAGTAGGTACTATTATCCCATTTTACAGCTAAAGGATGCCTCAGAGAGGTTAAGTCTTTGTCCAAGGTCATGGAGCTAGTGAGTAGCAGGACCAGAAGTTAACTCACATTTATATAACAACTGGATATCTATATGGAAAAAAAAAAAAAGGAATTTTGGCTTTTACCTCTCATTATATACAGATATGACTTTGAAATAAATCATAGAGCTAAAAGCAAAAGCTAAAACTACAAACTTCTAGGAGAAATCACAGGAGAAAATATTCACAACCTTGAGGTAGGCAAAGATTTCATGGACAGGACACAAAAGTTTAAACCATAAAAGGAAAAACTGATAAATTAGACCTCACCAAACAAAACAAAACAAAACACTACTGCACTTTGAAAGACACTACTAAGAAACTGAAGTGGCAAGCCACAGTATGAGAGAAAATATTTGCAAAGCAAATATCAGATAAAGGACTTGTAACAAGAATATAAAAAGAACTCTGAAAAGTCCATAAAGAGAGGTAATTCAATTAAAGAAAAATGGACAGAAGATTTGGACAGATCCTTCAAAAAAGGTGATATATGAATGGCCAAAAAGCACATGAAAAGATACTCAACACGATTAGTTAGAAGGGAAATGCAAATTAAAAGCACCATGAGATGCTACTTGATACAACTGAGAATGACTAAACTTAAGAGTACTGACAATACCAAACACTGGTGAGGGTGTGAAGCAACTGGAACTTTCAGATATTCCACTTTGGAAAACACTTTGGCAGGTTTTTATTAAGTTAAACACACACTTACTCTATGACCCAGCAATTCCACTCCAAGATATTTGCCCAAGAGAAATGAATGCATATACCCACAAAAAGATTTTTACATGGATGTGTATAACAACTTCATTCATGATAATCCAAAGAAGCAAGCTCAAATGGCTAGACAGATTGTGATACATCCACGCAATAGTATATTACTCAGCAGTGCAGAAGAACTGTAGTAACACTGATGAATCTCAAAAATTTTATGCCTAGTGAAGGAAGTCATGACCAAGATAGTACATACTCTATGATCCCATTTATGTGAAATCCTGGAAATGGCAAAACTAAGTGGCAGTGACAGAAAGTAGAACAGTGGTGGTCTAGAGTGGGGGTGGGGGAGGGGATGGGCTGGAAGGAGCAGAGAAGAATTTTTTTGAGGTGATGGGGGTGTTTTACATCCCACTTGTGGTGGTGGTTGTATGGGCCCACATTCATCAAAATTTATCAAGTTGTATGTGCCCTTAAAATGAGTACATTTTATTATATATAAATTATATCTCCAAAAATAATTTTTTCAAAAGGAGAGAGCCTTGAAACACGGTGAATTGTTCCACAGGTGCTGTGGCAGGGAGAGGGCCTCCACCAGTAGACATGCTGTGGAAGACGTTGAAGTAGACAAGGGCTGGAAACCTTCAGAGAACATTTTGGTTTATAAAATCACTCTCTGCTTTGCCAAGACCTTTCATGCTCTCAGAGGTTGCAGTCCCTTCTCAGGTCCTGTCAGACACCAAGTGCTGGCCTGATAGGAACAGGGCTGTCCAGAGGACAACAATAGGGAGAAAGGGGCCCATTTTTCCTACGTGGCTCCCTGGAACCTAAGACAGATAATCCAACTTGTTCTGAATTCTCCCTAGAACCCTCATGCCTCTCTCCTCCTCTTACCTCACATCCCCGTCTCGCTTCCTTAGGAGGCTCTCTCTCTGGCTCTCACTCACCAGGTCCATGTGGCAGCACAGAGACTGTGTGTAGCCACCAACTCCCAAGCCCTTTGCTTTCTCCAGAGGAACCATAGGAAACACTGGATGGAATAAATCCCGCCAGTCACAAGTATTCAGACATTCTTGTAAGTACTGTTCTTTTAAAAAGCTGGAAAGTTGGGTTGAGGAGTTTGGGGTTATTATTAGCACCAAACACTATAAAAAGGAAATGCCACTGATAATCTTGGGTGGCTATATTTTTATATGGGATAATTCAAGTTTCCTTCTTTGAGTTCCCAGTCATAAGAAATCCTTAATAAAAATATTACCTCAGGTCATACCCTCAAACCCAGCTTAAACATTGTTGAAATCCATTGGGGCTATTCCAGTCAGGACTGACTAGGGGATCTAGGATTTCGTTTTTAGCCTAGTTTTATGGTTGCGCCCTTCTGAGCTGCTCAGGCCTGTTCTACCAGAGGAAAATAATCCATCGGCCCACATACAAATATTTACCTGTAGTGACTCTGTGGAGGCAGCATGGCAAAGGGGTTGGTATGCAGGTCAGACTTAACCAAGCTTGGTCCCATGGAGCATCAGGCAAGTTACTCAACCCTTCTGAACTTCCCCTAAAGATGGGCTGTTGTCAACCCTATAAGTTAAAGCCTGACGCCCGGCACTTGGTGAATTTTCAGCAAATGTTAATTCATTATTCTGTGTTCAGTCATGTCTCTTATGCTGGGAACTGCAGAAGTATGGTTTTACCTTTGGAAAGTCTACACTCTTTCTTGATACACAAAGCAGACTGATGGGAGAATAAAAGAACAACAGAAATAATGAGATCTTAAAGTTGCTAAAAAAACACGTACTTCAGAGACACTGTGGGCCTCCCACTTCCAGCTTTATTGGAGAGCAGTTTGTCAATGTGTGTCAAGAGCCTTTAAAATGTGTTTGCCCTTAAGAAAACAACTAAGCTTGTGAGCAAAGATTTGGAGTGGATATTAGAGTAGCAAAAAACTGGTAGTAGTCTAAATGTGTAACAACGGAAGTTCCATGAATATTTAGACATTACAATTGATGAACATTTACTCAAACCAGGTCACAAAACAATATGTACAATATGGGTCCAATCAAGAGTATGACCTGAAACATTGCTTTCGTTAAGAATTTCTTATGACCAGGAGCTCTAAAAAGGAAACTTGGTTTACTGCCATATAAAAATATAGATATATGGGTAAATGTATACATACGTGTAGAAAAGATTTATAGACCATGGCTTAACACAATAGTTTTATGTGTGGGTGCTGCTTTTGAGTGGGTTTTTTGTTTTGTTTATTTGTATTTCTATAGAGATATATTGCTTTTATATTAGAAAGAAAAAGCTCTCAAAATTTAGAGAAACAGTTTGATGAATCTAGGAAAACAGAATACAGCACAATAGGTAAGTAAGCAGTGACCTATATTTTGTTGACATTTCTAAGAATTCTAGGCCCTTTAGTTAGCTTTCCACAAATAACGCTGTTTCACTGTGTGACTTTGGGCAGGTTCTTCCCTTCTCTGGCCCTCAGTTTTCCACACGGAAAATGCATGAGTTGGGCTAGATCAGGGATGGCAAATGACTTTTATCTTGAGTGTCAGATTTGTATCATTGCTAGAGACTGCGTGGACCACCCCTGGGATGAGAGTGAATGTTTGAAAGCAGGCTAGAGCTCTGTGACTAACAATGTCTGTCATGGACATAAGCATGAGGAATGACACAGGAGGACCATGCAGTTCCTATACATAGACTAGATAACTTCAAGGTTTCTTAGAACTCTATGAGCCTGGGGCATCTTCCAGCAAAAATATTAATCTGAATTTGGGAAGTCACAGGGATTGGAGGTACCTAACACCATGTATTCACTTTCCATCTTATTTTATGGGACCCAAGACATAATTTGGGGTTTATTGAGGAAGAAAATAGTCACGGCCTTTGTGTCTCCATTGTATTTGCATCCATCACTCCCATCCCAAGAACAAGGAATAAATCTGCAGCTGTTGTTTCAACCTCTTCAATCTGAAACAATGTGAAAACCACAGCTGTTAGAGGCATAAACCTGACTCTGGCTTTGTCCTTGGTGCATGTCTCATGTTTCATGGAATTCTCTAAAAGCCACACCTCTGGGAATTGAGTCAGAGAAGGCCACTCTGTCAATCATCACCCTCCCAGGATCAGAAGTGTTGAGTGCTCATTCCCAAGGGGACTTTCTAGTATGAAGTAGAGCCCACTCCCGCCCTGATTCAGTGGAACCAAGCTCCTGAGAGGGGTGCTGATGTTCCTAAAGTCAAACGATGAGTTCAACTACCACCCAGTTTTTCCCACTAGCAAGCAGCCATGGATAATTTGGCAAACATCAGCATCTGGCTGCCAGCAGGTTGGCTATTTGGAGGAGGGGGCAGGCTGGAGGGCTTTCCTGCATCTCAAGTTAACCACACTAATCTACCCTAGCTTCCACAGAGAACAGCAGGCTATATTCAGGGATCTCAGCAACAGCTGTGCTTTCCAAACCAAGATGCTGTTCAGAAAGATGATACGAACGTAGGCTATGTGTTTCAGCAGGAGTTGGTGGGACTTTCCTACTCAAATGGCCCTTTGTGTGCTTCTAGAAGATGGGGCATTAACCTCACACGTGGCTAACCCATGATGGATGACTTGGCATTCTCAATTTACATTTGGCTGGTGGTCAGAACTGAACTGTCAAAATGCCTGGGTATCTGATGGACAGTGCCTGGCTTGTTCAGACTTGTTTCTGATGAAGTGGGTGGATCCTGGGGCTTTTGCTCCAGCCAGATTTGATAAGCTAAACAAGGTTGGACTGTTACAAAGGCTGACTTCAGTGTTCCCCTCAGGGCAGCAGCATTCAGTGTCCTGAATCAGTGGCCTCTATCATCAACTTCATTTATATTCAGTGTCTTTACCTACTTCTGGGTCTTCTCTGACATTTACCCACTTGTTGCAAGTGTGGTTCTGCCCAAGACGGAGGCATCAGGAGCGCAGGGCCTGTGCTCAAGTTGCTTCTACTCAGCTCCATAAAGTCATCTGCTGGGTCTTGTTGCCTTTGTAATAAGACATTTTGCAAGTACACAGTGCTTCTGGGTTCATCAGTGCTCTGGACTGTCTTCTCAGGGCAAGGGGAGTCCGAAGTTGACCTGCTGTACCCCTACTTGTCATGGGCCTGCACCATTCTATGAGAAAGTTCAACACTCCCAGGCTGGAGTGTCACCCCCTCCCTTCTCCTTCAAAGTAGAGTGGAGAAGGAGCTACTAAAAATTTCAGAATGATTCAAACATCTTGGCTCCCAACCAAAGTTGTGAAGGGAACTCGGGCCAGCCTGGTACACTGACTCCTTGAGTATGACAAGGATAGCACACAGGAAGAGCTAAGCTAAGTACAAGTCTCACAAGAAGTTATGAACCCAGAATCCAGGCATTATAATCCTAACAAAGGATCCAAGGAAATGATCCTAGACAGTCTCCTCTGGCCTGGCAGCCCTTTACTCCATGTGGGTGCTGAGACTGATGTGTGGGCAGCTCCCCCATGAGGAATGGGTGCCTGGGGTGAGGGTGGAGGGTGGCTGCATCTGCCATCTTGGATCCCGGATTCTATAGGAGGCCTTTGCACTGGTCACTGGCTTAGGCCACAGTAAAGCAAAGAGCAACCTCACTAGAGTGAGATATACTTTCACTTACCCTTAAACCCAGGCAGCCTTTATGACGTGGCCTAGTTCAGAGTTATCAAGAGAGCCTCTTAGAAAGTTTAACTCCTTGGAACCTTCTCAAAGGTCATATATTTTGAGCTCTGGCTCTGCATTTACTTATAAGAATCGAGTCTAAAGAAAGGAACTTGTTTTGGCTAAAAGGCTGTTGTCTCAGTGCTGGTAATTACAATACATGTAAGAAACAATTTAAATTCCAATAGTAAGTGATTGGTTAAAGAAATTATAGTCTATCTATATGAGTATACCATTAAGAGTTGTATTCTAGATTGGTACCTCCTGGTGTAAGTCCAACCCACCACCTAGGAAATATTCTGATCAAAACTCTAGATCTACCTACTAATTGATAGAAAATTTAGGGGACAAAAGAACATGTTAAATGACATCAAGAGGATACAATCTGCAAAATTTGGAATGTAAGCACTCTACAAAACTCTAAAGCTTCTTCTTTAACAAAAAACAAAACAAAACAAAGTGACACTAGGAATACATAAAGAAAGGGAGACTTAGTATATATCTGAAACAAATGCAGTAAGTAGACCTTGCTTAAATCCTGTTTGAAACATGTAATTATAAAAAAAAAAAAGTCATTTATGAGACAATTGGGAAAGCTGAACACTGGATATTTGATGCTACTAATGAATGATTGCAATTAGTTAAAAGAGTCCTAATCTTGGGGCACCTGTGTGGCACAGTTAGTTGAGCATCTGACTCTTGGTTTTTGGCTCAGGTCGTGATCTCAGGGTTCTGAGATAGAGCTCTACTTCGGGCTCTGAGCTCAGCATGGAGTCTGCTTCGGATTCTTTCTCCCTCTGCCCCTCCCACTTGTGCTCTCTTTCTCAAATAAATAAATCCTTTTTTTTTTTTTTTTTTAAGCGTCTTTTAGAGAGATACACTGAAATATTTATGGACAAAATAATATAATATTTGCAATTTGCTTTTAAAAAATCCATTGAGTGAAGGGAGTAGGGGGTATACAATTGGTAATTGTTGAATGTGGGTAATAGGTACAGGAAGTTTATTATAATGTTAATACTATTTTTGTATAGTTTAAAATTATCATAATGAAAATTTTTAGAAAGCATGGTGTAGAGGAAAATCTAGTGTCACAGAAAAGTGTTTATGACATATTACATAAAAAAAAAAAGAGAGTCTACAAGGGGGTTGTATCTTTTTTTTTTTTAATTTTTTTTTATTCTTATGTTAATCCCCATACATTACATCATTAGTTTTAGATGCAGTGTTCCATGATTCATTGTTTGTGCATAACACCCAGTGATCCATGCAGAATGTGCCCTCCTCAATACCCATTACCAGGCTAACCCATCCTCCCACCCCCCTCCCCTCTAGAACCCTCAGTTTGTTTTTCAGAGTCCATCGTCTCTCATGGTTCGTCTACCCCTCCGATTTCCCCCCAAGGGGGTTGTATCTTAAGTTCCATGATGATCTCGTTTTTGTAACTGTGTGGGTATACATATGAAAGAATCTGCAGAAATGCATGAACCAAAATGATAAATGAACTATGATCAATTATGAATGACCGGATTATAGTAATTCATACTTTTTTATGGTGTTTAATACTGTGAGTTTTTTTTCCCAATAATCATTGTTACTCTTATAAGCAGAAAACAACAATAAATCTATTTACAATTAGAAAAAAATATATGCATAAATATATTTGCACAGAAGTTACAGAAGGATAGTACTTATGAATGAATTTGGGGCTTTTCTGTGTTTTCCTAATTCATGCAAAGAGTACAGTTTGTTGTAAAAAGAAATTTAGAGGGGCGCCTGGGTGGCTCAGTTGTTAAGTGTCTGCCTTCGGCTCAGGTCATGATCCCGGGGTCCTGGGATCGAGCCCCGCATCGGGCTCCCTGCTCAGCGGGAAGCCTGCTTCTTCTTCTCCCACTCCCCCTGCTTGTGTTCCCTCTCTCGCTGTGTCTCTGTCAAATAAATAAATAAAATCTTTAAAAAAAAAAAAGAAAAGAAATTTAGAACAGGTAAACTTCAGCTTCATATTAAGGCATTTTAAGAAAATGTCTCAAAACTTCATAACTAGCACTTTATGATTCTATGTCTGTACAAAGTTGAACTTCTCCCTGGCAGACCTGAGTTCTGCTCTTCCAACAAGGAGGAACTGCTTGATGTGACACAAGTCAATGGCCGTTCTCTGGGTCTCAGTTTCTTCACCTTGTGCTTTTCATGAAACTCAAAGGAGAAAGCAAAGTGTTCTGATTGGCTTTATACAAATCCCAGGAGGTGGTAGTGGCTAGTACCCTCCCAATAACTATACCATCACATCTTAAGGAGCGAAAGAAGCCAACACTTGGGCAGGTGGACACCTGAGTAAGACAAATTTATTTCCCTCCCCATATCATGTTCTCAGGATTAGCCTTGTTCTAGCAACTTGGAGGTGTCCCAGAGACATTATAAAATAGAGTGGGGAGGGGGGTGCTGTGTGCTGTTGCTAAAAGGGAAGAGGGACATGACTACTGCTCATAATATGCCCCCAACATTGTGTACCATCATTAATCCTCCAAAAAATCCTATGAGGTATGTATATTATTCTTTTTGTTCAGATAACAGGTTCAGAGAGGTAAAGTTACTTGCCTAATGTCACACAGTTCCAGGGTGACAGAGCAGGACTCTTTTCTAGTTATGTCTGTTCCCAAAACTGTCAGAAATTCTTAAACACTATTCCATACAGCATCACCAGAGGTAAAAAAAAAAAAAAAAAAAGTACATTGTGAAGAGTATCCACTGAGTTTCAAGATGTTGACTGGCTCCTTGCACCACGTGAAGGGGCCTTTTTATATGTCCCTGTGTTTGTCCCGACTAATATGCAAGAAATAAAAACCTACCACCATGGGGTAAAAAATGCTGGAACTAGCTAACTGGCTCAAGGACCAGTGTAGGTAGTTATGAAGCTAAGCTCTGTGGTGAATGGAACCAAAGACTCAATGTCTGGATTCTCTCTCTGTCTTCCTGCCTCTTCTTCTGTGTTGGTGTCATTTGCTCCTACCAGAGATGAGCCTTACCCCAGAGAGAGGAAATATGGCCATGGGCAGCTCCAAAGTCATTTCTTAGAAAATCATTTTCAATGAGGGAAGCAAAGTTGTCCTACCATGTCCACTTAGAAAAATCCTTGTGAAGGCTCTGACTGGCCTGTTGAATAGCGCAACCAACCCTGGACCCAACACTGCATCCAACGCACTACTGTGATTGCCTGCACCAGAGAGAGCCACTTGGCTTCAAAGGATCCCCAAAAGAACAGGTGGGGAGTGATATTCCCAAAAGGGAAAATGTGGAAGTCCCTCATTGTGCTCTGGAAGGTGGGTGACAAAATTAGAGATGAGTTGATGGCCCCTTTAATCTTACAGCTTCCTTTCATGTTTTCTTTTACCTTAAGCTAGCTCAGGCTTCCATATGTGGTGGAAGAAAGTTCCATCAATCTGTGAGTTCCAGTTGAGGTAGATTTTATTCCAGAATTGTTTGTCAGCAAGGGAAATATGGTGAAACAGGAAGAGTGTTGAGTTTGGTCGTAGAGAGACTTGAGTTCAACTGTCAACTCTTTTGCTCACTTGCTGGGTTGCCTTTGATAAGTCACTTCTCTTCTTTAAGTCTCCAGATTTTTCACTGGTTAAATAAAGATGCTAACACCTGTTTACAAGCTTCTCGTGATGATTAAGTGAGATAATCACATAAAATAGCAGATAGTGTGGCACACAGCAGATGCTCAACAAAGTGTAGCTTATTTTTAATTAATTCAACAAATACTTACTGAGCATGTAATACATTGCAAGGCACAGTGCTGGGCATCAGGGATCATGAATCAAGAAAGAAAGACAATGTTTCTATTCTCCTGGAGCTTCTCCCAGCAGGGGTTGGTGAGGAGAAAATAAACAAGGAAACAAATAAGATAGTTACAGATGGTGAGAACTACTTTGAGAAAAAAAAAAATGAAATTGTTTCCATGCTTGTATTTATTATTGGTATTAAAACCCTCCTGTTCAATCTCTCTCCACCCCTTTATCTATGTGTTGGGAGCATTCTTAAGAGTTCAGCATTTACAGTAAGCTTGAGCTTGGAAAGGCATTAAGCTATTGGCTCCTAAGTGACATGAAGAGGAAAGGAAAATGGACTGATGATGGGAGGAAAATTCTGACGCTCTCCTACAGGATATCCAAGTGCCATTTTGTCAACCATTGCCTGGTGGGCTTCAGAATCACCTGGGGGAGCCTTTAAAAGATACAGTTCCCAGCTCCCATCCTCAAATGTTCAAATTCTGGCAATCTAGGGTGTTTTTTAAACTCCTTTTCTTTTCTTTTTTTAGTTTTTTTTATAGGCAATCAGATGAGAAGCACTCTTGCCAGCCAGTCTATGAATTGCATTAGTCACTGAGGCTGAGAATACAGAGCTGTGTCTATTGCTCTGCTGGCTACCATATGTTTATGTTTCTAGTTTCTAGGATATTTGTCCCCATTGGCCCTCAAGGAGTTTAGAATCTAGAAGGATATGTGAACAAAGGTGTTGTGGGAATATAAAGCAGGAACAACTTAGTCTGTGAGGGTTAGACAAAACTTTATGGAAGGGAAGAATCCTGGATAAGTTAGAATTAGCTGCACATGACAGAAAACACAAAATTATAGTGGATTAAACTGGATAGAAATTTGTTTTTCTGTCATATAAAGGTCTTGAGGAAAGTAATCCTGTGCTGGTATGGTGTTTTAGATTCCTCTCTTGTTTTTTCATCATTCTCAGCATGAGGCCTATACGGTCCAAGATGATTGCTCAGATTCCAGCCCTCACTTCTGTATTCCCCCCAGCAAGAAGGACAAAGGAGCAAAGAAGGGCATAACCTCTCCATTTAAGGGTACATTCTGGAAGTTTCTCATGAAAATTCCTTTGACATCTTATAGTCCAGTACTTAGGTACATTCAAGAAATGAAGCATAGCTAAAAATAGAGAGTTCTATTACCAAAAAAGAAAAGGAAAGAATTGGAGACAACTGGAAGATCTCTAAGCTGAGATATGAAGAATGATTAGCCATTAGGGAGGGTAAGTCATAGAGTAGACTCAAGAAGAGCGGACTAGTGTGTCTCCTTCAGCAGGATGGGACACCATGCCACACTTTTCTTTCCACATGCTCTGTTTATCATCTTTCATACTGGGACCCGAAGTCCACCTAGAATAAGCCTACCTACCGTGGCCATTCAGTGTTCAGTTCTAAAATGACCTCTAAAATGATATTAAAACCCCTCATGTCACTGGAATAATGGCTGCTCAAAGGTACCCCCCCCACACACACTCCTTCTGGTCTGTAAGAGAGCTCACTTTGAAATCACATCATTGAAATTACCAGGACAGATTACTGAAACCAATTTGGAAAAACTACAATCCTAACTCTTTCATGTGGTTAATTATGGCACATCTGCCTGAAGCAATATTGTGCAAACATGAAAGGTAATCAATTATAAAGTCAAAGAGCATGAAAAATAGCTCATGATAAAACACTGAGGAAGTACACAATAGTGTGTGCATGTGTCATGATTATATGAAAGAATGTGTATGTGGACAAATATTAGAAAACACATCATAAAACAAAAGAAATTATTGGGTGGATGAAAGGTTTTTCTTTTCTGAAAACCAGTGTGGTTACATTACCTTTATAGCAGATACAGTTTGAAATAAGTCTCACAAACTTTACTTGCTGTCAAAGGTAGGTGTGCTTAAGAATTACCCGAGGAGCTTATTAAAAGTGCAGATTTCTGGGTTCTAGCCAGAGAGACTGTGATTCTATAGGTCTGGGAATGACTGCATTCTTAACAAGCATCCCAGATCATTTTGTGGGAAGTGGTGCACTGTCCACATTTGAAAAACTCTGTCCTAGCTAGTGTTTCAGAGACACCTAAAAAAGTATAGAGTTGAGACATTATCTGTGCCAAAGTAGCTCAGCTTTGTGTTGGGCTAAAGACTATGCCCAATAGGTATACCTGGGTGACTCAGTCAGTTAAGTGTCTGCCTTCAGCTCAGGTCATGATCCCAGGGTCCTGGGATGAGCCCCACATCAGGCTCCCTGCTGAGTGGAGCCTGCTTCTCCCTCTCCCTCTGCCTGCTGCTCCCCCTGCTTGTGCTCTCTCTCTCTGACAAATAAAATCTTAAAAAAAAAAAAAAAAAAAGACTATGGCCAATATTCCTCTACCTTTGTTGGGGAAAACAGTGAGAAAATTTAAAACAAAGACTCTGTATTAACAAAAATTCTTTCTCTATCTGGATTATAAAATGAAATATTGCTAAAATGTACAGCTTTGATTATTTTTCTTTTAGTCTTCCAAGTAAACGTGGAGCTGTCTGATTAAAGCACCACAGGTATTAATAGTTACATATCTCCAGTTCTCTCACAGACCCTACACATCCTGTAACTTACCCCCACCTCATGCCTTTCTATGAAACCTGACACAAGTTCGACTGTACTCTGCTTTTGTGAGAGAAGCGATATGATTTCAAACTCTACATTTGGATAGTACGGTCTGCATAAGCCAGCCCTCTGGATGATTCTATATTCATTTTAGTCAATTGGGTGACTAGCTTATCTCAGTTTGCCAAGGACTTTCCCGGTTTTAGCATCGGAAGTCCCATGTTCTGGGACTCCCTACCGCATAGTACTGGGCAAACTGGGATTGTTGGTCACTTTACACC
Organism: Neomonachus schauinslandi; assembly: GCF_002201575.2. Taxonomy (NCBI): domain Eukaryota; kingdom Metazoa; phylum Chordata; class Mammalia; order Carnivora; family Phocidae; genus Neomonachus; species Neomonachus schauinslandi. Next base: position 102,972,042 of record NC_058409.1, on the reverse strand, counting down.
TTTCCATTGTCTATGACCTACATACTTAGCAATAGCTGAAAAGACATTTTCCAGGAGGGTTTGTCAGTCTCCACAGACAGTGTCTCAGGGAACACAGGCAAATGCTTAGCTTTTTGAAAATATTCCCTTGAAAAAGAATACATGTAAGATGCTGTTCATTATTTTTAGAAATCAAACATTTCCCTGGTTTCAGAAAAGGAGCCAGAGATATAAGGGTCTAGCAAGCAGAACCTCCAACTTCTCTACAAGCATTCATCACTTAGTAAAAAGATTTGTTTATGTCAAAATCATCAGAAAGGAGACAGGCAAGGTTGTGTCAAGTAGTTAGAATGCAGAATGTAGAGACAAAGGGTACATATCTGTCTAGAGGATGTGGAATTTTTTATCAAGAAGAATTAGAATGTAACTCCTTATACACTTGTTTTTAGAAAGCTGATTTTATTATGAAGCCTTTGGAATTTCTCTAAAATTCAAAAAGTTTAAATGATTCAGAAAGCTAAAAATATGATGTGCTTCAGCAGTCTGTTCCAAAATGTAGGCCAGAAGTTTTTCAGAATTACCCTGCCCACGTCAAAATTATACTACTTTAAAATATTGTAAGTAGTTCATAGAATCCCCAGAATTTCAACTTCTAACCTAACTACAACTTTCAAATGTAGCTTAGACTTTTGGCTCAGGAATAATCTTACCGACAGCTGGTTTACACTGTGGAAAATATACTTGTGTGGGAATTTAGCACATTTGCCCGCTTGAATTCTTGGACACAATATCAACTTCCATTAAAGAGCCAGTTTAGTAGAAAAGGCAACTTACAACTATAAGTTTCAGTTCTTCACCCTTTTAAGATCATCAAATACTTAGCGCAAAAAAACAAAACCCAGTTTATTTAGCCACTGCCTTCTTTCAATAAAGGATTTAAGGTGATCAATGCAGGAAACCATATGTGAAGTCAACAACTGAAAACCAAAGCCACCAGCTATAAATGTATTAACATTCTCCAAAGTGGATTCTCTGAGATGTTAGCAGACATTGTTAAAACAAAAAAGGGAGTCTCAAGCCAGTAAGTTTGGGTAGCATTGAGATAAACTGTTAAACATGATTCTTCACTGCAAGACTTTTGAGAATCTTTACAATGATAATGGGCATTCACACTCCCCAAGGTGGGGAATAGCATGTGTTCCCAAACTTAAATATTGTCAGAATCTCTAAAAGGCTTGGGTTCCAACTAACATATTTAGAGAAACACTGCTCTAAATTGGGATTATATTTATTTTTGTTTTATTTTCACTGAGAGCAGTTTTCTTTATTTTTGTTTTATTTTCACCGAGAGCAGTTTTCTTAATTTGCAACTAGCCAGAGCAGCTTTGTCCAAAGCATAGAAAAGTTTGACATTTTAAACCTACTGACATTTCAACACACTTTAAAGAAGGCTATTCTTGGGGCGCCTGGGTGGCTCAGTTGTTAAGCATCTGACTTCGGCTCAGGTCATGGTCCCAGAGTCCTGGGATCGAGCCCCTCATCGGATTCCCTGCTCCGCAGGAAGCCTGCTTCTCCCTCTCCCACTCCCCCCTGCTTGTGTTCCCTCTCTTGCTGTGTCTCCCTCTGTCAAATAAATAAATCAAATCTTAAAAAAAATAAATTAAATAAAATAAAGAAGGCTATTCTTATTACAAATATTACCTCTGATTTGTAATAAGGACAAACAAGGCAATGAAACCTATTAGAAAGTGCTTGTGGCTCTAAGCTTAGAGAATTTCACTCTGATGACTTGGAGAGGCAGATGAATTAGTGCCAATAGGGCAGGGCTTTGTTTAGTCTGTAGATCTCTAGTCAGAGCCAACTGTGATTTAAAGAGGTAGAAATGAGCAGATATGGGCATTTGTAGCTAGGCATGCTTATTTGCAATTGGGTTACTTTTCTACATAAAAGCTACCCATATTTTCCAGCTCAAATTATATTGTGGATCTTTATGGAATCTAAACTCCTGACTTCTGATCCCAGTACTGTTGCCCATCCTCAACAGTCATTAAGGAGAAGAAAGGAAGGAATTGGTGGTGCAGGGCTAGCCTGAGGACAGGTAGTTAGGAAACACTAAACTATGCCCTATAACATTCAATTTGTCTATAAGAATAAGGTCTGTCATCAAAACCCAGTTTAGTCACTACGGTGTTATTAAAATGAGATGTGATAAAATGGGTCAAACTGTCACACACATTTTTCCTTCATGTGTATAAACATCAATTGTGAAGACAACCATGTGTTGCTTTAGTTCCAACATGAGGTTACACGTTTGCTCTCTCCATCAAGATATTCAAGTTTTGCTGTTTAACCACATTGAAATGACATTGCACAGAGTAATAAAGAATATAAAATATGAAAATAAAATTTTTATTGGGAAGAGGAAATCTTACATACAATTAAGTATAGGGCTGATGACATGTATTAACAACCTTTCCTTAAGGAACAAATACAGACTTAGTACAGGAAGAAGTTGGAAGCTTAGAACAGGTTTCCATACAAAATTTCCAAGTAGTTTTAAGTAACAAAAATCTCAATTTGCATAAATTATACAGATCATTGAGGGAAAAGTGTATTGGTTTGTGGTTATTTCCGATCCTCAGTTCAGGTGCCTTGTAGATTTCTTCTACCATGATCCCAATTCTGTTGGTCCTGATCCTGTTCTAAATAGGTTCTCTCCATCCATAGTGGATACTTACCACAAGGACACATCACAAGAATGATTTTTATTGCTCACTGTGAATTAAACAAATTCCATGTGCTCTTACATGAACTCCATGGTTTTAGAGACAGCTGCTTGCACCAAATCTGGAGGAGCTCTTCCATTTGGGGGGGGGCGGTGCTTAAGTCACATGTACAACATGTGTAAAAAGTTTGAAAATGGCATCAGAGTATGTGTACAACATCTTTGTTGATACAGTTTCAAGTCTTATGTAAGCTAATAGGATCTGTGCAATTCTGGAGATTATTAAGTAAAAATAAATATCTGCACGTGGTATGGAAACCATCCTCATTTGAACAGTACTCGTTTTGCTTATTTCTATCCCCCAAACAGAAAACATCCAACAAGAACAATTTTATCTATATTTATTTAATTATAACAAAAGTAGAACAATGCATACCAAATGGAAAAAGAAATCCAAAAAAGATGATGAAAATGTTTAGGAACAGAAATGACTAATTTAGCTGAAGGAATTACTCAAATGCCATGAAAACACATTTGCAACTTATAATTGGTTATTAACATAAATTAAATTTAGTAACTGAGTCTCAATTCACTACTAAATATTATCAAAATATTTTCAAACTGTTACATAAAAACAGACAATATCCATAAGTATTACATAAACACCAAACAAAAAAATCATATGAGAAAAATAAATAAATGTATCCTGAGATAAAATACAAATCACACTTGTCATGCCAGATATATACTCCCTATCCCCTCAATATAATTGTGAGGATTCAGTATTTTGCACATTCCAAGATAAAGTAATGATAATATATGTTGATACAAATTTCAGCCACAAAAATAAACTACTTCATATCTTAAATATTCCTATGATGAAACATCAGGACTCCAGTTTCACTAATCAAAACTTTATGAAGGTATAAATTACGTTTGATCTGACTCCTCAAATCATGGCCGAAAACTCTCAGCAAAGCATTCTAGGCTTTTTTTTCTCATACCAACTGACCCAGAATATATTTTAAGAAATGTTTATTTTCTGTGCATATTTTTTTTAAAATTATAAATTCCTGAGCACTTTTTCTTCTTCCTCCTCATCACTGTCAGTGACATTGACTTGCTGGATGCTAGAGGGAGTTGATGTTGGGGCTGTGAAGACGTTCTCCAAGGCTCCAATGTCCAGCTGAGGCATGGGGTTTAAGTATTCTTCCCCACTGTGGCTATGACTGTTATAGTAAGAGGTCCCATCCATGCTCTCACAACTCCGAGAATCTTCACTGTGCGTACGTTCATCTGGGTAGTCTCTAAAAGGATAGTCTCTATTTAAAGCTGAAAACATAGCCTCATGTTTTTGGTACCTGTCTTCATAATAACCAAGGCATTCTGGCATTGAACTTGGAAAATTTCCATAGCCAAAGGGAGGCCGACTATAAGGGCACGTGCTGTAGCAGAAAGACAAAAATGGAATTAGATCATACCTTGTCCCCATGCTGCCTTGCATACAGACTAATTGAGGAAGTTTAACTGCATCCTCTCTGGGGCCTGGAAAGTTCCCAAGATAACTTTCTGCGACCACTTCATGTATTCATCTGCTCCTTTACTACTACCAAGTCCCAACACAAAATAAATGGCAAAGTAAGCTTGTGACTCACCAGAGCTATTATCTAGTATCAGCCTTGGCTTCTTACCTTTGACAACCTTGATAAAGAAAAATTGCTAATCTGGGCTTTTCTGCATGACACCATTTAAGGTTTTGGAAATGCAGGCATGTGTTATATTGTGTTAAAAATCAATGCTTAGTAAGGAGTGCAACAATTGTTTTTACTAGCATTTGAAACAAAACTTACCAGGGGAGGGATATATAGTTGGGCTGGAATTAATAGCTACTCATCCACTGCATTTTTCACAAAACTAGAATAAGTAATTCCTAAAATTTGTGTGGAATCATGAAAGACCCTGAAAAGCTAACACAATCTTGAGAAGAAAAAAAAAAAAGCTGGAGGTATCACAATTTCATGTTTCAAGATATACTACAAAGCTATAGTAATCAAAACAGTATGGCACTCGTGCAAAAATAGACATATAGATCAATAAAACAGAATAGAGAGCCCAGAAATGAATCCATGATTATATGTCAATTAATTTATGACAAAAGAGGCAAGAATATACAATGGGGAAAAGACTGTCTTCAATAAATGGTGCTAGGAAAACTGAACAGCTACATGTAGAGAATGAAACTGGGCCACCTTTGAACACCCTACACAAAAATAAACTGAAAATGGATTAAAGACCTAAATGTGAGACCTGAAAGCATAAAAATCCTAGAAGAGAACACAACCAGTAATTTCTTTGACGTTGGTCATAACAACATTTTTCTAGATATGTCTCCTAAGGCAAGAGAAACAAAAGCAAAAATAAATGATTGATACTATATCAAAATAAAAAGCTTCTGCACAGCAAAGGAAATAATCAACAAAACTAAAAGACAGCCTACTAAATGGGAGAAGATATTTGCAAATGACATATCCAATAGTATCCAAAATATAAAAAGAACTTCTAAAACTCAACACCAAAAAACAAACAATCTGATTAAAAAATGGGCAGAGGACCTGAATAGGTATTTTTCCAAAGAAGATATACAGATGGCCAACAGACCATCTATGAAAAGATGCTCAACATCACTCATAATCAGGGAAATGCAAATCAAAACCACAATGAGATATCATCTTACACCTGCGAGAATGGTTAAAGTAAAAAAGACAAAAAAATAACACGTGTTGACAGGGATGTGGAGAAAAAGGAACCTCATATACTGTTGGTGGGAAGGTAAATTGATACAGCCACCATGGAAAACAGCATGGAGGTGCCTCAAAAAATTAAAAATAGAAATACCATATGATCCAATAATTCCACTATGGGGTATTTACCCAAAGAAAATGAAGACACCAATTTAAAAAGATATACACACCCCTATGTTTATTGTAGTGTTATTTATAATAGCTAAGAGATGGAAACAACCTAAGTGTCCATCAATAGATGAATGGATAAAGAAGATGTCTTTTATCATGAATGAAAGAGGAGAGATCACAACCAACACTGGCGAAATACAAACAATTATAAGAACATATTATAAACAACTATATGCCAACAAATTAGGCAATCTGGAAGAAATGGAAGCATTCCTAGAAACATATAAACTACCAAAACTGAAACAGGAAGAAATAGAAAACCTGAACAGACCCATAACAAGCAAGGATACTGAAGCAGTAATCAAAAATCTCCCAACAAATAAGAGCCCAGGGCCAGATGGCTTCCCAGGGGAATTCTACCAAACATTTAAAGAAGAATTAATACCTATTCTTCCGAAGCTGTTTCCAAAAATAGAAATGGAAGGAAAACTTCCAAACTCTTTCTATAAGGCTAGTATTACCTTGCTCCCAAAGCCAGACAAAGACCCCACCAAAAAAAAGAATTAAAGACCAATATCCCTAACGAACATGGATGCAAAAATTCTCACCAAGATACTAGCCAATAGGATCCAACAGTACATTAAAAGGATTATTCACCATGACCAAATGGAATTTATTCCTGGGCTGCAAGGGTGGTTCAACATCTGTAAATCAAATAATGTGATACACTACATAAATAAAAGAAAGGACCAGAACCATATGATTCTCTCAATAGATGCAGAAAAAGCATTTGACAAAGTACAACATCCTTTCTTGATTAAAACTCTTCACAGTGTAGGGATAGAAGGAACATACCTCAATATCATAAAAGCCACATATGAAAAGCCCACAGCAAATGTCATTCTCAATGGGGAAAAACTGAAAGTTTTCCCCTAAGGTCAGAAACACAAAAGGGATGTCCACAGCAACTCTTGCTAGACACGTCTCCAAAGGCAAGGGAAACAAAGGCAAAAATGAACTACTAGGATTTCATCAAGATAAAAAACTTTTGCACAGCAAAGGAAACAGTCAACAAAACCAAAAGACAGCTGACCCAATGGGAGAAGATATTTGCAAATGTCTTATCAAATAAAGGGCTAGTATCCAGAATCTATAAAGAACTTACCAAACTCAACACCCAAAGAACAAAGAATCCAATCAAGAAATGGGCAGAAGACATGAGCAGACATTTCTGCAAAGACTTCCAAATGGCCAACAGACACATGAAAAAATGCTCAACATCACTCAGCACCAGGGAAATACAAAATCAAAACCACAATGAGATACCACCTCACACCAGTCAGAATGGCTAAAATTAACAAGTCAGGAAATGACAGATGTTGGCAAGGATGCAGAGAAAGGGGAACCCTCCTACACTGTTGGCAGGAATGCAAGCTTATGCAGCCACTCTGGAAAACAGTATGGAGGTTCTCAAAAAGTTGAAAATAGAGCTACCCTATGACCCGGCAACTGCACTACTGGGTATTTACCCCAAAGACACAAATGTAGTGATCCAAAGGGGCAACTGCACCCCAATGTTTATAGCAGCAATGTCCACAATAGCCAAACTATGGAAAGAGCCTAGATGTCCATGGATAAACGGATGAATGGATAAAGAAGATGTGGTGTATATATATAATGGAAATTACTCAGGCATCAAAAAATGAAATCTTGCCATTTGCAATGACGTGAATGGAACTAGAGGGTATTATGCTAAGCAAAATAAGTCAATCAGAGAAAGACAATTATATGATCTCACTGATATGTGGAATTTAAGAAACAAAACAGAGGATCATAGGGGAAGGGAGGGAAAAATAAAATAAGACGAAACCAGAGAGGGAGACAAACTATAAGACACTCTTAATCATAGGAAACAAACTAAGGGTTGTTGGAGGGGAGGAGGGTGGAGGGATGGGGTAACTGGGTGATGGACATTAAGGAGGGCATGTGTTGTAATGAGCACTGGTTACTATATAAGACTGATGAATCACAGACCTGTACCTCTGAAACCAATAATACATTATATGTTAATTAAAAAAAGATGTGTTTTATACACACACACACACAGAGGAAATTTATGCAGCCATAAAAAAGGATGAGATCCTACCATTTGTGACAACATAAATAGACCTAGAGGGCATCATGCTAAGTGAAATAAGTCAGACTGAGAAAGACAAATACTATATGATTTCACTTGTAAGTGGAATCTAAAAAAATAAAGAAAAAGCAGAATCAGAACTATAAATACAGAGAACAAACTGATGTTTGCCAGAAGAGACAGGGGTGGGAGTTTGGGCAAAATGAGTGAAGGGGAGTGGGAGATATAGTCTTCTAGTTATAAAGTAAATAAGTCACAGGAACAAAAGGTATAGCATAAGGAATATAGTCAATGATATTGTAATAGCAATGTATGGGGACAGATGGTAGCTATACTTACGATGAACATAGCATAAGGTATAAACTTATCAAATCACTATGTTGTACATCTGAAACTAATATAACATTGTGTGTCAACTATACTAAAAAAAAAAGAGTTCCTGGGCAGGGGGGCTGTGGCACTGGAACAGAGGATAACAACTTAACTTTTTAATTGACTCTCCATAATAAGTTAAATTAAAAACTTTCTTCCTTTCAGAAAGATTTAGAATGGATATTAAACTGTGGGGTTTTTTGTTTTGTTTTGTTTTTTTTTTTAGTATAGTTGACAAAAAATTTTTTTTTTTTTTTGACAGAGAAAGACACAGCGAGAGAGGGTACACAAGCGGGGGGGTGGGAGAGGGAGAAGCAGACTCCCCGCCGAGCAGGGAGCCCGATGCGGGACTCGATCCAGGGACTCCAGGATCATGACCTGAGCCGAAGGCAGTCGCTTAACCAACTGAGCCACCCAGGCGCCCCGTGTTTTGTTTTGTTTTTTAAAGATTTTTATTTATTTATTTGAGACAGAGAGAATGAGAGAGAGAGAGCACATGAGAGGGGGGAGGGTCAGAGGGAGAAGCAGGCTCCCTGCAGAGCAGGGAGCCCGATGTGGGACTCAATCCCGGGACTCCAGGATCATGACCTGAGCCGAAGGCAGTCGCTTAACCAACTGAGCCACCCAGGCGCCCTTAAACTGTGGTTTTAAAGATCTTCTCCAAATAAAGTTTTTGCAATGTGAACAATTGAAAAGATTATTTTGCTGTTTAACAAACTGCTTTTTTAAAGCAAATCTAAAAATTCTGCCATCCAAGCCCATTTGTTAATTTTTTTTTAGAGTATTCTCCCTTTCAAAGGCACAGAATGGGAATCATAGGAAGGGGTACACAAAAGTCCAAGCAAGAGTTCCCTGGGCTCATGGACTCCATCTAGTGACAGATAACATAAATATAATAACCACATTTAGCAAAACCTACAAGTTGAGGGTTTCACTTCATGCTCCCACATTTTTTTTTAAAAAAAAAGGTCAACTTTGTTATCTTCCCTTTAAAAACATAAGTACGATTGACATACTAGACTATTATCTCAAACTCTTTTAAAATATGGGGTATCTCAAGTGGTTTGGCATCCCATCCCCAAATCTCCCAAGTGCTGGGGGCCTTGCCCATGTTAAATATCACAATAATGAGGCTAAATTTCCAAAATGTCTCAGGTTTCCTTTCCTATTGCCATATCTTCCTTGAGGCATTTTTAATATAACACATACATCCGGAACACATTATCCTTCTAGCTAGTATGACTTTTCTGCTGTGGCTCTTTTACCCTCAGGTCCTCCACCCACTGAGTTACACAGATAGCTCTCCTGCACAAAGCCCTCACTTCAGCTAGAAACACTGGACCCACTATCTGTTTTCAGGACTCAATGTAGGCAAGATACTACACAGACTTGGTGGAGAATTTAATTTTAAAAAAAGATCTAGAATCTAGGTATATACTAGACATGTGCTAAAGTCTATAATGTAAACTGCAAACATTTCATGGCTATATAGGTATGGTAAAAACATGTTATATTCAGAAAACAGATCAGTTAAGATCAGAGTAATCCTAGAAGATTGCATGGATGAAAATGAATACGTTTAGAAGCACTGTGGTGTAATGGGAAAAGCATCAATTAGAATTATTAGAATGATAATATTAGCCAACATGTAATAAGCATTTACTATATTCTCTAGGCATTAGCTAAGGAGTTTATGTATTATCTCAATTATTCTTTAGAACAACCATACGAGGCAGATACTATATCTCCATTTTACAGATGAGGGAAAAGAATCTTTTTTTTTTTTTTAAAGATTTTATTTATTTATTTGACAGAGAGAGACACAGTGAGACAGGGAACACAAGCAGGGGGAGTGGGAGAGGGAGAAGCAGGCTTCCTGTGGAGCAGGGAGCCGGATGTGGGGCTCAATCCCAGGACCCTGGGATCATGACCTGAGCCGAAGGCAGACGCTTAACAACTGAGCCACCCAGGCGCCCCGAGGGAAGAGAATCTTAAAGAGATTGAGTAACTTGCCCAAAGTCATATAATTTGCAAGTAGTGAAATAGAAGGAGGCAAGCTAACTCTAGAACTTGTTCTCCTAATTACCATGCCACACTACCTGTGTACTAGTTCTAGCTCTGCCACTTAAAAACCTGGTAACCTTAAATAAACCTCGATTTTTCTGAGCTTTGGGCTCCTTCTATAAAAAAACAGAGATAATATCACCTGTTCTGCCAACTTAAAAGATCTGTCAAGAAGAGCTTAAAAGAGGGTATCTGTGAGTACTTTAGAAACTAGAAACACTTTTAATGTATTATTATTTAGTCTTACAAGAAGTTATATGTAATAATATATTCATAAACACACACATAAATATGTTTTACATTGATTTTCAAAAAGAAAGAATGCAAAGATAGAACAAAATCTAACTGAAATGGTGGCCTGTAGGAGGCAAGATGGAAGAGGGGAAGAGACAAGCAAAGAAGCTAGACTTCTCAGAATGGACTTTGTATTATGGTTTTGACTTTGAAACCATGTAATTACATGATTTTAAAACAAATGTAGTATTTTAAAAAGTGATCCCTAAAAATTAAAAGCAAATGAAAACAAGTGAACCACAGTTATATCAAGTTGTAGTTGCCTTAACTACACAGAGAAACATTATTTCAAGGTAATCTAAATCTGATACTTTTATTCTGCCTCCCCGGTAAGATATACCCTAAAGAAAGAATTACAAACAAATCTTAAACTGCATTTGGTAATTTTATTGTTTGTGATATTGCTGCTTTGAAACTATTGATATAATTGTTTTGAAGCTATTCTCTATATATGCACACACACACATATATATCAGGAAAAAAACATGTTTAGTAGTATAAAGCAAATATGTTATTATCATTAGGAAACAAGATTTTTAGGGGGAAAAGATACTAACACATAAAATCAAAGAACTTCATTTGAAACTACAATATTAAATTTATTTTGGAAATATCAGTATATATTCATGAATTATTTTTTCTCATTCAAAAAAATACATGCATATTTTCCACTGAAAATCCCTAGATACTTTATTAGTTCAGTAGCAATAAGCATCCCTATTGCTCAAATTGTGATTTCAGTAAAAGGAACCTGGATTTCTGGGTAAAATGGCTGATTCCAGGTCTGGTATATACAAAATGTACAAGATAAGCCTAGGACATATTGTGCCAGAGAACAAAAAGCTATCAAAGATTAAGGACACAGGACCCAACTTGTAGCCAACTAGACAAATAAAAGGATAATTTGAGCATCAAAAGATATAATAATGACTGCAATGTATCAAAACATAGCAAATACACAAAAATCTACTTGTTCATGATGGTATTCCTAAAACAAAACAAGACTCAGTGATATGAGGGGAAAAATCAAGAATTTATACTACCCTTCTATATTTCAGAGTAACCAATTGATGAGGGTAAGTTTTTCTTCAAAAAAGCATTCTAGTTAATGAGTGAAGGAATACTGAATCAGAAAATCACCATTTGCAATCCCATGGTTCTAGGGAACAATCCCCATAGCTACTAAAATCATTATACTGGTATTTCTCAACCTTAGTTGACCATTACAATCACCAGGAGAAACTTTTAAAGAATACTGCTGCCCAGGTCCTACATCCACAACAATTCTAATTTATCTGGTCTGAACTCTTCAAATGATGCTACTGTACAGCCAATAATTGAGAAGTATCACGGTGATAATACGTGAACCTACAGATCATTCTTAACATCACTATTAGAGAAAAACAGACTTTGTGTACTTCTTGATGTAATACAATACAAATTACACAGCACCACCCATGAGGTATCATTGCCAAAAAAAGAGAGAAAAGAAAAAGAAAGAAAAGGCGGGGGGGGGGGGAAGTAAAAGAAAAAAATTTGAAACTGAATCTAATCAAGTTGCAAGATCTATCATTTTACAGGGGAAAAAAGGGTAATAAGGTAACACGTAAATAAAATCCAAGGATAAAATAAGCAAAATCCAGGATGAGGATAATGTGTTTCTTCAATGAATACATGGCATTAAAAAACAATAAAAGAGGATAGAGTACTATTTTAGCATGAAAGAGGCATAAACATAATCACATTCAATGTGTATATCTTGCTTAGATCCTGTTTTATGCAAACCGATTGTGAAAAGACAGTTTGAGACAAGGGAGGAAAATTCAACAAGCCAGTTAGTGGTTAGATGATAATAAGGAATTATTAACTTTCCAGGTATGAAAATGGTTGGTCATTTTTTCAAGTCCCTAACTAGTAAATACACATACTGATGTATGTATGAAATTATATGCAATTATATATGCATCTATGATACACATTAAAATACTTAAAATACTTCTCCCAAAAAAGTAAAAGAAATAAATGAACTAAGAATAGCTAAATTGCTGATAATTGTTGAGTAATGGGATTCAATATGCTATTCTGCTTTGCATATAAAAATTTTTGTAACAAGATGGTAACTGGGATGCCTGAGTGGCTCAGCCTGTTGAGCAGTTGCCTTCGGCTCAGGTCATGATCCTGGAAACCCAGGATCGAGTCCCACATCGGGCTCCCTGCTCAGCAGGGAGTCTGCTTCTCCCTCTGGCCCTCCCCCCTCTCGTGTTCTCTCATTCTCTCTCTCTCAAATAAATAAATAAAATCTTTAAAAAAAAAAAAAAGATGGTAACTAAGGCAAAACTATAATGCTATTCATTGCTTCTCTCACTTAGTAGTATCATGTAAGTCTCCTCCATGTCTTTTCATGGCTTGATAGTTCATTACTTTTCAGTATATATTAATTTTAATTATATTATATTAATATAGTGATATTCCACTGTTTATACGTACCACAGTTTATCTATTCACCTACTGAAGGATATCTTGATTGCTTCTGTTCTGGCAACTATGAATAAAACTGCTATAAGCATCTGTGTGCAGGTTTTTGTGTAAACACAAGTTTTCTTTTTTTGTGTGTATGGTAAATACCAAGGTGTATGATTGCTGGATCATATGGTAAGAGTATTTTTAGTTTTATAAGGAATTGCCAAACTGTCTTCCAAAGTGACTGTACCATTATGCATTCCCACTAGGAATGAATTAGAATTTCCTTTGCTCCACATCCTGACTAGTATTTGGTGTTGTCCATATTTTGGATTTTGGCAATTCTGATAGGTTTGTAGTAGTATCCCATTTAAATTTGTAATTCCCTAAAGATGTATAATGTGAAGCATCTTTTCACGTGCTTAAATGCCATCTGTATATGTTCTTTGGTGAGGTGTCTGTTCAGGTATTTCGTCCATTTTTAATAGGTTGTTTTCTTATTGTTGAGTTTTAAGAATTCAATATCTTGCACATTTTGTATAACAATCCTTAATCAGATACATCTTTTGCAAATATTTTCTCCCAGTCTGTGACTTGTCTTTCATTCTCTTGATACCACATTGTTTGATATAGTAGCTTTGTAGTAAGTTTGAAGTCAGGAATTGTGAGTCCTCAAATTTGTTCCCCTTTCTCAAGACTGTTTTAAAACTATTCTGGGTCACTTATAATTCCATATAAACTTTAGGGTCAGCTTTTACATTTCTGTGAAAAAAAGCCATTGGGATTTTTGAGAGGGATTGTATTGATTCTGCAAATCACTTTAGGAAGTATTGTCTTCTTAACAATATTAAGTCTTCTAATGCATGAACAAAAATACATTTGCATTTATTTAGGTCTTTAATTTCTTTCAGTAATGATTTGTAGTTTTCAGTTTATGAGTCTTGTACCTCTCCTTGGTTAGATTTATTCCTAGGTATTTTACTCTTTTTTAAAATTTTATTAACATATAATGTATTGATTTGTTTCAGGGGTACAGGTCTGTGATTCATCAGTCTTACACAATTCACAGTGCTCACCATAGCACATACCCTTCCCAATGTCCATCACCCAGCCACCCCATCCCTCCCATCCCCCTCTACTCCAACAACCCTCAGTTTGGTTCCTGAGATTAAGAGTCTCTTATGGTTTGTCTCCCTCTCTGGTTTTGTCTTGTTTCATTTTATTCCTCTCTTCTGCTATGATCCAATAGAACTGTTTTCTTAATTTCCTTTTTGGATTGCTCATTGCTAGTGTATAGAAAATTCAAGTGACTTATGTATATTTATCTTATACCGTGCAACTTATCATTAGCTCTAATAAACTTCTGTGGATTTTTTAGGATTTTCTATATACAGGATTTTCCATACATAGGATCATGTACAAAAAGAGATAATTCTATTTCTTTTGTTTTGGACGTCTTTTTTTTCTTGCTTAATTTCTCTGGCTAGAACTTCTAGTACAATGTTGAATAGCAATTGTGAAAGCAGACGTCCTTTTCTGGTTCCCAATCTCAGGGGGAAAGCTTTTTGTCCTTCATCAATGAAGATGATATTAACTGTGGGTTTTGTTCAGAGATGCCCTTTATCGTGTTGAGGAAGTTCTCTTCTATTCCTAGTTTGACAATTCAGTTTTGAAATCAGGAATTGTTTTTTATAATAAAAAAGGTGTTGGATTTTATCAAAAGCTTTTTTTTTCTGCATCAATTGAGATGATCGGGTGGTTTTGTTCCTTCATTCTATTTATAAGGTGTATTACACTCATTGATTTTCAGATGTTGAACCACATGTACATTCCTGGGGTAAATCTCACTTGGTCTTGGTATATAATCCTCTTAATATGCTGCTGGATTCAGTTTGCTAGTATTTTATTGAGCATATTTTACAACTATATTCATATGATATATTGGTCTGTAATATTCTTTCTTGTGATATCTTTGTCTGGCTTTGGTAGCAGAGTAATGCTGGTTCTAGAAGTGTTCCTTCATATTTTTTTGGAAGAATTTGAGAATTGGTATTAATTCCTCTTTAAATATTTGGTAAAATTCCCAATGAAGCTATCTAGCTCAGGGCTTTTCTTTGTTGGGAGGTTTTTGATTACTGATTCAATCTCTTAATATAGGTCTGTTCAGATTTGCTATTTCTACTTGACTCAGTTTTGGTAATTCACTTATTTGTCCACTTTATCGAGGTATCTAACTGGTTGGTGTACAATTATTCACTATATTCTCTGATAATCATTTTTATTTCTGTAAAGTTGGTAGCAATGTACCCAATTTCACATCTCATTTTAATAATTTATGTCTTCTCTTTTTTTCTTAGTCTAGCTAAAGTTTCATCAATTCAATTGATCTTTTTAAAAAGCTAACTTTTGTTGATTTTCTTTTATTTCATTAAACGCTCTTTTGTTTTTCTATTCTTTACTTACCTCTAATCATTTCCTTCTGCAGATTTTAGGCTTTGTTTGCTCTTCTTTTTCTAGTTCCTTAAAGTGTAAAGTTGTTGTCGATTTGAGATCTTCCTTTTTGAATGTAGGTCATTGCAGCTATAATTTTTCTGTTATTCTATCATGGTTGGAGAAGAAATTTTGCATGATTTAAATCTTTTTAAGCACTTTTGAGACTTGCTTTGTGATCTAACATATGGTCTCTCCTATGTGCAATTGTGTGCAATTGTGAAGAATCTATATTCCGTCATTGGGTGAAGCATTATATATGCCTGTTATGTAGTTGGTTTACAGTGCTGTACAGTCTTCTATTTCCTTATAATTTTCCTTCATTTTGGAGGAATGATCTATCTATTATTTAAAGTATTCACAGCTAACATCATACTCAATGGTGAAAAGCTGAAAGCTTTTTCTCTAAGATCAAGAGTAAGAGGGGCACCTGGGGGGTTCAGTCAGTTAAGCAACCAACTCTTGATTTCTGCTCAGGTCATGATCTCAGGGTTGTGGGTTGAGCCCTACATCAGGCTCCATGCTGAGCAAGGAGCCTTCTTAAGATTCTTTCTCTACCTCTCCTTCTGGCCCTCTCCCCCTCACGCTCTCTCTCTGAATAAATAAGATCTTTAAAAAAAAGAAAGAGTAAGACAAGGATGCTCACACTTGCCACTTCTATTCAACATAGTATTGGAACTCCAAGCCAGAGCTATCAGGCAAGAGAAAGAAATAAAAGGCATCCAAACTGGAAAAGAAGAAGTAAAACTATCTCTATTGGACTGACATGATATTATACATAGAAAACCCTAAAGATTCCATTGAAAAAAATGTTGGAACTAATCAACAAATTCAGTAAAGTTCCAGGATACAAAATCATTATACAAAAATCATTTACATTTCTATACACTAACAATAAATTATTATAAAAAGGAATTAAGAAAACAATTCCATGTACAACTGCTTTAAAAAGAATAAAATACCTAAAAATAAATTTAACCAGAAAGGTGAAAGACTTGTATGCTGAAAAATATAAGACGTTGATAAAAGAAACTGAAGAAAACATAAATAAATGGAAAGATATTCTGTGTTCATGGATCAAAAGAAGTATTGTTAAAATGTCTATCCTACCCAAAGCAATCTATAGATTCAATGCAACCCCTATGAAAATTCCAATGGCATTTTTCACAGAAATAGAACAAACAATCCTAAAATTTGTACAGAACCACAAAAGACCCCAAATAATTGACAAGGCAAGAAACAACAAATGTTGGAGAGGTTGTGGAGAAAGGGGAACCCTCTTACACTGTTGGTGGGAATGCAAGTTGGTACAGCCACTTTGGAAAATAGAGCTACCCTATGACCCAGCAATTGCACTCCTGGCTATTTACCCCAAAGACACAGATGTAGTGAAAAGAAGGGCTATATGCACCCCAATGTTCATAGCAGCAATGTCCACACTAGCCAAACTGTGGAAAGAGCTGAGATAACCTTCAACAGACGAATGGTTGAAGAAGATGTGGTCCATATATACAATGGAATATTACTCAGCCATCAGAAAGGATGACTACCCAACTTTTGCATCAACATGGATGGAACTGGAGGAGATTATGCTAAGTGAAATAAGTCAAGCAGAGAAAGTCAATAATCATATGGTTTCACTTATTTGTGGAACATAAGGAATAGCATGGAGGATATTAGGAGAAGGAAGGAAAAAATGAACGGGGGGGAATCGGAAGGGGAGACAAACCATGAGAGACTATGGACTCCGAGAAACAAAGTGAGGGTTTTAGAGGGGTGGGGGGTGGGGGAATGGGTTAGCCCAGTGATGGGTATTAAGGAGGGCACATATTGCATGGAGCACTGGGTATTATAAGCAAACAATGAATCATGGAACATTACATGATGTACTGTATGGTGACTAACATAACATTAAAAAAAAAAAAAAAGACCCTATATAGTCAAAGCAATCTTGAGAAAGAACAAAGCTAGGGGCATTACACTCCCTGATTTCAAACTATATTATAAAGCTATAATAAAACAATATGGTATTGGCATAAAAGCAGACATATAGATCAATGGAAAAGAATAGAGAGACCAGAAATAAACCCACACATACATGGTCAATTAATTTACAAAGGAGTCAAGAATATACAATCAGGAAAGGATAGTCTCTTCAATAAATGGTGTTAAGAAAACTGAACAGCCACATGGAGGGGCGCCTGGGTGGCTCAGTCAGTTAAGCATCTGCCTTCAGCTCAGGTCATGATCCTGGGGTCCTGGGATCGAGTCCCACATCGGGCTCCCTGCTCAGCTGGGAGCCTGCTTCTCCCTCTCCCTCTGCCTGCTGCTCTGCCTACTTGTGCTCTCTCTTTCTCTCTCTGTCTAATAAATAAATAAAATCTTAAAAAAAAAAAGAAAACTGAACAGCCACATGGAAATAATGAAACCCCTATCTTACACCATACATAAAAATCAACCCAAAATTAAAAAGTAAAGACTTGAACATAAGACCCCAAATCATAAAATTCCTAGAAGAAAATATAGGCAGTAAGCTCCTTGACATTGGTCTTGCTGATGATATTTTGGGCTTGACACCAAAAGGCAATAAAAGCGAAAATAAACAAGTGGGACCACATCAAAATAAAAAGCTTCTGCACAGCAAAGGAAACCAGCAACAAAATGAAACATAGCTACCAAATGGGAGAAAATATTTGCATCTCATATATCTGATAAGGCATTAATATCCAAAATATATAAACAACTCATACAAGTCAAGAGCAGCAACAACAACAATCCAGTTAAAAAATGGGCACAGGATCTGAATAGACATTTTTCCAAAAAAGACATAGAGATGTCCAACAGGTACATGATAAGGTACTCAACATCACTAATTATCAGGAAAATGCACATAAAAAGCACAATGAGACATCACCTCACACCTGTTAAAATGGTTTTATCAGAAAGACAAGAAATAACAAGTGTTGGTCAGGATGTGGAGAAAAGGGAACCCTTGTGTACTGTTGGTGGGAAAGTAAATTGGTGTAGCCACTATAAGAAATAGTATGAACTTCCTCAAAAAATTGAAAATAGACCTGCCATATGATCCAGCAATTCCACTTCTGGGTATTTATTTGAAGGAAATGAAAACACTAACTTGAAAAAAATAACTGTATTCCCATGTTCACTGCAGAAGAAGTTCCATACACACAATGGAATATTATTCAGCTGTAGAAAAAGGAAGAAATCCTGTAACAATATGGATGAACCTTGAGGACATTATGCTAAATAAAATAAGTCACAGAAAGACAAATTTGGTATGATCTCACTTACATGTGGAACTTAAAAAAAATGAACTCATAGAGAACAGATTAGTGGTTGCCAGAAGGGGCATGGGGTGGGAAATAGGCACAAATGGGCGAAGGTGGTCAAAAATTACAAACTTCCAGTTATAAGATAAATAAGTCCTGGAGATATAATGTACAACATTGTGACTATAGTTAATACCATGTTGTATATTTGAAAGTTGCTGAGAGAGTAAATCTTAAAAGTTCTTATCACAAGCAAAAAAAAAAAAATGTATGTTGTACCATGAAACTAATATAATGTTGTATGTCGGTTATATCTCAAAAAAATACTTAAGTCTTCAACTATTATTGTAAATTTATCTATTTCTCCATTTAATTCTGTAATTTTGGCTTCATATGTTTTGGGGCCCTTTGTTGCATACATATATGATTATAATCACTTTATCTTCTTAATATATTAACTCTTATCAATGTGTAATATCCTTCTTTGTCCACTGTGAACAATTTTTGACATAAAGTCTATTTTGCTTATATTATTATAGGCACCCCATCTCTCTTTGGTTACTATTTGCATGGAATATCTTCTTTTATCTTTTCCTCTTTTTCAACCTATTTGTGTCTTTGGATCTAAAGTGAGTCTTTTGCAGGCAGGATATATTTTGATCCTATTTTTAATACATTCTGCCAATTTCTGCTTTTAATTAGATAGTTTAATCCACTTACATTTAAATTGGTTACTCATAAGGAAGGACTTATTTTGCCATTTTGCTATTTGCTTTCTATATGTCATTCTTTTGTTGTTCCTTAGTTTTTCCATTAAGGTCTTCTTTTATGTTTAATGGATTTTTCTAGTGTTCTATTTTGTTTCCCTATTTCCTTTTTGCATATTTTTAAAGTTATTTTCTTAAATGGTTACCTTGGGGATTACAGTTAAAATCCTAAATTTATAACAATCTAATTTAAATTGATATTTACCTTCATTGGCATATGAAAACTCTCTATAAAACACCATCCCCACTTTATGTTGTCATAAATTATATACTTATGCATTTTGTATCCATTGACATAGATTTATAATAATTGCTTTATGTATTTTCCTTTTAAATAATACAGGGGGAAAAAAAGAGAAGTTACTAACCAAAAATACAATAATGCTGGGTTTTATATCTGCCTATATAGTAAACTTTACTAGAGTTCTTTATTTCTTTGTTTGGCTTTGAGTTACTGTCTAGTGTCTTTTCATTTCAGTCTGAAGTAGTCCCTTTAGCATTTCTTGTAGGACATATCTACTAGTTATGAACTTCCTCAACTTTTGTTATCTGAGAAGGTTTTTATTTCTCATTTTTGAAGGATACTTTGTCAATTATAGAATTCCTGATTGATGGTTTTTTTTTTTTTTCAGCACTATGTATTCCACTGCCTTCTGTCCTCCATGGTTTCTGATGCAAAATTGGCTGTTAGTCTTACTGAGAATGTCCTGTACAAGATAAGTCACCTTCCTCTTGCTGCACTCAAGATTCTTTCTTCATCTTTGGTATTTAACAGTTTGATTATAATGTATCTTAGTATGGATCTCTTTGAATTTATCCTAGTTAGTATTCATTGAACTTCTTGGATTTACATCTTCTTTCAAATCTGGATCATTTTTGGCCACTATTTCTTTAAATATTCTTTCTGCCCTTTCCTTTCTCACCTCTTCTCCAGAATCTCTGATGATTACGTTGGTCCCTTAGATTCTGTTCACTTTTCTTAACTATTTTTCTTCTGCTTCTCAGATTGGATGATTTCAATTGACGTATCTTCATATTCACTAATTCTTCTGCCTGCTCAAATATGCTGCTGGATCTCCAGAGTGATTTTTCATTTCAGTTACTGTAATTTTAAGTTCCAGGATTTCTATTTGGTTCCTTTTTATAATTTCTGTATTTTTATTGATGTTCTTCTCTATTTGGTGGTACTCTGTTCTCCTGGTTTCATTTAGTTCTCTGTCCATGGTTTCCTTTATCTCCCTTTAGCTCAAGACAGTTGATTTAAAGTCTTTGTCTAGTAAATCCAATGTCTGGGCTTCCTCAGGGATAGTTTCTGTTAATTTTTTTCTTGTAAATACCGTATCTTCTTGTTTCCTTACATGCTTAGTAATTTTTTGTTGAAAACTGGATATTTTGAGTATTATAATGTAGTATTTCTAAAAATCAGATTTCTGCCCCTCCCCAGGGTACGATACGGTTGCTTTTTTTGAGTTGTACTTGTGTGTTTCATTGGTGACTTTTCTAAATTATTTTTGTAAAGACTTTATTCTTTGCCTTTTGTGATTATTTAAGTCTCTGTTCCATTAATTTAGTGGTTTGGCAGAGCTTTCCTTAAAACAAAACAAACGAGAGCAAAAAACACCCTCCCAGTCTTTGCAGATTGGTTCTGAGTTGGGGCACTCCTTCAGTGCTTAGCCAGGATGTTTACAGTTCTTTCTTAGACTTGGTTTCCTATTTACACAGAGCCTAAAGATCAGTCAGAGATGAAAGCTTACAGTCTTCTCAGGTGTTTGCTGAATATGTGTCTAGCCCTGGATATGTGTGTGCCATTCTGGATTTCCCAGTATACATTGGAGCTTTTCAAAGTCTTTAGTCCCCCATGTACCTCCTTTCCCAGTCTCTTCTAGGCTTTTCAGTCTGCCTGCTGCTTGCCCCATCTTTTGTCCCTTACACCAGAAAACTGAGGGTAGTATATGCCTTTGAATATTTTTCACAAACACCACTTGAAAGACAACTCAAACCCTGAGTGTTTTGAGTTGAGTGAAACAAAGGTAAGCCCTTGAACCAATTCTTCAGGAAGCCACCAAATTAAGTCAAAATGCACAACCATAATGCTTTGAGGAAAAAAAGGTCTATAATGCCTCCTCCAACAGCAAAAAGTCACACCAGAACATGAGCCACCATCCCCTTGACCATCACTAAGCTATAAAATGGGGAATGGTTGTGGCAAACTGGGCTAAGGACTTTAAAACAAGCAATCCTATTATGAACTGAAGTAACATAATATATACCTGAAAAGTTCTTTGAGCTATTGGTATGCCTAAGTGAGAAGTAATTTTACTTTCCTAAATAAGTAACAATAGAAGATTGGTATTAGACATGTAACATTCCAATCTCAGTAGAAACTATCTCTGTTTATACACTTACCAGCAATTGAAAAGTAGAAGTTATACTTTATTAGAATGTTTGCAAGGAAGCTAAATTCTATCACTCCAAAATGAAAAGTTACAAATTTGTTTTCTCTAGATGCTTTCCTATAAAAATCAATTCTTTTACTGATAATTTATATGGGATTTTTGTTGTTGTTGTTAAAAAGACCACTGTGTAACTTTGAACAAGTCATTAAACCTCTCAGACCAAACACTCTCCTCTATACCATTGCTATTCAAAGTTTGGTCTACAAACCAACAGAACTGGCATCACTTGGGAACTTGTTAGAAATGCAGAATATCAGGCCTACTATACCCTGGTATAGGATACTGCTCTACCCCAGACCTACTGACTCAGAACCTGCATTGTAACAAGATCACATATGAATGATATACATATAAAAGTAAGTCTGAGAAACACAACTCTATACAATAAGATATTGGTGGGGGGGGTAACTAAATAATCTTAAAGACCCTTATAACTGATTTTTCTGAAAAATCAGATCTGATAACATTGGAGCCTGTATTATCTTGTGGCAACAATCAGCTACAGCTCAGTAGCAGCTACCCCATTAGATGGGGCATGAACTCTCTTTGGCCCTCCCAGTCCTCATCTAGCCTCCTTCATGTTTTTATGTTAACTGCTTGGCCCCTAATTCAGCCTCTAATCTAAATCAGATTCTAATCAGAATTGAGGAAGTCCCTTTTAAAATAAAAAAATGGGTACCTTCATAGGTAAAAATGCATTAGCTATATGTGTCTTTAGGTGAAAGAAAAAAATGTTCACTTACCTTGATGGGAAGTAGTGAGGTCCAGGTAGGAAGTAAGGGTGATGAAAAGAAAATCGTGGTGGTGTCCCAAACAACGTGGCTGGATGGCCAAGGGGAGGAGCCTGGTAGACATGTGAGTGTGGAATAGGAGGAGCCTGGGGGATTGGAGCACTTCTGGGACAAGTGGAAACGCTGGGATACTCCCTGGGAGGTTGGATGGTTGAGGTCACAAATCTGGCATGGGCAGTACTTGCACTAGTTGGGATCCTGTTGGTGTTCTCCAGAGAGACCGGAGTGGGTCTCTTCACAGGGCGACTGGCTCCGGAATGCAGCCGATGCGTGTCTGTTTGGGAGGGCCCAGCAAAGTGCTGGGGTGGGACTGCCGGGCAGAGGGGCAGACTTGGAGCCTGGACGGCCACCTGGGTAGTACTGGAGACGCTGGGCTGGAAAAGTGAGATGGGGCTTGGGCGCTGGACTGCAGGTGTGGGCAGCTGGATGGCAGGTGGGGCATCACCTTTAGAAATAAAAATAGCATAGGTCTGACATTAATTGAGTTGCTCCATGTTTTTCTTTTTTCAGAATTTAATAAGCTGTACAATCAGAAGCCTTCACTAACCACCTCACCTACTAACATTACCACATCACACTACTCTATTTCCTTTATAGTATTTGAACAAATCAAAATCATTTTGTTTACCTATTTTACATTTTTTGTCTCTCTTTCCCATCTAGATTCTAAGTGACATGAGAGGAGAGACCTATTCTGTTTTGCTCTCTGCTGTATCTCCAGGGCTCAAAATTCTGTATGGCACAGAATAGGTCCTCAACAAATATTTCTTTTTTTTTTTTTAAGATTTTATTTATTTATTTGACAGAGACAGAGACAATGAGAGCAGGAACACAAGCAGGGGGAGTGAGAGAGGGAGAAGCAAGCTTCCCACAGAGCAGGGAGCCCAATGTGGAACTCGAACCCAGGACCCCGGGATCATGACCTGAGCCAAAGGCAGATGCTTAATGACTGAGCCACCCAGGCACCCAACAAATATTTCTGAATGGATAAATAAATGAATAAAATTGAGTGATTGAGTGAAAGATGAATACATACAGATGCTAATGCATATATATAAATATTTCTTTAAAAAAATAATATGAAACTACAGATAGTGGTTACTTTTAAGGAACAATCATCTGGGAGAAGAGACAGGGCAATGTGGCAAAAAGAAAAGCTAGACTTTTATTATACATCTATTGGTACTGTTAAATTTTCTATTGTGTAAATATATTAACCTTACTTTGAATATTGAGGTTTCAGGGAAGTGTATGGGTCATTTTACTACTATCCCATATACTTCTCTGTATTAATCTGACATTAAAATGACATTTAATTTTTTGATTGAAAAAATAAACAATCAGTAAAATTATTTTGCTTTATTGCATTCAATGTCAATGTGATTACAGAAGGAAATTCCCAGGTGAGAAGAGAACTTGTCACAGGTCAACAATTTGTGACAGATATGAAAGTAGTATTATTGCAGCGAGGCATAACGAATATGGCAGAATTTTATAGGTAGGTGAAACAATCGTGTTCTTGAACGAGAGGACTACTAATTGAGTTACCAAGTTATTCAAATGACACATTTAGCCTAAACTTAATTAAACTTTTCCAAAGAAATACAGAGAGAAGCCATGGCAAGAGAGTCACGATCTGGTTTATTCCAGTGCAGTTAGATCTCTGTTAATATAGAAGATGCAGTCCAAGAACAGACTCTATGATTAGAAATATGTCTCTGTGAGAGGCTGAAAGGAATGTGGATCTTCTCTTAGCCTTGCCCAGTGAAGGCCTTTCCTTCCTTCTTTCTCTCCAGATAAAGCATATAATACTCCTCTTAAACCTGCAGGTAGGTACTTATCTGTTACTAATTATCTGTTACTAATTATCTGGTAATTATCTGTTAATCTATCTGTTTCAAAGATGGCCCCTGAGCCAGTGAAGCACAGATAACACAGGGGCAGGGTGTAAGTGAAGCTATCCTGGTGCTCGTAGTTGATAGGGTTATGTGCCCTCCCATCTGCGAGGCACAGGCCCTAGGCCTTTCCTGATTGATCAGGCATAAAGTAATTTCCCTCCTCCATGTTCCCTCAGAACATGTAAATCTATAACTTACCATGAAATATTATAAACCTCTGTTATTTGCTTGTCTGCCACCCCTACCGCAATCACAAAACTGGAAGCTTGAGAGCAGGAACACTTTCATTCATGTCTGCATCCCAGTTTTTGGCACAGAACTTGGCTAATAATAGTTAAGAAAGCTATGACTAGATGGAAAAAAAAAAACAAAAACCCTAACAGGGCGCCTGGGTGGCTCAGTCGTTAAGCGTCTGCCTTCGGCTCAGGTCATGATCTCAGGGTCCTGGGATCGAGTCCCGCATCGGGCTCCCTGCTCCTTGGGAGCCTGCTTCTCCCTCTGCCTCTCTCTCTCTCTCTCTCTGTCTCTAATGAATAAATAAATAAAATCTTTAAAAAACAAAAAAACCAAAAAAACCCCTAACAAATGAATCTATATCTGATAGTACTTTTACCACTGATCTGGTATAAAGAAAACTCCCTTCTCTAAACAACTATGAAGCCAGGCTGATTTGTAATTGAATTATCACTGCACTCAAGACATCTGCTCCTAAAATCTTCCTCTGACACAGGTTTTGCTTCCCTATAGCTAGTTCAAGAAGCTCTTAGTCCTCAGTAAAGAAGTATGATCTTCCCAGGCAAAGTAAAGGAGCTATACAGACCAACTGATATTATTTCAGTTACTGAAGAAGGAAGGGACTCATCTTTTAGCTGACATGAAATGTTCTTTTTAACCAAAGATACTTCTATAAAAAAAAGCAGTATGAGGCATGAGATGATAAATCATGCATTCCTTTAATTCAGTATTCACCAAGTAACTAACATATGTCAGCCACTGTTTTGGTCTGAGGTTAAAAATAAAATGCATGCATAGAGAGTTATATAGAAGTATAAAGAAGATGTCTTAATGTCGAAATTCTGGTTGCTAAGCAGGAAGTTAAAGTCTGCAACATCGAGTCATCTCCATAAACTGTCAGTGAAGAGAGAAGACTTGTGGGAAAGGTAGAGCTCTAATGTATCAAACTTTAGATAAGGTATGGAAAAGACTAGCCAGTCACCTGTTTTCTCTCCTTCTAGCACATAGCTAAATTACATTTCCCAGCCTCCCTTGCAGTCAGAGGAGTTGCCATGGGTCCAAGAGCTACCCAATGGAAGCTACAAGAGATGTGCACCACTTCGGTGACTGGCCTCTGAAAACCTTTCATGCATTATCTTCCAAGCTCTTTCCCCTTCTGCAAGTTCATGCACACTAGTCCAGTGGCCTTGGATGCCACATATTAAAGATGGCAGTGCCACAGGGTGGAAGAAGTCTGTGCCCATGAGTCACCCCTTCAAAGAGAGCCATACACTGACTAGAAATACCTATTTTAGACTTTAAATGGATAAAAATAAACCATAATTCTGTTTAAACCATTATGTTTAGGTGCTTGTAAAGCAGCTAGCATAATCTAATCATTACATGAGATAAAGAGCAGAATTCTAGATCTATAGTATAGTATGACAGGAACAAAAAAAGTTATTAATTTTCAATACTCTCCCACCACCTCTCCCAAAGGGAAAGAATTCACTGCCTGTGCTGACTGGACAGAGGGTGCACCGAGGCTTTTGTTGTGTGACTGGGATAAATAGCGAAGGAGTGAAGAATGGCAGAAACTGAGGACAGACCAAATTTCTCTAAAAGAAAAAGCTATATGGAGGTAGTAAAGAGAGAAGGACCAGCATGTGGCTGAACAAAGAGAAAAAGAGGCAGAGACAGAAGGAGAGGAGGAGAAATAGAGTAACAGGCAGAGACATAGAGACAGAGATGGGAAATGGAGAATTGGGACAAACAGGCAACTGATTAAAAAAAAAAAAAGTGGGACTTTGGAGAGAGAAAACGATAATGAGGAGCCCCAAGATGACTTACTGTGTGTTGAACCATGTGATTCTTCCTTCCCTGCCCCCTCATGAAAACCTACAATAAAGAGCTATATATCACTTTTCAAGGAATTTTTGAGCCGGATTTCTGTTTCTCATGGACATGCTACTTTGCTGGAATAGATCTTAAGGCAAAGAGAAGACCAGCTTTTTTTGGATTATAATAGTATCAGAAAAATGTAGGTTTTCTGTTTGTTTCAGTTAAACAAGAAGAGGTGGGTAAACCGAAGAGGCACCATATGTCTACTACCAAACAACTGAAATAGTAGTAAACTTTTTTAATTAAAAATTTAGAGAAAATGTATGAATTCAGAAGAATGAAAGATGTCAACTGAGTAACAGTATAATAAGGCAAACCAATTTCGGGCTTTAGAGATAAAATGTAGAGAACAAAATAATTCACCAGAAAATTCATATATGTATAAAGTGACATTTAAAAGCCAGACTAAAATAAATATAGCTTCCACCAGAGTTCTGGAAGACTTTAAAATAAACAAATTTGATATTTAATATAAAATGAAAATGCTGGCATAACCAGCTTCAAAGACATTTGATAAAAGAAAGATATCTAAAAAGAATTCTGGACTATCATGCTGTAATCACTTTTGGAAACAAGAAATAGGAGGAGAGCTTGGGATGTGGCATTAAATGTGAAAGACAGAATGAACATAATGCATTGGTTGTAGAAATAATAACAGACAAGGTACTATAGATTTTATCAAAGAAATAGTAAAATTATTTGTATTGGTATCTATCCTTTCTAAACTACCATATAAGCTCTTTGATAGGAGACTGTAAAGATACCTTTGTATTCTGTCTCAAACACAGAGTTTGACCTATATTTGGTACTTAATAAACATTAGGTAATGGGGATAGGTAGGTAGCAATGCAAATATGGCAGTGGAGTATACTATAGACTGAGAAAACATCTGAGTTGGAAATATTCACCAAAACAAGGGAGAATACCAAACTACATTGCTAGATTGACTTAATGAGATAAAAATGTGCTAGGATGATACAGTACATAGCAAGCTCTGAAATTTTTCCTTCTCCAATTTCATGTTTTTACTTTCTTCTTGATTTTTTTCCTTAATACTGTTGTTCTAAAAATTCTTAAGCTAACAGAAACAAAATTTCAACTTAAGGTAAAATTTTCATACACCTATTAAAAATTCATAATCTACAATAAAACAAACTCACCAACTGGATGAGTGATGGTGTTCTGTAGGCTGGGAATTACCACAGAGTAGGTAGGTGAGCGATAAGGATATATTGTTGTAGGATTTGTAGAGATGATATTCTGTGTGGTGCCAGAAAATACATTGGAAACACTTAGAGGGAAGCGTTTTCGCTTCCCTGGACGAGGTTGATAAACCCAACCTATAGAAGAAGATAAGCAATTTTTAATTTGAACATAAAGACCCTATTTAGCCTTTAAATAGTTCTTTTTCACAATAAAGAATCCAAAATACTTCTAAATTAAAAAAAATAAGTTATTGTCTAAAGTGTCTTTTCTAACTTAATTATGTGATTTCTGTGCATTTTAATACCCATATAGCTCCTAACTAGTGGTCAATATTGTAACCCATGATTCAAAGGAAGAGTTAGGGCAAATATCTTATAACCAAAGACACATATTGAACCCATTGTAAAATCAACATTAAAGACATTGAGTTTGAATCCCAAAGCTTTTCCTTTACTTATAAAATAATGCCCCTGTAAGATATTATTCATCTCCTGTTCCCTCACTTTCTATGAGATATAACTGTCTCTATCTTACAATGGAATGGTCACTAATGACCAGTCACTATTTTTATACCTGGCTTAGGAAGAATCACTCTCCTAAACTTGGCAATCCCAAGTCCACAAACAACCCAATTTCCTTCCAAAGTCAGAAGAGTGGAGTTTAACAGTTTGTAGCCACTGTATAACCAGGGGAATCACTGGTTCTCTGTAACTGTTGCCTCTGACACCCAAAACATTTCTGCTCATATTTTAGAAAAAAATAACTCTTTTCCCATCATGCATGATCATATTGGCCATACACTTTGCTTTTACCCAAGCTTAATCTTAATGTCCTCATGGCTGGGGAGTAAGTCAGAAATTGTTTCAAACTACATCATGATGAGGATAAATTTGGCAGTTAGAAGACATAATTATGTTCTCATAACCATATAACATTAAAATGGAGCATGGTGTCAATCCCTGCATTCTCATTGTCTTTAAGTGTATGATGCGTATTTGTTTCTGTTGCTATGATTTTAACTCTTCATTTTCTAGTGTATTTGTAAAATTGTAGCCTGGAACTCTGGAGTTTCACCTTTATTAAGTTCATATCTGTATATTTAATCGAAACCACACTAAAATTATGTCCCCTGGTTTGTTATTAGTTGGCAAATATAAGACCAGATATTCCTCTACTTGGTTCTATTTAAGAAAACGTATGCCATGTATCAACTCAATCATTACTATAATATTAGCCATTATTCTCTTTATTGTACATATCAGATTAGAAAAAAAAAATGCATTTTTGTCTTTCATTCTTAACCTAACCTAATCTTTACCTAAATAAATTTAAAAGAAATTAGAAAGAAGTTTTGTTTATTTCATTTGATTACCAGGAAATTCCTCTCTGTGCTTTTCTTTAATCTTTTGTGCTTCATCATAATAGGGTTTCTTTTGTTCTTCACTAAGTTTGTTCCACTCTAACCCGAGCTGGACACTGATTTCTGCATTGTTGGCTGCTGGGTTAGCTTTGGCTAGTGCTGGCCGGTGAATCCTTGCCCAAACCATAAATGCATTCATGGGTCGCTTCACATGACCATTTCTGTCCTTACTGAAGGGAGTATCTGGTATTCCTACATGACAAAAATTAAGAGACTGAATTAATGTGCCACACACGCACACACACACACACATAATGTTAAAGTGAAGTGCACCTTCATCTATATTTATTTTTTAACTGGAGAAAATATAGTCAAAGAACTGTCAGTATTCCAGAATGCCTCATAACCCCTGAACTCAGCATTCTAAACTATAGCTTAGAATGACTCTTCTTTTCCTCAAAAAGAATAATATTGTTGAAGATATTGTAGGAGTAATAATGTTGAAGACAAAGTAAACTGTTGGCTTATTACTTCTTTGGGCTTTGGTAATATCTCTACCAGTAATTAATTTAGTTTCTTTCCCATTAAAAATATTCTATTACTGGGGGACAGGAACTATGACTTATTCATGACTATAATCCTAGCACTAGCTAGGTGTTCCCTAAACGTTTAAAGGAACTCATTTACATGCCCCTATAGTGTCCGTTCAAGTAAAAATATTTATAATATAATACTATATTCTATTTCATTATGAAGGTGAAGCTCTTGCCAAGGTGGGTCATTGACACTAACCCTATGTCCTGGGAGAAAAAATAAAAGAAAAATAATGAAAGTGACTTTTTGAGAGTCCCAGAACAAGTTGAAATTACAATAAAGGTAGCTAAATTTACATCTCTTACCTAATTCATCAAAAACAACTGTCTGTAAACTTCTACTGTTTCTCTTTATTTTAGTTACTTGATATATGAGTTTTTAAAATGCACAAAGGATTAAATAAGTATTATATAGAAAGCTTTCCCTTTCCTTTAGAAAATGAAGTTTATAAAAGCAAGAGGGTGAGATGGAGATAAAGGGTCAGTAAGGAAAATAAGAAAACAGTAAATATAAAAGTTAATGAAAATATGAACTGATATGATTTTCCATGACATTCATTGGCATAAAATTATCTGAATTAAATCTTAAAATAAGAATTTTCTAACTATATATTCATAAATAATGGATAGCAATAAAATATTTGTAGTTGTTACTGTTAACTACATTTTTTAAAACAATTTCTAGCTTATTCTACAGTATTTTCATTTTCTATATTTCTATAAATCCTTAGCTTTTAGAATACTAAAGTGTTACATTTAATCATGTACTGTTTTCTCTTAGAAAAATGTTTACTATTCATTTTTAAAGATGACAAATTACCTCCAAATTCAGTATAAACTCTCCTGTTTGATTATAAACATTTTTTCATTAAACAAGACTTAAAATTTTCTTCTTGGGGCGCCTGGGTGGCTTAGACGTTTAAGCGTCTGCCTTTGGCTCAGGTCTGGATCTCAGGTCTGGCTCCCAGCTCAGAGGGGAGTCTGCTTCTCCCTCTCCCTCTGCCCCTCCCTCCGTTTGTGCTTTCTCTCTTTCTCATTCTCTCAAATAAATAAAATCTTTAAAAATTTCTTTTTCTTCTTGATACACGTAAAAATATTGAACTACTATAATAAAGTGTAGCATAGAAACTGAGGGTTGAAATAACTGTGTTTATAGTGAGAATATTTCTATTTTGTGTATAAACATTAGTCGCCTCTAAATCTCATCATTCACTGGGCCTTAAAATAGATTTTTTAAAAAATGTTTGGGAATCTTGGAACATGTTAGTGTATTTTACTGGTATATGTACAAGTCAATTGGAAGTGATACCTGTGCAGACTCTGCCCTGTAATGAATCAGTTCCATGATTTTATTTTTCTAGTTTAGGCTTCTGAACTGCTGACATGTCAGCTATGGGGCAACATAGACGAAGTTTGAAAACCAGATTCCCCTGCCGTCTAATACCTGCATCTGAGGGAAGCACGGTGAGCGGGACATCTTTGGTTTCAATTTTTACAGAAGGCTCCAGTAAAGATTGCATTTTAATAGGCACTGGTGTCAAGGGGACCTTGGTCAACCGTATCAGCTCTGAAGGTGGAGGTCCCTGAAATTGGATCCGGGCCCCAGGGGGGACCGTGTGGAGAGTCAAAGGGATCCTGAGGTCTTGCTGGTGTGGCCCAAAGGCACTGGATGGTTGGGCTAGGATGACTTCCTTGCTGCCATGGACCAGGCCATTGGACGCGGGCTCCGTGCCCAGCCTGCAGTCCTCGCGGAGTCTCTCGGGCTCCTCCGTTTTGATGACTCCTTCTCTGATGGTCGCCAGGTTTTTGCCTTCCCCGCCTTTCGCCACGTCCCTTATGACCTCCTCCGCCTCCAACTTGCCCTTCTCGTCCCCTCGGCGCCAGTCGAGAGCTGGCCCCGGGCCTTCCACCTTGGCCGCCCTGGAGGCTCTAGGGCCCGCCTCCACAGGCCTTCGCGTCCCCGCCGACGGATCCAAGCCGCGCCCCTGTTCCTGCTTCTCGGCCTTGACGTGCAGCGCCCGGGGCTGCACTGGGTGCAACTCGGGTCTGCAGGGGGCGCCGTCGGACGCGGGCGGCGGCGGCGGCGGCAGCAGCAGCAGCTCGGGCCTCAGCTGCAGCAGCCGTGCTTGCGCGGGAGAAGCGACGACGCCTTCGTCCCGGGCCTGAGCCAGTGGTGGCCCAGGCGGCAGCAGCAACACCTGCTCCGGCTTCACCTGCAGCAGCCGCCGTGCCGCGGGTTGTACACCCGACGCCTGGGCCTCCCTGCACGACGAGGCCACGGTCGCAATGGCGGCCGCGCACGGGGTGGGCGGCGACGGCGGGAGCTCCGCGGCCTCAGCCCTAAAGGAGGCGCCCTCGACCGGCAGCTGGGGAGGAGCAGGGCGGAGCGGGCGCGGCGGGGTTGCCCGTGGCAGTTGGCGCGGCTGAGGCTGCGGCTCTGGCCTGGCTCTCTCCATGGGGGGAGGGGGACGCCCCGGCCTGGTCCCAGCCCGGATTGTGAGCTCAGCCGTTTGTTGGCGACCTTCCCCCTACCCCTTTCGGTTAAGACCCTTCCAAGGCCCTTGCTACCCAGAACCCTACGCGGTTCAAAAAGCGGCCCTCCGTCTTGGCCTCGCCCAATCACAAGCGTCCCGATACCCCCGGCCCTCCAATCACAGGCGCATTCTCCGGCCCTTCCCGCCCTCCGCTCTCTCCTCGTGCTGAGCCCTCGAATCACCCGCGTTGGCCTGGGGTGTGACACGTGCTGCCCATTTTCCCTCTCTGACTTTGCCTCTTTTCCGGAGTTCTCATCCAGCCGTTGTCCTTAGTTACCCCTCCCCCGCCCGGAGAGCCCGACAATGGTGTTGCCCAGGAAACGGTGTGGTTCCACGTCACTGGCCTCCAGAGGATAAAGTCGAGTGAGTCCCCAGGATTTGTATGCGCGATTTGCCCTGGCTAATACAAGAAAGGCCCCGGGCATCACTTTGGGCCTTTGAATCTGTGTCACGGGAAAAGGGGGAGACTTTGCAACTACCCCTTTTGTACAATAACTGTACTAGTTAAACTTTCAATTAATCACCAGGTTCTTTGGGCCTTACTTGCAAAAATACATCCCAAATTCATCCACTTATTTGGGCTTCCACCGCCATTACTCTGTTCCAAGCTTCCATCATCTTTCACCTGGATATGCCGTCGTTGTGTGAATAGTCTCCATTTTTCTCCCTTGTTCCACTATGTTCCAAATGCCAGAGATCTTTTTAAAAGTGCAAATCTAGTTCTGTCACACCCCACTCTCCTAAATATTCCCATGGCTCCCCACTGACCACATGATAAAGGTCTAATATACTTGCAAAGCATATAAAGCCCCAATGTGGCTTGGGCTCTGTGGACTCCAGCCGCACTGGCCTCTCATCATTCTACCTTAAGGGGCTTTGAATGCTGTTTCTCTCTTGTGTCTCCTTACCTCCTCCTGCTCATTTTTTAAATTGCAGTTCAACTGTCACTTTCTCAGAGAAGTCTTATTATCTGATTCTGAAAATCAGGTCAAATCTCCTTTATGCACTCATATGTCCATCACTTCTTTTAAAACTTTTACCACAATTCGTAATTATGTATTTCTTTATGTCATTATTCTGCTGAATCCACTACTTGACTATAAACTCCTTGAGGACAGGCAGTGTTTTGCTCATTATTGAATCCTCAATGCTGACGCATAGAGCCTGGCTTTAGTAGGCATTCAGTAAATATTTGTTAGATAAATAAGGACTGCCATAGTCTAATAATAACATAGTAATTACTACCTATTTTAAGGGCTTACTTTTATACTAGGCACTACTCCAAGTCATTTCCATGACTATGCTTCTCCTTTTCTAGGACTGTGCTATTTTCATCAAGAAAAAGAAATCTTGTATTAACATTTGCTCCATTTCTAAATGATGTCCTGACTAAAAGCTATAGATTTATCTTGAAGCAAATAATTTTTGCAACCAAGACAAGTTATCTTTCAAAGAAGATCTGCCCAATTCTCTAATCCCCTGTTGTCAAATGTGGCAAACAGGAGTTCTTATACCTGGCAGGGAGACAGGGGCATTGGTGGTTCTCAAACTTTATTATCTTGGAACCCTTTACACCCACCAAAATGATTGAAGATTCCAAAGAGCTTTTTTTATCAATATTTGTAATTTTATCTATCAATATGGTTTTATCTATAAATATTTGCCATATTATAAATAAAAACTAAGGACTTTAAAAAAGTTATCAATTCACTTAAAATATCAATAAGAAACCCATTACATATTAACATAATACATTTTTATGCCAAAACTGTGTTTTCCCCAAAATTAGAAGAGTGGCAATGTAAATCTAGTCTGGATTAATTTAAAAAAAAAAAAGAAAGAAAGAAGGAAAAAGAAAACAGTTGGATTCTCATGTTTGCTTCATGCAGTCTGTTGTGATTCACATGTCATATGGAAAGCTCTTCATGGTGCATTCATGAGAGAATGAAGTGAAAAAGGCAAATATTGTCTTAGAATTATTATGAAAATAGTATTAACCTAGCAGACTTTCAGAAAGAATTGGTCCCTGAACCACATTTTGAGAACTGCTGAGCTAGGTTTTAAATAGAAGAGCCAAGTATGTGCACAAAGAATGATAAAAGAGGCAGAGAAATAAATTAAGTTAGTGTTGATTTTGTGCAGGAATGGTTCATATTCCAATCTGAATAAGTAATTTTAAAAGGTGATATGACAGTCCTGTGTAACAGCAATGGAAATAGTATATGGGGAGTATATTTTAAGCAGAAAGCAATTTTTTTTAACAAAAAATAGCTTCTTTGAGGTTTGATTTCTGTAAGTTTACAATTAAATGTACAATTTGATGAGTTTTAATAAATTTATAAAGTTGTGTGACCATCACTACAATCTTATTTGAGAACATTTCCATCAACTCAAAAAAGGTCAAAAATGAAACCCAAAAAACTCTCTTGTTTCCATTTGCAGTAAAACTCTGCCCCCACCTCCAACCCCAGGTGCTTTCTGTCTCTGTAATTTTCTCTTTTCTAGAAATTTCATTCAAAGAGAATCATGTAAGCTTAACTGTTGGCTTCTTTAACTTAGCATGATGTTTTTGAAGTTCACCCAAGTTGAATGTATTAGTAATTCATTCTTTTTTTATTACAGAGTAGTATTCCATTGTATGGAAATACCAAATTGTACATAGATACTTTGTTGTAAGATGTCTCTTACTCATCTTGTTTATCCACTCACTAGCTGATGGGTATTTGGATTATTTCTAGGTTTTGGCTGCTGTGAACATAATGTCCATTCATATACAAATATTGGTGGTTCCTAGGAACAGAATTGCTAGGTTATATGGTAAATATATGTATAACATTTTACAAAACTGTCAAACTGTTTTGCAAAATGTATGTACCATTTTACATTTCCACTCACAATATATGAGGGTCCCAGTTTCTCTGCTTCTTCTCCAACATTTAGTATCATAAGTCATTTAAATTTTAGCCATTCTAGTGGGTATGTAGTATATGTAGTAGTAAATAATTGTGATTTAAAATTATATTTTCACAGGGTGCTCAGTGGCTCAGTCAGTTAAGCACCTGCCTTTGGCTCAAGTCGTGACCCCTGGGTCCTGGGATTGAGCCCCATGTCAGACTCCCTGCTTAGCAGGGAATCTGCTTCTCCTTCTGCCCCTCCCCCAGCTCGTGCTTGCTCTCTGCTCTCTCTCTCAAATAAATAAATAATTTAAAAAATAAGGTTTCACAATGAATAATGACACTGTCTTTTCATCTGCTTAGTTCCTATTCATATATTTTCATTGCCTAGTGTCTGTTAAAGTCTTTTTGCCCATTTTTTTAGATAGGGTTGTTGGTTTTCTTAATTTTGATTTTTAGGGATTTTTTTTTAGGGTTTCTTAATATGTTCTGGATACAGGTTCTTTATTAGATATATGTTTGCAAATATTTTCTTCCAGGCTTTTGCTTCTTTCCATTCTTTTTATTTTTCATTCTTAATGGTGTCTTTGAAGAGCAAAAGTTTTTAACTTTAATGGAGTCTAGTTTATCAATATGCCTGTCATCCTATCTAGGAAATCTTTGCCTAACCTAAGGTTAAAAAGGTTTTTCTCTCAGGTTTTTCTCTGGAAGTGTTATGTTGCACTGTCTTGATTACTACAGCTTTATGGTAAATTTTGAAATTAGGTCAAGTAAGTCCTCAAATTTAGTTCTTTTTCAAAACCATATTAGATATTTTTGGTCTTTTGGATTTCCATATAAATTTTAGCATTAGATTATCAGTTTTCACCAAAAAAAAAATCTATCAGTATTTACATAAGAACTGCATTAAATCTGTGGATCAATTTGGGGAAAAGAGATATCTTAACAATATTGAGTCTTCTGATTTGCAGACTTGGGGCATATCGGCATTTATTCTGGTCTTTAATTTTTCTTGATAATGTCCTGTAATTTTCAGTGTACAGTCTGTACTTCTTAAATTTATTCCTGAATATTTTTATACTGTTGTAAATGTAATTTTTCTTAATTTCATTTCTAGTTGGTTGAATATTGATATTATATTTTCTTGCCTATTGCACTGGCTAGAAGCTCCAGTCCAATTTTGAAGATAAGTGGCAAGAGTGGATATCCTTGTTTTGTACCTAATATTTTTTTTTAAAGATTTTATTTATTTATTTGAGAGAGAGAATGAGAGACAGAGAGCACGAGAGGGAAGAGGGTCAGAGGGAGAAGCAGACCCTCTGCTGAGCAGGGAGCCCGATGCGGGACTCGATCCCAGGACTCCGGGATCATGACCTGAGCCGAAGGCAGTCGCTTAACCAACTGAGCCACCCAGGCGCCCCTGTACCTAATATTGAGGGAAAACATTGTCTTTCATCTTTAAGCATGATGTTAGTTATAGGTTTTATATAGCTGCCTTTTATCAAATTGAAATTTTATTCTATTCCTAGTTTGTTGAGAGCTTTATTATATTTGTTGGATTTTATCAAATGAATTTTCTGCATCTATTGAAATGATCATATGACTTTATCCTTTATTCCAGGGGTCAGCAACATCTTTCAGAAAGGACCATATAGTAAATATTTTTGGTTTTGTGAGCTATATGGTCTCTGTTGCAATCAATCAACTTGGCTCTTGTAGCATGAAAGCAATTATAGACAACATATGAATGAATGGGCATAATTGTATTCCAATAAAACTTTATTTACAGAAACAAAAGACATACCAAATTTGGTCTGTGGATGGTAGTTTGCTGACTCCTGCTTTATTCTATTAATATATGCATTGCATTAAGTAATATTTAGATGTTAAACTATTCTGGGTAAACCTTGGGTAAATACTGGGTCAAAATATGTAATCCTTTTTATACATCACTGGATCCAAATACTATTCTTTTAAGAATTTTAACATTTATGTACATGAAGGGTATTGGTCTGTACTTTTCTTATGATATCTTTGCAGCTTTGATGTCAGGGTAAAAGGAGCTGGAAAGTGTTCTCTTCTCTTCTCTTTTTTAAAGGGTTTGTATTTAATTGCTATTATTAATTCCTTAATTGTTGATAGAATTCACCAGGAAAGGGGCATCTGTGTGGCTCAGTCAGTTGGGTGTCCAACTCTTGATTTTGACTCAGGTCATGGTCTCAGGCTTCTGGGACTGGGCCCCGCATCAGGCTCAGCGCTCAGTGGGGAGTCTGCCTGAGGATTTCTCTCCCTCTCCCTCTGCTCCTCCCCCTACACACTCCCTCTCTCTCTCTTTCACTTCCTCTCTCAAACAAATAAATGGATCTTAAAAAAAAAAAAAAAAGAATTGTAAAGAAGGCCATCTGGGCCTCAACTTGCCTTTATTTTTCAGTAACTCAATTAAATAATTTAATGTCTTTACTTGATATTGGCCCGTTCAGATTTTGTATTTCATCTTGAGTCAATTTGGTCATTTCTGTCTGCAAATTTGCCCATTTCAACTAAGTTATTAAATTATTGGTGTAAGGCTGTTTATGGTATTCATTTATCATTTTTAAATTTCTGTAGGGTTCAGAATGTTTCCTCTTTCATTTCTAATTTTGGTAATTCGTACCTTTTCTCTTTTTTTCTTGCAATTTTACTAAAATCTGATCAATTCCACAGGTTTTTTCAAAGAACTATCACTTTCATTGATTTTGTCTGTTGTTTTGCTGTTTTTTAAAAAATTGGTTTCTGCTATGATCTTTATTATTTCCTTCATGCTACTTACTTTGGGTTTGATTTGCTCTTCTTTTCTAATTTCTTAAGTTGAGAACTTAGTTAATTGGATTTTTTTTAGATTATTGATTTTAAATCTTGTTTCTTTCCTAATACAAGCATTTAAGGCTATAGATTTCCCGCTATGTGCTGCTTTACCCGTATACCATTAGTTTTGATATGTCATGATTTTATGTTCATACAGTAGATATTTTTTCTTGTTTATTTAATTAAATTTTTATTTAAATTCAGTTAATTAACATATAGTGTATTATTAGTTTCAGAGGTAGAGTTCAGTGATTCTTTTTTTGTTTCTTTTATTTTAATTTAATTCAATTAATTAACATATAATGTATTATTGGTTTCACAGGGAGAGGTCAGTGATTCATCAATCTTATATAATACCCAGTGCTCATTACAACACGTGCCCTCCTTAATGTCCATCACCCAGTTACCCCATCCTTCCACTCCCCTCCCCTCCAGCAACCCTCAGTTTGTTTCCTATGATTAAGAGTCTCTTATGGTTTTTCTCCCTCTCTGGTTTCATCTTCTTTTATTTTTCCCTCCCTTCCCCTATGATCCTCTGTTTTGTTTCTTAAATTCCACATATCAGTGAGATTATATAATTGTCTTTCTCTGATTGAGTTATTTTGCTTAGCATAATACCCTCTGGTTCCATCCATGTCATTGAAAATGGCAAGATTTCACTTTTTGATGGCTGAGTAATATTCCATTGTATATATATACACCACATTTTCTTTATCCATTCATCTGTTGATGGACATCTAGGCTCTTTCCATAGTCTGACTATTGTAGACATTGCTGCTA
This sequence comes from Neomonachus schauinslandi, assembly GCF_002201575.2. NCBI lineage: Eukaryota > Metazoa > Chordata > Mammalia > Carnivora > Phocidae > Neomonachus > Neomonachus schauinslandi. The sequence continues at coordinate 102,933,081 of NC_058409.1, read as the reverse complement.
TAAACATTGGGGTGCAGGTGCCCCTTCGATTACTACATTTGTGTCTTTGGGGTAAATACCCAGTAGTGCAATTGCTGGGTCATAGGGTAGCTCTATTTTCAACTTTTTGGGGAACCTCCATACTGTTTTCCAGAGTGGCTGCACAAGCTTGCATTCCTACCAACAGTGTAGGAGGGTTCCCCTTTTTCCACATCCTCACCAACATCTGTTGTTTTCTGACTTCTTAATTTTAGCCATTCTGACTGGTGTGAAGTGGTATCTCATTGTGGTTTTGATTTATATTTCCCTGGTGCTGAGTGATGTTGAGCATTTTTTCATGTGTCTGTTGGCCATTTGGAAGTCTTCTTTGAAGAAATGTCTGCTCATGTCTTCGGCCCATTTCTTGATTGGATTATTTGTTCTTTGGATATTGAATTTGAAAAGTTCTTTAAGGATTTTGGATACTAGCCCTTTATTTGATAAGACATTTGCAAATATCTTTTCCCATTCTGTCAGTTGTCTTTTGGTTTTGTCGACTGTTTCCCTTGCTGTGCAGAAGCTTTTTATCTTGATGAAGTCCCAATAGTTCGTTTTTGCCTTTGTTTCCCTTGCCTTTGGAGATGTGTCTAGCAAGAAGTTGCTGTGGCCGAGGTCACAGAGGTTGCTGCCTGTGTTCTCCTCTAGGATTTTGATGGATTCCTGTCTGACATTTAGGTCTTTCATTTATTTTGAGTCTATTTTTGTGTATGGTGTAAGGAAATGGTCCAGTTTCATTCTTCTGCATGTGGCTGTCCAGTTATCGCAAACCATTTGTTGAGGAGACTGTCCTTTTTCCATTGGACATTCTTTCCTGCTTTGTCAAAGATTAGTTGACCACAGAGTTGGGGGTCCATTTCTGGGCTCTCTATTCTGTTCCATTGATCTATGAGTCTGTTTTTGTGACAGTACCATACTGTCTTGATGATTATAGCTTTTGCAGTATAGCTTGAAGTCCAGAATTGTGATGCCCCCAGCTTTGGTTTTCTTTTTCAACATTCATTTGGCTATTCAGGGTCATTTCTTGTTCCATAAATTTTAGGACTATTTGTTCCAGCTCTATGAAAAAAGTTGATGGTTTTGGTAGAATCAATGTATAGATTGCTCTAGGTAGCATAGACATTTTCACAATATTTGTTCTTCCAATCCATGAGCATGGAACGTTTTTCCATTTCTTTGTGTCTTCCTCAATTCCTTTCATGAATGTTCTATAGTTTTCTGAGTACAGATCCTTTGCTTCTTTGGTTGGGTTTATTCCTAGGTATCTTATGGTTTTGGATGCAATTATAGGTGGGATTGACTCCTTAATTTTTCTTTCTTCTGTATCATTGTTAGTGTATAGAAGTGCAACTGATTTCTGTGCATTGTTTTTATATCCTGCTACTTTGCTGAATTCCTGTATGAATTCTAGCACAAAGACTGTAATAAGAGATGAGGAAGGACACTATATAATAATTAAAGGGTCTATCCAACAAGAATACCTAACAATTGTAAACATTTATGCCCCTAACAGGGGAGGAGCCAATTATATAAACCAATTAATAACAAAATTAAAGAAACACATTGATAATAATATAATAATAGTAGGGCATTTAACACGCTACTCACTGCAATGGACAGATCATCTAAGCAAAAGATCAACAAGGAAACAAGGACTTTGAATGACATACTGGATCAGATGGACTTCACAGATATATTCAGAACATTCCTTCCTAAAGCAACAGAATACACATTCTTCTTGAGTGCACATGGAACATTCTCCAGAATAGATCACATACTGGGTCACAAATCAGGTTTCAACTGGTACCAAAAGATTGGGATCATTCCCTGCATATTTTCAGACCACAGTGCTTTGAAACTTGAACTCAATCATAAGAGGAAATTTGGAAAGAACTCAAACACATGGAAGCTAAAGAGCATCCTACTAAAGAATGAATGGGTCAACCAAGAAATTAAAGAAGAATTTAAAAATTCATGGAAACAAAGGAAAATGAAAACACAACTGTTCAAAACCTTTGAGATGCAGTAAAGGCAGTCCTAAGAGGGAAGTATATAGCAATACAAGCCTTTTTTCAAGAAACAAGAAAGGTCTCAAATACACAACCTAACCTAACATCTAAAGGAGCTGGAGAAAGAACAGCAAAAGAGCCTAAACCCAGCAGGAGGAGAGATTTAATAAAGATTAGATCAGAAATCAGTGAAATAGAAACCAAAAGAACAGTAGAACAGATCAATGAAACTAGGAGCTGCTTCTTTGAAAGAAGTAGTAGGATTGATAAACCCCTGGCCAGAATTATCAAAAAGAAAAGAGAAAGGAAGGCCCCAAATAAATAAAATCATGAATGAAAGAGGAGAGATCACAACTAACACTGGCGAAGTACAAACAATTATAAGAACATATTATAAACAACTATATGCCAACAAATTAGGCAATCTGGAAGAAATGGAAGCATTCCTAGATACCTATAAACTACCAAACCTGAAACAGGAAGAAATAGAAAACCTGAACAGACCCATAACAAGCAAGGATACTGAAGCAGTAATCAAAAATCTCCCAACAAACAAGAGCCCAGGGCCAGATGGCTTCCCAGGGGAATTCTACCAAACATTTAAAGAAGAATTAATACCTATTTTTCCGAAGCTGTTTCGAAAAATAGAAATGGAAGGAAAACTTCCAAACTCTTTCTATAAGGCTAGCATTACCTTGCTCCCAAAGCCAGACAAACACCCCACTAAAAAGGAGAATTGCAGACCAATATCCCTGACGAACATGGAGGCAAAAATTCTCACGAAGATACTAGCCAATAGGATCCAACAATACATTAAAAGGATTATTCACCACGACCAAATGGGATTTATTCCTGGGCTGCAAGGGTGGTTCAACATCCACAAATCAATTAATGTGATACACTACATAAATAAATGACAAGAACCATAGGATTCTCTCAATAGATGCAGAGAAAGCATTTGACAAAGTACATCATCCTTTCTTGATTAAAACTCTTCATAGTGTAGGGATAGAGGGAACATACCTCAATATCATAAAAGCCATATATGAAAAGCCCATAGCAAATGTCATTCTCAATGGAGAAAAACTGAAAGCTTTTCCCCTAAGGTCAGGAACACAGCAGGGATGTCCACTATCACCACTGTTGTTCAACATAGTACTAGAAGTCCTAGCCTCAGCAGTCAGACAACAAAAAGGAATAAAAGGTATCCAAATCGTCAAAGAAGTCAAACTCTCACTCTTTGCAGATGACATGATATTCTATGTGGAAAACCCAAAAGACTCCACCCCAAAATTGCAGTAGAGATATTTTTAAATTTCCCTTGTGATTTCTTCTTTGATCCATGTATTACTTAGAAGCATATTGTTTAATTTCCAACTATATAGAGATTTTCCAGATTTTCTTCTATTATTGGTTTCTAATTTAATTCCACTATGATGAGAGAACATACTTTGTATGATTTCAATCTGTATAAATGTATTGTGACTTGTTCTATCACCTAGCATATGGTATATTCTAGAGAATCTTTCATGTGTACTAGAAAGAATGTATATTCTACTGTTGTTGGGTGGAGTGTTCTAGCTGTTTAATAGTATTGCTCAGGTATTCTATATCCTTTCTGATTTGCTGTCTAGTTTATTACCAATTACTATTATCAATTAGTGAGAGAGAAATATTGAAATATCCAACTGCAATTACTGAATAGTCTGTTTCTCCTTTCAAAGGTATCAATTTTTGCTTCACATATTTTGGGGTTCTCTTGTTACGTGCAAGTATATTTGGAATTGCTCTATCTTTTTGATGAATTGACCCTGTTATCATTATGAAATGGTCCTCTGTCTCTAGTGATTTTCTTTTTTAAAAAAATTTTTTTTAAAAATTTTATTTATTTGACAGAGACAGAGAACACAAGCAGGGGGAACGGCAGGCAGAGGGAGAAGTAGACTCTCGCTGAGCAGGGAGCCCGACGTGGGGCTCGATCTCAGGACCCTGGGATCATGACCTGAGCCAAAGGCAGCCGCTTAACTGACTGAGCCACCCAAGCACCCCTCTAGTGATTTTCTTAAAGTCTGTTTTAATATAGCCTCTCCAGCTTTGTTGTGGTTAGTGTTTTCTTGGTATACCTTTTCCCATCCTATTACTTTCAATCTATTGTATTTTTTAATGGCTCCATCCTATTGTTTAATAATTTTCAGAGTACAGGTCTTTCACCTCTTTGGTTAGGTTTAAGTATCTTACTATTTTTGGTGCAGTTGCAAATGGGCTTGTTTTTGAATTTCTCTTTCTGCTACTTCATAGTGTATAGAAATGCAACAGATTTCTGCACATTGATTTTTGTATCTTGCAACTTTGCTGAATTCATTTATCAGTTCTAGTAGTTTTTTGGTGGAGTCTTTTGTGTTTTCTATATATAGTATCATGTCATCTGCAAATAGTGAAAGTTTTACTTCTTCCTTCCTGATTCGGATGCCTTTTATTTCTTTTTGTTGTCTGATTGCTGTGTCTCGGACTTCCAGTACTATGTTGAATAAAAGTGGTGAGAGTGGATATCCTTGCCTTGTTCCTGTCCTTAGGGGAAAAGTTCTCAGTTTTTCCCCATTGAGTATGATGTTCACTGTGGGTTTTTCATATATGGCCTTTATTTTGTTGAAGTATGTTACCTCTAAACCTACTTTGTGGAGGGCTTTTATCATGAACAGATGTTATACTTTGTCAAGTGCCTTTTCTGCATCTATTGAAATGATCGTATGATTTTTATCCTTTTATTGATGTGATGTATCATGTTGATTGATTTGTAAACCAGCCTTGCATCCTGGGAATAAATCCCACTTGATTGTGGTGAATTATTTTTTTTAATGTGTTATTGGATTTGGTTTTATTTTGTTGAGGATTTTTGCATCTGTGTTCATTACAGATATTGGCCTTTTGTTCTCTTTTTTTGTGGTGTCTTTATCTGGCTTTGGTATCAGGGTAATGCTGGCTTCATAGAATGAATTTGGAAGTTTTCCCTCCACTTGTATTTTTTGGAACAGTTTGAGAAGAATAAGTATTAACTCTTCTTTAAGTGTTCAGTAGAATTCACCTATGAAGCCATCTAGTCCTGGACTTTTGTTTGTTGGGAGTTCTTTGATTACCAATTCAATCTCCCTGCTGGTAATTAGTCTGTTCAAATTTTCTATTTCTTCCTGCTTCAGTTTGGTAGGTTATATGTTTCTAAGAATTTATACAATTTTTCTAGGTTGTCCAATTTTTTGGCATATAGTTTTTAATAATATTTTCTTACAACTGGTTGCCTTTATGTGGTGTTGGTTGTTATTTCTCCTCTTTCATTTGTGATTTTGAGTTCTCTCTCTCTCTCTCTTTGAGTCTGGCTAGAGGTTTATCATTTTGTTGATCTTGTCAAAGAACCAGCTCCTGGTTTCATTGATCTGTTCTATTTGTTTAGTTTCTGTGTCATTTATTTCTGCTCTAATCTTTATTATTTCCTTCCTTCTGTTGGTTTTAGGTTTTGTTCGTTTTTCTTGTTCTAGTTCCTTTAGGTGTAACATGGTTAATAGGTTTCCTAAAGATAGGTTAATACTGCCTTAATTCTGATAAAATATATTTCACCAGGAGAACTCCATTTCCTCCTCTTTGCTTTATGCTATTATTATCATATATATTATACCTATATATGTTATAAATGGAATAATACAATAATATATTTATTGCATTGAACAAACATGTTTTTCTAAGAAAAGAGAGAAAAATTACATGGTCTTTTATGCTTACCCACATATTTACTATTTCCCATGCCCTTCTTTCCTTCCTGTAGATCAAGTTATTGTCAAGCATGATTTCCTTTAGTATGTCTTGGAAGACAGGTCTGCTAGCAACAACTTGTCTCAGTTTTTGTTTCTCTGTAAATATCTTTATCTTCATCTTTGAAGACTAGTTTTTTTTGGATATAGAATTCATAGTTGATCTCTTTTGTTTTTTTTTTTCAGCACCTTGAATCTGTCATTCCACTACCCTCTTTTGTTTCTGAGATTCTGAGATCTGAGATCTATAGCCAGTAGTTATATTTTTATTTCCCCCATACGTAATGAGTCATTTTTCTTTTGAAGCTTTCATAATTTTTTCCTTGTTTTTGGCTTTCGGGAGTTTGGCTATCATGAGTTTAGGTGTGGTTCTCTTTATGTTTATCTTATTTGGGGTTTGTTGAGATTCTCTCTAAGTTTTGTTTTGTTTCTCAAATCAAATTTAGGAAGGTTTCAGCCGTTATTTCTTCAAATATTTTTCCTACTCTTTTTCTTTCTCTTTTCCTTCAGGGACTCCCATTAACACATGTTGGGATCCTTACTATTATCCTGCAAGTCTCTGATGCTCTGTTCATTTTCCTTCATCCTTTTTATCTATATCTAGTCTTTAGATTCAGTTATTTCTATTGATCTGTCATCAAGCTTACTGATTATTCTACCATCTCAATTCTAATGTTGATCTTATCTAGTGAAATTTTCATTTCAATTGTATTTTTCAACTCTCATATTTTAATTTTTAATAATTTTTACTTATTAATATTTCCAATTTGCTATTATTGTATATTTAACTCTTTGAACATATTTATAATACTTTGTTTTAAGTTTTTGTCTGTGAAATCCAACATTTGGACCCCCTTCACAGTAAATTTCTATTCACAAAAAAGCTATCTTTTGATTTGCTAGTGGACCTGATAGATTTTTGCTCTCATTTCTCATCTTTCATGAAAGGGTATCAGTAATTGTCAAATAATATATGGACTTCCATAGTTGTTTTTTTGACAATTTATGTAAGGTATAGCAGGAGGTGTTATTTATTTACTTAATGATAGAAATCTATTTGCAGTGACTGTTTCAATCAGATCCTTGTTGTGGGTTAAGTAGTATATCCAAAAATTCATGTCCAGAACCTCAGAATGTGACCTTATTTGGAAATAAGTTCTTTGAAGATGTAATTTCTTAAGGATTGAGATTAAATCATACTGTATTTGGGTGAACCTTAAATCCAGTGACTGGTGTCCTTATAAGAAGAGGAGAGGACACAGAGACAGATGGAGATTATGTAAAGTTGGAGGCAGAGATGGACGAGAGATGCCTCTTATAAGCCAAGGGATGCCAAGGATTCCTGGGAACCACCAGAAGCTGGGAAGAGGCATTGGACTGATTTTTCCTCAAAGCCTCCAGAAGGAATCAATCTGCCTCCGTCTTGATTTCAAAGTACTAGTTTCCAGAATCATGAGAGAACAAATTTCTTTGTTTTAAGTCACCCAGATTGTGGTACTTTGTTATAGCAGCCTTGAAAACTAATGTATTCCCTTTTCTTCTCTCTCTTTTCTTAGTAGAGAATATGCAACAGAAAATTCTGGGATTGGTTATTTTCTGTGACTGCTACCATCCATTGACTGAAAGCCTAGAGGAGAGTTTCCATTCACTGATTAATTAATTTATTCATTCAGCAAATATTTAATGAACCCCTAAAATGTGTTAAGCTCTGTGCTAGGTACTAGGAATATAACAGGGGATAAAACAATTTCTCTTCCCTTATACAGCTTACCTTTTAAACAGAAATTTTAAATTAATAACAAAACTGTCTAAGGTCACAAATGTCCCTTAAGAGTTTACTTAAAATGAATCCACTAAAACAGTATTATAGACTGTATGTTTGTGGCCTCCTCCCCCCCCAGATTCATATACTGAAGCCCTAACTCCCAGTATAGCTATATTTGGAGATAGAGTCTCTACAGAAGTAAATAAACTTAAATGAGGCCATAAGGGTGGGGCCTTGATCCAGTAGGATTAGTGTCTTTTTGAGAAGAGACAGCAGAGAGCTGTCTCCTCTTCCCTACCCTCTTTGAGAACACACCTAGAAAAGGCCATATGAGAACATAGGAAGAAGGTAATCATCTACAAGCAGGAAGGGAGCTCTCACCAAGAATGAACCCTGTCAGATCTTGATCAGGACTTCTAGCCTCCAGAACTGTAAGAAAATAAATGTGTTTTTTAAGCCACCCAGCCTGTGGTATTTTGTAAGGCAGCCCAAGGAGTTAATACAAACAAGAACCAAGTATCTATGGTAATTGGTGAGAAAGGGGTACTTTTTATCCTTATAAAATTGTGAAATGGATTTGATTAAACTTACATTTTAGAAAGTTTAGGTGTAATTGCCACCACATGCTAATTCTTAGAACAAACACAGAATGAACCAAGTACTAATTGTTTATGGGGGAAGATGGACATTTTTTTTCTTTTTGGACTTTTAGTACAGATAATTGAGTTCATTATTCTCTACAGTTCCAGCAGAATATTAGCTTTGCTCTGGGCAAGTCCCTGTATAAATTTTCTATTGCTGTTGTAGCCATAAATTTAATGACTTAAAAAAACACAAATTTATTACTTTATAATTCTGGAAGTCAGAAGTCTGAAATAGGTCACATGGAACTAAACCTAAGAGGTCGGTAAGGCTGCTTTCCTTCTGGAGGCTCTAGGGAAGAATCTGTTTCTTGATTTTCCCACTGTTGAGAGGCTGCCCACATTTCTTGGCTCATGGACCTCTTCCATTTTCAAAGCCAACAAATGCATCACTCTGACCTTCTAGGCCCCCCTGCTTCCATCATTACATCATCTTCTCTGGCTCATTTATTTCCCTTTTCCATCTTTTAAATATCTTTATGATTGCATTGGGCTTACCCAGATAATCTACGATAATATCCCTATTTTTAAATCTTTAACTTAACCATATCCGCAAAGTCCCTTTTGCCATGTAAGGTAACATATTCACATGTTGATAGGATTAGTACATGGATATCTTTGGAGGGGCATTAGTCTATCTACTTCAGTCCATATTCCTGTTTTATTATTTTATGACACTTCTTTATTCACCATTTTCTATTCCCATTCCAATTGTACTTTCCCTCACCCCCATTCCCAGGCACCCACTTAATCTATTTAGTGTTTCTTTGGTGATATAAGTCTCATTGAGTGATATATACAGTGTTTGGTGAATACATGTATTTGTTTTTTTGTGTTTTTTGGTAAAGATTTTTTTAATTAATTAATTAATTAATTAATTAATTAATTTGAGAGAGAGAGAATGCAAGCCAGGGGTGGAGCAGAGGGAGAGGGACAAGCAGACTCTGCGCTGAACATGGAGCCCAACACAGGGCTGGATCACATGATCCTGAGATCATGATCTGAGATCATGATCTTGGTTGGTCCAGAACCAAGAGTTGGACACTCAACCAACTGAGCCTTCAGGTGCCCCACATGTATTTGTTTTTTAGTTTACACATTTCATCTTAGATACAGACTCAATTTGTTTCTTTTTTTTCATTTAGCATAATTTTTAAAATTTCTTTTTGGTTATCTGTTTCTCCAGTGGATGTGTTTACTGATTTTTTTTTAGCTTATTTTTTAAGTGTACACTTTAGTGGTTTTTCGTATGGTCACAACATTGCACAATAATCACCACTATTTGATTCCAGAATATTTTCATTATCCCAAAAGGAAACCTCAAACCCATTAGTAGTTACTCCCCATTTTCCTTTTCCCCAGCCCCTGTAAACTACTGATTTACTTTCTGCCCTTATAAAGCAGAAAAATCTGTAGAAAGATCTGTCCATGTCATACAGGTACATCTGGTTCTGAGCTCCTGAATTCTGTATTCTGTCAAGCACTTTTTACTTCTCCATTGCTCTAATTATGGACTCCTAGGATGCCTCCAGCAAGTTCCTACCACAAGCAGTGTTATCATGGACATGTTCCCCATAAACCTGTATAGCAGTTTCTCTGCAGTTATGCCCAAGAGTGGGATTGCTAGGTTCTAGGTGTGCACAAGCACACTTCACTAACAGATTGCTCTCTCAGGTGGCTATTCCACTTCAAACTCATAATGGCAGCACACAAGGATTTCCTGTTTTCCACTTTTTTACCAACACTCAGTTTTATTCAACACATTTTGCCAATCTTATTGGAGTTTAGAAGTATCTGATTGTTGTTTTAATTTTCACTTCTCTGATCATTAGAGAGATTGACCATCTTATCATAAGCTTACTAGTCTTTCAGCCTTCCCAATTGGTAATTATGCATATTCAAATCATTCATAATTTTATCATTGTTTCCTGCTTTTTTCCATGTTGAGCCACAGGAGTCCCTTGTTTATTATAGATACTCAAACACTGCAAACATCTTCTTTTCTGTGAGCCATCTGTTCATTGATATCCTCTGTTGAACAGAATCCTTAATTTAATGCAGTTGCATCCATCATTTTTGTAACTTATAATTTGTACTTTTAGAGTCTTGTTTAAGAAATATTTTCCCGCCCCAAGTATCTCCAAAAAATTCTTTTATATTTTCTTCCATTAGTTTTATAGTTTTACCTTTTATGTTTAAGTCTTTATTCTGTGTGAGATTTTCTTTTATATATGACATAAAATAAGGATCCAAGTTCACTTCCTATCTAGTTATCCTAACAATCTGTGTTTTCTCTGCTACTGAATTCTCTGCCTCCATATACCAAGTAGCCCTATGAAGAAGTCACAGGGAGAGGACTGCAGCTTCCTGCCAAAAGCCATGTAAGTGAATTATGTTGGAAGCAAATCCTCTAGCCCCATTCAAGCCTTCTGATGACTACAGACCCATCTGACATCTTAATTACAACCTCATAAAAGACCCTGAGCCCAAACCAGCCCGCTAGGCTACTCCTGAATTCCAGACTTACAGAAACTATGTGAGACAATACATACTTATTGTTGTTTTAAGCTACTAACCTTTGGGATAATTTGTTACACAGCAAAGGATGACTAATATAGTTTTAATCCTGAATAAAGAGCAAATGGAGCTCTTTGGTCTCTATTACATGGTATCCTACAGTTTCTGTTCCATTACTGTCAGAAGAATCAAAGTTCTAGATTTTCAATTTGAGCATTCCCTAAAATAAGAGTGTAAGATAATTAATAAAGGGGGAAGATGGAAAGAGAGAGAAAGGGAGCTGGGAAAGGAACAAATATTTGAGGTCCCTTACAGTGTGCATACCATGTCTTTTATTATCTTATTTGGTCAAAAGGGCATTTGGTCAGCTGGTAAAAATGTGGTTCTTGCACTTATATTATCTTGGACCTCCTATCACATAAAATCACTATTGACTGAAGCAAAGAGGCCCAAACACTATTGGCTTTGACTTGGTGAGAGATGGAGGTCATAAAAAAGAATGAGGCAAATTTGGAAAATACTGTGAAGGAGACGTACATACATGTTGAATGTAATTTTTTCTAATATTCTTTAAGGTCTTTTATCTCTGATATTCTGAGATATTGGTCCTTTGTCTGGTATACATACTTCTATCTACCCTTCAATAGTCAGCTTAAATGTACCACTCTTTTTTTTTTTTTAAAGATTTTATTTATTTATTTGACAGAGAGAGACACGGCGAGAGAGGGAACAAAGTGGGGGCAGCGGGAGAGGGAGAAGCAGGCTCCCCGCGGAACAGGGAGCCCGATGTAGGGCTCGATCCCAGGACCCTGGGGTCATGACCTGAGCCGAAGGCAGACGCTTAACAACTGAGCCACCCAAGTACCCCTAAATGTACCATTCTTTAAAAAGCCATCTCTAGTTCTCATAGGCAGAGTGAAACATTTTTTTTAATCTGTTTTTTTCCCAGCACTTTCTATATACCTCTATTTTGGAAGAGGGGTGTGGTAATCAATATTGGTTGCCTACCTTTTAACCATTCTCCTTTTTTCCTTACTAACAAAATCCTGCTTTTGTTTAGAAGACACTGTGCCAAGTACTCTTCCCTTAGTCTGAGATAAGTCTAGAGGTGAGCATGTGACCCAGGTTCTATCCACTGAGACATAAGGAGCAGTCTATTGGATGCTTCTGAAGGAACCATTTTCCCTAATAGAAGAGAGAGCAGATAAACAAAGAAAGTTCTTTTCTGTTCATTTCCTTTCTGCTTTAGATGTTATAGTATGAGGACATGATGTCTGTTACTATAGCAGCCATTTTGTGAACATAAGGAGAGATCTCTTTGATACGGTATGAACTGTGAAGCAGAAGTATTAAGTGTTCGAATCCTTAATTGCATCATTGAACTACTGCATGGGCCCTGGAACTTCCAAACTCAACTTCCCTATGTGATACAAGTAAATTTTCATATTGTTGAAGCTTCTCTTAGGCTCCTAGTTATTTACAGCCAGAGCATCCAAATTAATAAAAAAGGAATGAAAGTAACATTTGTTGGGGCGCCTGGGTGGCTCAGTTGGTTAAGCGACTGCCTTCGGCTCAGGTCATGATCCTGGAGTCCCAGGATCGAGTCCCGCATTGGGCTCCCTGCTCAGCGGGGGGTCTGCTTCTCCCTCTGACCCTCTTCCCTCTCGTGCTCTCTGTCTCTCATTCTCTCTCTCTCAAATAAATAAATAAAATCTTTTAAAAAAAAAAGTAACATTTGTTGAACATTTGTGATATACTTTAATTTTTTGTTAAGATGTTTTTCTCCCTAAGTTGTTGGTATAGGGACCTTGTCTTTATTCCTAGCACCTTATATAGTTTCTGATTTAGAATGGCTGCTTAAGAAGTATTTGTGCAGCTGCGCCTGGGTGGCTCAGTCAATGCTCTGACTTGTGATTTCGGCTTAGGTCATGATCTCAGGGTCATGAGATTGAGCTCTGGGTCAGGCTTTACACTGAGTGTGAAGCCTGCTTGAGATTCTCTCTCTCCCTCTCCACTCTGCCCCTCCACCCCCCTGCTTGCTCTCATAAATAAATAAGTAAATAGAAGAAGTGTTTGTGCCATGAATAAATAAATTAACAACTAATTGAATGGATAAATCCATAAACCAATGTTATGGTGTTATTAGGAGGCAGTATAAAAAATTGGTTAAGAGCATAAGCTCTGGCACTGCATTTCTGGCTTCCCATCCTGGCTATACCATTTACTAGCTATGTGACCTTGGACAAATAATTTAATCTCTATGTGCTATGAAATGCGGGTAACAACAGTATATACCTAAAAGAACTGTTGGGAGTATATTAAGTGTTCTACGTAAAGGGCTCAATAAAGTATTTGGCACCTAATAAGCATGTTAGCCATTATTAGAGGAAAATAGAGAAGAGCCAATAATGATTCCAAACTTTCAAGCCTGTTGATTAGGAAAATGAAGATAAATCTGGCCAAAATTCAGTGTGGAAATGGAAAAGATGATGTTCATCTTCAAACATGTATAAAACAAAGCCTAAATATAGTTCAAGAATGAAGATACTTTGGTTGTATTTATATAGTTAGTCAATTCTGATTTATACTGCAGTGACTCATCATGAAATTCTATAATTACAGAATTGTACTCTTAAATGTAATTTAAAGAGGTGATAACTCCCAGACTACATCTATGATGAGTCAGAACGGGGTAGTAATTTGTGAGGTTTTGCCTAAGAACATGTTCTTTTTTTTACTTTTACCCACATTTTATTGAGATATTTGTATTTTTTTATTTTATTTTTTAGTACATTATTAGTTTTTAATGCAGTGTTCAACAGTTCATTAGTTGTGTATAACAGCTAGTGCTCATCACAACATGTGCCCTCCTTAATACCCATCACCTGGCTACCCCATCCCTCCACCCCCCCTCCCTTCTATAACCCTTAGTTTGTTTCCCGGACTCCAGAGTCTCCCATGGTTTGTCTCCCTCTCTGAGTAGTAATCTTCATAAACAAAGTGTCACAGAGAGAAAAAATTTCCTTAAATGGCATGAATCATGCAGTGTCGGTGATGCGGTACGGTTCAGTCTCTGAAATCCTTTGAATTCTCTTCCTAATTTTATGTTTCTTCACATAAGAAAGCACATGGGAATCAATAAGTGTTGAAAGATTAAGATAAACAGAAGCTACATCAGAAATATTTAGGGGTAAAATTCTGGGTATTAGTGCTCAAGAAACCACTTCTGTTCCCCAGTTAGCCAGAACCAATAATAAAAATCAAGCATGGGTAGTTTGTTATGCAGAGTTTTGCTTTTTTTTTTTTTTTCATTGTTAAAATGAAAAAGAAGATCTCATTGAACTCAGATTAGGAAATAATTCTTCCCAAGCAAATTACTCAAAAATTACTTACTGGATTTTCTTTTATCTTTAATTTCCATCACTTAGGAATGAGTAACAGTGTAAGCTAAAAAGAAAGTCAGTTCACATTCCAGATTCCACTTTTAGATTGGCATGAAGATTTCAAATTCTTCAATAAAGCAGCCCAGCCACTGGAAAAAGTTAAATTGAAATATATCTGTCTGTATCAACTCACTACCAACTTATGGCCCATTCAGGTCCAACTCATTATGGGGCACTCAATATGCAGCCTTATAAATAACTCCTACTTATATGGTAGAATTTATACTTCAGTGAACACGACTCTGTCTCTGTATCAATAATAATACCTATAATTATTTCAAGATATCTTAATGTCTTGGCTTTTCTAAAAAGGATTAAAGATCTTTATGATTTAGGACCTCAAAACATTTAATGGATGCCAAATTCTTTTCTTTTTTTTTTATCCATCTCTTCCTTTTAGTCAGCACTGTATATCTGAAATATTAAAATAGATTCTCAGTTGGCTTAGCTGCCTCCAGGCTTTTTCACTCTCATTTATCCTTCATGCCATAGCCAGATTAATTTTCCTAAAACACCATTAGATAGATCAAGGCCAAAGTCCTTACCTTGTACTTAATATCCTCAAGTTTGATTTTGTCTCTTGTAAGATTTTTTTTCCCCACTCTCTACTTTCCATCTCTCTCTTTTTTAAAAGGATTTTATTTATTTGAGAGAGAGAGTGAGCTGGGGGAGGAGCAGAGGGAGAGGGACAAGCAGACTCTGCACTGAGCACAGAGCCCAACATGGGGCTTGATCCCAGGACCCTGAGATCATGATCTGAGCTGAAATCAAGAGTCGGATGCCCAACTGACTGAGCCACCCAGGTGCTCCCCTTCTTTCCATTTCTTTCTGGGTCTCCTCATGTACCTCAATCTACTTTGCATATATTACTCATACTCCTGAATTTACCCAAAGTGTGATCCTATTCTTTCAAGTTCATCTCTTCTATGTGAATTGCTTTTGATCTAACTCAAACCGATAAACAAGATACTGAGTGGGATTTTCCTGCTGTTCTTAAATTATACCAAAGGCCTAAAGCCTAGAACATAAAGTGTGAAGTAACCCACTTCAAAGTTCCAGGAGCCCCTACTAAGCCAGGTACCTCCCTGAAGGGCTTGCTGAAAAAAGCCAGAACCAGACCTGCTATGTCAACTACCTCTCCACCCTGAGTTGATAGAAGAATAGGACTGGGAGGGAGAGAGTTGCCTGCATTTGGAGGAGCTCAGTGCTCTTGACCAACATTTGAATACCAACACTAACATGTTTCACCTACTGGGAAGTTTATTTGAGACAGAGAGAGAGAACACAAGCAGGGGGAGCAGCAGGCAGAGGGAGAGGAAGAAGCAGTCTCCCCCCTGAGCAGGGAGCCTGAGGCAGGGCTTGATCCCAGGACCCCGGGATCATGACCTGAGCCGAAGGCAGACGCTTAACCAACTAAGCCACCCAGGCACCCCTGGCCAAGATTCTTTAAGGGAGTTGCTAACCATCAGTAAAAGAGAACATGAGAGAGCAGTTATTGGGGAAAATGAAGTTATTTATTTACACCCCAATGAATTGAGACTTCTAAAAACCCAATTCCATATACAAAAAAGGAACTTATTGGCTTAATATTTCAACACTTATTTATTGATTGCTTCCCAAGTGCCAGGCACCATTCTAGGCACACAGGATAGAGCTTTGAAAAATATTAAGCAAGGCCCCTGCCCTCCTGGAACTTGTAAGAGTCTAGGAGCAGCACTGGCTCCAGACTCAATGCTAAACTCAATGTCATCAGAAATCATTTTCTCTATCTCTTAGATTTTTTCCTTTTGTATAGGCCTAATTCATGGGCAGGCTCTTCCCTCTTGAAGGCAGTGTGGTCATTTCTAATAGGAAGTAGCATTTCTAATAGGAAGATAATCTGTTTTTCCTAGTCATTCTAGCAGCATGTCAGACTGTCTTATTGACCTCGCTTGGGTCAGATGCACATCTCTGAACCTTACTGGCCAGGTCTCAGTTATTAGTGAGGCCATTATGCAGGTTGGTTATTGCAAAGAGGACAAGCAGAGGCTGAAACCCAGTGTGGTCATACTTACCAAAGCTTTGCAACTATATCTGCTGGAAACAGGGACCTTTTTCTAATTCACACTGAAACATTACAGTGGTCTTGGTCACGTGCTTACCTTGGAGCAAAGGACATATGAGGTATTCCCCACATAAACCAAATGGTCTGGCAGGGGAAGGACAGTTGGGGTGCCATTGCCATAAGACAGAAAGAGGGATGCTGGGATGCTAGGCAGGTAAAAACAATAGCTATCCACTTTGTTTCTTAAAAACATAGCAAGGCAAGTTGGTAGAGTGGAGATACTAGACTTGGCATCAGAAGGACTGGGTTCTAGTCCTAGTTCTGGAAGCCATTAGATATTGGGCAAATCACTTAACCAGTTCCCACAAAGTTTTTTCCTTTCTTATAAAATGGAGAGAATTATTGTTCTGCCTCCCCCACAGACTCATTGAAAGGGAAAAATAGGATAATATATGAGAATATGGTTTGGATACTTGGTAAGCTTCTTACACTTGGAAGACATTTTTTAAAAAAATATTTATTTATTTAATCCTCCCAGTCAGTACCTTGTCCAGTGCCCTTATGCACTGAAGGGGCCCAATAGGTGTTTATTAATTGGCTGATCCATGGTATGTAAACTCACATTATTTTGGGTTGTTTCCAAAATTCTATACAAGTAAAATGTTTTGGCAAAATGTTTATTCAACATTAAATTCAACAATTCCAGGAAGATATGAAGCAAGCTGTCTTTTGACTTCATTATTCAGGTCATAATTTAAATACTGTTTCCTCAGGGAAAACTTCATGGACTATCCCCAGCTGCCCAATCAGGGCAGGGCCTCCAACCCATTTCACAACACTTAACACAATTCTAGTCCAACAGTTAACTTGTGAAACTCTTTGTTTAATGTCCATCTTCCTCAGCTGGCCATGAACTCCATTGTGTAGGCACCGTGGCTGTATTGTTTGCTGTTGCATCCCATTGAGCATAGTACAAAGTAGGAAATTAAGAAATACCTGCTCAATGAATGAGTAAATTTGCAGGATTAAGTGGTAACAAGGTCAAATGGACTAGGAAACATACATCTCAATCCCCCTTTCTGTTCCCTAATATCTTTTTCCAAGCCCTCCAAGTGACCATATCCTCATGACTTCTGGAACTTCTATTAAGTAGAGAAAGAATGGGTAGTTGACAAAAAAGTCCATTTTAGGACACAATTGATGACTATTTAGAAATAAAATCCATTTACTCTGACTTATGTGAGCTGCATCTCAAAGTACAGAACAAATATAGCAATTTTAAGGCCCTGCAATAATTAATTTATTCTAGAATAATAGTTCTAAATTTTATACCCATGTATATCCTGGTATATGCTAATGTTTTAACAGCCTCAAAATCATGACAGAACTAGCAGTCCATTCCTGGAAGTGTATACATTGCTCCCAGCCAGAAATTTGATTAGAGTCGTTCAGAGCAGGAAGGAGACTTTAGAGACAAATTATTCCTTCTTCTTACCCCTCTCCACCCTGAATTTCATTTACATAATGTAGCTCTTAGTACAAATGAAATGAGTCAGCATCAGGGAAGAAAACTGAAATATGACTTCCACACCAAAGGCAATTATTTTTTTCTCTGTCAGTCTCAGTGATAAGTGATCTTCTAAGTAATAGAAATTTTTGGAAATAGAGGTCACTGCCCAGTTAGGTCATAAATATCTGTTGTATGCAGGATTTTAGTTATTTTTAATTGTGGTAAAATACATGTAACATAAAATTTACCACCTTAACCATTTTTAAGTGTACAGCTCAGTAGTGTTGTACATCATTTACACTGTTGTGCAACAAATCTCCAAATTCTTTTTGTCTTACAAAATTGAAATTCTATATCCATTAAACAATAACTCCCCTTCACCCACTCCCCTTATTCCCTAGCATGAATTTGACTACACAACTCATTGAGTTTCCAGAATCATACAGTACTTGTCTTTTTGTGACAAGTGCCCCCCTGCAGCCCCAGCACTGGCCAGGCCTATTACTGAAGGGGCTTAGAGTAGGAGACCCTGGGTCTGCTCTTTCACTCTGCTCCCACTCCAACAATCTGAAATGGAGGTAGGAGCCACAGTCTGTTTCTGAGATCCTCTGCATCCCCTGGGTTGAAGTGTAGGCAAAGCAGAGGCCTTTTTGTGTAATTGGCCTTCCACCTGGTGCTGGGAAGTCTTCTCTCTTCCTGCGTTGGCATGGTACATGGTTATCCTGGGGTCATTTTTAGCACCAGCCTAATCTCCAAGGATCCCTTAGAGAGGAACAGCCATAGCTGCCTTTGGCCCTTCCAGCTCACTCTGTCTCCAAATCTTCTGCAGGAGGGATGACGTTTACTTGCCCAGTGGTCTCAGAGGCTACTCCCAGCTCCAGCCTTCCCACGCCCCAACCTCTGAGCTCCTTCTTATGGAACCAGTGATGATGATGACCTTTTTCAGGCCCTAAAGGCTGAGGGGGACTGCAGTGAGGTATCCCCATCCTTTATTCAGGCATACCACATTGCTGATCCTTCTCATCTACTGGTCTAGGCTGCTTCAGAAACCTCCAAGTGTCATGCAGTCACTGGTTTCTACATTCACATACACCCCCAAACTCAAGGGGAGCAGAAGAGGTAATACCTATCAGGATCTCCCAGTGACTCTCTTGGTACCCTGCTACAGTGACAGCACCAGGAAAACTCTGCAGGTCCCCAGCTGGTAAGTAAGGAAGTAGTCCTCCCTTCTTGCCTGCCTTTGAAGCCTCCCCCATCCTGCTACTACCTGTTCTGGGGGTGGGAGGTGGAGGGACTCAAGGCAGGTGGTGGAGGGCAGTATGGGGAGGGAAGAAAGTAACACCTCCCCTGGAATTTCCAACCAACCCTCTCTCTCTCCTTTTCCTTCTCTGACTTCTTTTCTTATAGACTGGCTGAAGGTGGTAGGAAGAGCAGGCTGGGAGTTAGAGTTCAGGGTACAGGGCCTGTTAGGCTGTGCTTTATAACTCTTGTTGGTTTTTGTGGCAGAAACTTCCAGTTGCCCATGCAATAGCATTCTCCCTTCTTTCTTTCTTTTTTTTTAAGATTTATTTATTTATTATTAATAAATAAATTTATTTATAGAGCATTCACATGCATGCTCTCAAGTGGGGGGAGGGGCAGAAGGAGAGAGAGAGAATCTTCAAGCCCACTCCCTGCTGAGTGGGGAGCCTGATACAGAGTTCGATCCCAGGACACTGAGATCATGACCTGAGCTGAAATCAAGAGTTGGACGCTTATCTGACTGAGCCACCCAGGTACTCCTCCCTTTTTTTGGAAGGAAGGAAGGAAGGGAGGAAGAAAGGAGGGAAGGGAGGAAGGAAGGAGGGGAGGGAGGGAGGGAGGGAGGGAGAGAGGAAATATCCTGTATTATTGGAGTGGCCAAGTGCCCAGATAAAAGAACTACATTTCCCAGGCTCCCTTGCAGTTAAGGAAGAAGGAAGGCTCAAAATACAAATGCAGAAGTTGTGTAGCGTTAGTAAAAACCTGATAAAGAGAGATGATTTGGCTTGGAGGTGTGAGCTTTGCCCTCTTCCCCTTTCTCCTTCTTCCTTCTTGGAACAGATAATGCAGTGGCTTGATAGCTCCAGCTCTGAAGGATAGGAGCCACACTCCATCGTTGGAAAATCCAACCTCGATAGGCAGCTGTGCAGAATAAATGAGATAGTCAATGTAATGTTGCTAGTACAGTACAACGTAAAGTTGCTAGTATTTAATGAATGGTACCTGGTATTAAATGATAAACCTGGGGGAGATCTCAGAGTAGCATTTTTCATAATCACCCCCAAAATGTAAGCAACCCAAATATCTATTCAACAATACAGTGGATAAACTGGTATGGTTATACAATGGGATACTACAGAAGAATGAAGACAAATGAACTACAGTTACACTCCAACTTGGTTGAATCTTCCAAACATAATGTTAATCCAGAGACCAAATGCCAAAGAATATGTACTGAAGATTTCATTTATATAAAGTTTAAAAATGAACATAACTAGGGTGCCTGGCTGGCTCAGTTGGTAGAGCATGCAACTCTTCATCTTGGGGTTGTGAGGTCAAGCTCCACATTGGGTGTAGAGATTACTTAAAAAAAATGAACACAACTAAGTTATAGATGTTAAGAAGGCCATTACCTCTGGAAAGGAGAAGAAGTAATAATTGAAATGGACTCCTGGGAACTGACAATGTTCTCTTTTTTGAGTGGGTGCTGGTTACATCGTGTTTTGTGTACTTTTCCATATGTATGTTCATTTTCAATAAAAATATTTTTTTCCAATAAAAGGATTTAAAAAGAAGAGAGTTGACACAAAGAAAAATATTTTAAAAATAAGGTAGCATATGTAAATGACAAAATTCACAAAGGTTGTATATGAATAAATTATGTTTGAGAATTAAGGGATTGGATGACCCATGTACCTTTATTATTTGAGGATTCAGTGAAGTACTCAATAATTTGTACAGGTAGAAACTACTGTATAGCTGGCGAATAAAAACAGAGAAAGAGAGAGAGAAGAGGAGGTAGTATGAGGAGTGGCTAAGAGCATAAGCTCTGTAGTTAAAATGCCTGGTTTGGAATTCTCGCATCACCACCTGTTGGTTCTGTGACCTTAAGCAAGTTACTTAACCTCTCTCTACTCAATTTCCACATCTGTAAAATGGTAATAATGGTAGCACCTATTTCCATGCTTCTCTCCTAGCTTCTGGTGATGGCTGACAATCCTTGGCCTTCCTTGACTTGTAGATGCGTCATTCAAATCTCTGCCTCCTTCTCCACATGGTTCTTCTCTTCTGTGTGTTTCTGTTTTCTCTGTTCACATGGGCACTCATCATATTGGATTAAGGGTCCACCCTAATGACCTCACCTTAATTGATTACATCTGCATTCACTGTACCTTGGGTTAGGACTCCAACATACTTTTTTGGGTGACACAACCCAGAACATGTAGAAAAATTGGAAAAATAATAAATACCCGTATGACCACCACTGGATTCAGTAATTGTTAGTATTTTGCCACTTTTTCTTCATGTATCCCCTAAGATTAAAGTTATTCTTCTGCCTAACCACACTGCTATTGTTGTGCCAGTAAAATTAACAATAATTCCCTATTATCAACTAATATACAATTGCAGTAGATTGCATTATTGTTCAAAATTACTCACTTTTTACTTCCCTGTGGGAAGACAATACATCCCTGCCCTATAAGCTTTGCAGTTGACTATATTTGTAATATGTTTTAGCAAACATAATGTGCGCAGCAAGATGTACCCTGTAGTACAGAAGCCATTTGAATCATTGCCTGGGTTTTGGAATGAGAAGACACATAGTTCAGAACATCTGCCAGGAGCATAGCAGTAGCCAGCCAGGAGCATAGCAGTAGCCAGCTTAGGAGCCTATGAATGACTTGAGCAAGAAATAAATATTTGTTTTGTAAGCCACTAAAATTTAGAGCTGTTTGTAACTGCAGGTTTTCCTGGTGCATTTAGAGCTAGTTTTAATATTTTTGGGGCCAGTATGCATTCCAGATTTTCACGTTGTATTTGGTTTTTATGTCTCTTAAATCCCTTTTATTATGGAACAGTGTCCTACCTTTTCCCATCCTTCCTTCATTTCACTTTTTTTTATTCTTAATGAAATTTATCTTTTTAAGAAGTCAGGTTAGTAATCTTATAAAAGACCCCACACTGTGAATTTGTGTGATTATTTCCTTTTGGTGTGTTTTAACTTTTTCCTCTAAGTACTTCCTGATCTTGGTTGCAAATTGACATCACCTTGGAATATTATTTTATCAGTTGTGTGTATATCCATACTACAAATGGCAACCATCATGTCCTTTGATGCTCACATTAACTTTAGAGGGAAGCAAGGGAGGAACTGGTGTCTCCACTTAACAAAGGGATCTGAGAGAAAAGTAACTTATGTTAGGTCACCTAGTAAGTGGCAGAGCCAGGGCATAAATCCATGACATTCCCATCCTTCCTTTATTCCTGTTGTTTTGAGGTAGTTTGAGAGATATAGATATAGATGTAGATATACGTTTGTTTCTCTCTATCCCTGATTGGATATACAAGCAACTAGTAACAGCGATTGTCTGAAGTACAGAGTTAGGAGTCAGTGAGAGACTTTTTCATCATGTATTCTTTTGTATTACTTGAATAATTTTCGTGAGGGTAAAAAAATAATTAGGTACTGAATTCAAAAAACCATTAAAATACTAGGGTTTAATGTTACTATTATCTACCAGCAAAAAGAAAAAATTGGGTGTTTGTGAAAAAGTTGAGTAAATTAATTTAGTTCGTCCATGTGTTCGAATAAGAGCCTATTTTTCTTCTTAAAATCGCCCTTCGGAATATTTAATAACATTGGAAAGTGCTCAAGGTAAGTGGAAAAATATACAAATTACATAGGTGTATGATTACAATTTTATGTGTTCCCTGTGTAAACATAGATATACAAAGAGAAAAGAGACTGGAAGGAACCATCCATAATGCTTCGAAGCGAGAGGGGTGATAGGAAGTATTTTCTTATATTTTTTGGTATATTCCACATTTTCTTCTTTAGGAAGAAAAAAAATCACAACTAAACTTTCAAACTTGGTCAGAAAGGAATTTTTTATAACTTCGTAGGCTGACCTGCACGACGGGAGGAGAAAAGCGAAAAATCGTGTGTACAGCGAAGGGAAGAATGGAACCCTCCTTCCACCCTCGGAGGTGGATTAAGGACTACAAGGAGAGTCGAGAGAGATGCCGGCCTCCACTACGGCTAGAGCGGCCACTAAGAGACACCGGAACTTCCGGGGCGGGGCTCTGTTGGTCGTTCACCTTCCGCGGGGCGAATGTGGCCTTCTTGCAACGTAAAAGTTCGCGATTTCTGGATCGGCACTTCCGTCACTCTGAGACGGTGTTTGAAGGTGGGGGCTACCATGGCAAAGAGCAAATTCGAGTACGTGCGGAACTTCGAGGCTGACGACACCTGCCTGGCCCACTGCTGGGTGGTGGTGCGGCTGGACGGCAGGAATTTCCATCGGTGAGTGATTTCGGCTCTCGGCCACATGTTGTGCCCGCGCTTCCTGGGACTCAAACACCGCTGACCACAGCGCTCACGGTTACCGGGTAACGCGACAGCCAATGAGCGCGCGGCATTGAGCATTCCCCCGACGTGCTGGCTACGACAGGCCTGAACGCCAGCTGGTTTGAGTAGTTAAACTGAGGCAGAGTGGGCTCGTGGTGAGCCGCCGGCCTGAGTGCCGGTGAAAAGAGACCTGTTAGCAAGGCCGTGATGGAAAATGTCACTCCCTGGTGCAGTATTTCATCTCTTCAGCCGAATGCTTGGCTATTTCGTTAGCTGTTTTTGAGGGCTGACTGTTCAGAGGCCTCTTGAGGTCTTGCTGTGGGCCATACTTTACAGTATGTTTTTGTTTCATTATTAGTAACTGGCTGCATCGACTGGACTCGAGGAAACGAGTCAGAAAAAAGGGAGAAGTGTAACAAATATGGGAATTTAATTCTTAAGTGTTATTTTAATAATGGTTATTATAACTAACATTTATTGAGCACTTCCAAGGAGCCAGGTGTAGTTACATTTTTTACCTCTCTAATCTTCAGAACAGCCCTATGAAGTAAGTATACTTTTATCTCCATTTCACAGAAAAGGGAATGGAGACTTAGCAGTTATACCCCTTTTTCTCAGGGCAGGAAAAAACTGGAGTTCTTAAGGAAATGAGTCAGGTTGTGGCTAGTAGACTTACAGCACTATTACATATCTTCCTCTCTATGCAGTCTTTTTGATATGTGGTGTTAAGGACAAACTCTCTTCCATTCATGCCCCTTTCCCTCTACTCTTCCCTCTATGAAGGTTTGCTGAGAAACACAACTTTGCAAAACCTAATGACAGCCGTGCTCTCCACCTAATGACCAAATGTGCCCAGACTGTAATGAAAGAACTGGAGGATATTGTGATTGCATATGGACAGAGTGATGAGTACAGCTTTGTGTTCAAGAGGAAAAGCAATTGGTTTAAAAGAAGAGCGAGGTAATTCCATGGCCTAGCTTCTTCAGAATATTTCCTACCAGCATTTGGTTTTTGCTCTTTTTAATTTCTGACTTACAGACTGCAGATAGAGTCTGCAGTATTTGCAACTGCAGAATGTCTATTTTCTGTCTATTTTCTGTACTTCATCTGATAGGTGAACATCACATATGCCTCTTTATCTGTTTCTTTCCCCTCCATTCCTCATCACCTTAGCTTCTAGATAGATCTGGCACTTAATATTAAGACTAGAAACCGAGACCATTAGAATATTATAATATTAATGATTTATAGGTTGGCTCTAGCCAGTGACAGCCTGTATGTGCATTACAGTATTGCTTAAATTTTTAATTAAGGAGGGTCTCAAAATAGACAAATTAGATATTTCATTTGGCAGTATATTGAAACTCTCACAGAAAACAAAGCATATAATGAATTGGTATGTTTTTAAAACAATGGTTCCCTTCCTTCCAAGACTAAAAAAACCCAAAACCTCTTGAACCATAAATTCACATCACATCCTACAGAGAAAAATTTGGTATCAGTAAGTTACTGATAGGACTGGAGAGGGGCGGGCTGCTTAGTTTTTCTTGGCCCAACACATTTTATCTCTTGGCTTGCTGAATAGTTTGTGTAATCACTCTGTTGCACCCGCAGGTCCTGTCATGGTTTTGAATTAATATCATGCATTTTCTCTTTTCTTGCTCCACCCAATGGCCTTACTTTTGCAAGTAAGTTCATGACTCACGTGGCTTCCCAGTTCGCCTCCAGCTATGTGTTTTATTGGCGAGATTACTTTGAGGACCAGCCCCTTCTTTATCCCCCAGGCTTTGATGGAAGAGTCATAGTGTATCCTAACAACCAGACCTTAAAGGACTACCTCAGTTGGCGGCAAGCAGATTGTAAGTAAAACCAAATAAACAGATGTAGTTAAAACCACCAATTCCATACATTAGAGGTTGTGATTTGGTTCAGTTTTGGTGCATGTGTATTTTGTTCAGAATGCAATATTTCAGGTTTTTTTAATTAGTTGAAAACAATCGAACAGTTGGGAAATTTATGTAAATACTTCCTTATTCCAGTTTTTTTTGGGAAAAATCAGAAGACCTGGCAATACTAGGTCATCATTCCGACTTAGTATTGGACATAACGTGTGCCGGGCAGTGACTGCTGTCTACACACACACACACACACATACACACACACACGGAAGCCAATGTGCCATAGTCCTCTACCATTCTCTCTTGTTCTCCAGGGGTCACCTACTCTGCTTTATGCTTTTTTTTTTTTTTTTTTTTTTAAAATTTTTTTTTTTTTTGCGAGAGAGAGAATGAGAGACAGAGAGCATGAGAGGGAAGAGGGTCAGAGGAAGAAGCAGACACCCTGCTGAGCAGGGAGCCCGATGTGGGACTGGAGCCCGATGTGGGACTCGATCCCGGGACTCCAGGATCATGACCTGAGCCAAAGGCAGTCGCTCAACCAACTGAGCCACCCAGGCGCCCTCTGTTTATGCTTTTATGTTCATGGTGGCCTCAGTGGGTGATTTGAGTTGTGACCCCTGCCTTACATGACTATGGTGACATGTTTGTGAGACTTACTCATTTGGTGTATCTTGATTTTGCCAGGAGAAGAACTGGGAAAGTGCTAGGAATAATCTAAATCAAATAACTTTGAAAGTACTCCTAAGTGTAAATTTCAAGTTAACCAGTTTATGTAAAGCATAACTGAAATGACAGAATAAAACTTTTAGGAAATAAGTTTGTTTATACTTGACCACCTCCCCCCGCCATGTTCCCAGTATATGGTTCTGGGCATATCACTAAATGTCTCTGCGATCTCTCTACTTTAGAGAAGAGGGGAAGAGTTCTAATATTCTTTGAAGTGCAAATACTGAATAAAAATTATGTACGTATAAACAGTGCTACTCTGTTCTCACAGGTCACATCAATAATCTGTATAATACAGTTTTCTGGGCACTTGTACAACAGTCTGGACTAACACCAGTACAAGCCCAAGAGAGATTACAGGTATAAGATCTTACTGCATTAATACTTAGCTGGGGGCGGTTTTCTATACTCTTCCATGGCATTTTGCATTCTTTTAAAGCTCTCTTTACTGCTTTGTTTTGAGAGGATATAAAAAACTAGTAGCAGCTTTGCTGCTTGCTTGCTCTGTGACTGTGGGTGAGTTACTATCTCTCCCTGGGACTTAGTGTCCTTAGCTGGAAAATGGAGTTAGTGATACTGGCTCTACCTTCCCACATGGTAATGCTTGGCTGGGGCTGCATATTGGTTGCCTTCTTTAGACGGGGCATGTGCTCTTCTTTTTCATCAGTCCCACTTGGCCTCTTCATCATTGCCATTCCCTGCTGGGTATGTGCATCAGTAAGAGTGGAAGCTCTGGGAGTCCAATAATTGTACTCAGGGACTTCTGTTTAATTTTCTCTTCTCTGCCTTAGTTCTTTATTTTTTTTTTTTTTAAGATTTATTTATTTGTGAGAGAGAGAAAGTGTGAGCAAGCAGGGTGAGAGGCAGAATCTTGAGCAGACTCCCTGACGAGCAGGGAGCCTGATGTAGGGCTCAGTCCCAGGACCCTGAGATCATGACCTGAGCCAAAATCTAGAGTCAGATACTTAACCAACTGAGCCACCCAGGTGAAACAGGAAATAATAGTTCCCACCTCATAGGTTTATGGTGATAATTAAGTGGCATGATGCATGTAAAACACATAGCATAGTACAAAGCACATTGTAAGTACTTTAATATAAACACTGGCTTTCATCATTAGATGACAGCGCTGCTTATGGGATGACTAACTCTGAAATGAGGTGATGTGTTGTAACGGCTCCTAACTCAGAGCCTGGTACGTTGCAATTACACGATAAATGGTGCTCATTAACGATGATGATGAGGATTTACAGATACCATTAATAGGAATACTGGTAGATTTATCCAGAGTTTGGAAGAGCCGAGTTTAGATTTTGTTTTTTCTTAGAAGAATAAAAGCAATTTTTAGCCTTAGGCAATTTATATAATCTTTCTAAGCTTCAGAGTTGTGTTCTTTCAAATGGAGATGGTAATGAGGGTCAAATAAGATAACATAATGTATGTAGTACAGAACAGGTGCTCTTACTGCTAGTTCCTGTCACCCTATCACAGTTGTGACTTTTGAAGCCAGTTATTTGCTACAGACGACAATTTTTTGAATTTATACATCTAAATAAGATTTAAACTGCTCTTACAATGCAGATTCATTAGTATCTATAAGAGGTTTGATAAAACCCTTCCACTTTTTGATTTGTTTGTGGAAATTTAGATAGAGGGTAGAATGGATAGGTAGGATTAGGGCAGAGAGCAGACATAAAAATCTGTTTTTGTCTTTTTATTTTCTCAGGGAACTCTTGCAGCAGACAAGAATGAGATTTTGTTTTCCGAATTCAACATCAACTACAACAATGAGCCTCTGATGTATAGGAAAGGGACTGTGTTGATATGGCAGAAGGTAATGCTGTTCTGTCCAAAGAAAAATGGAGGTCAGAAAGACCAAAGCCTGTGCCCATCCCAAGCTTTGTCTGGCCTACCACATGTATGCAGATGTGATTCCAGTCACTAACAGGAATTAGATCTTTTTAAAAATGAAATGCTGTATATTATTTTGGATGCTTTTTGTGTCAGGGCTAATTTTGTCAGTTTGCTAGTGATCTTTGTGGTCTAAGTGGCATCACAGATTTTAGAATTAGTACACTTACTTTTCTGTGTCCTAAGCTCTCCAAAATAAAACCCTATAAAGGGGTACACTGCAGATAGAAGGATTTTTGCATTCAAAGAACATTTCTTCCACACTGGATAATACCATTAAATAGCCCATCCATCCCATGACAGCTATAATATGAGGCAGTAGAAGATGTTGTATATGAGGATTCTGTCACTTGCAGAATATTCTGGAGATTCCCCAGATATTCATACTTACCAAATATTCTATAATAAGTCTGTACATTTACCTAAATTCTTAATTCCACCAATATTTTCTCTCTGTACCAGCTTCTGAGCATAATGATTTCTCTAAATTTATCTCCTTCCATGTAAAGTAGTTTTTCTTTTTAATGAATGTTTTCACGTGTTAAATGGTGCCTTAAGAATTAGTCAGCTTATTAGTATTTTTAAGGCACATTTGCTCTTTAGCACAGGCTTAGATACTTCTTCATGCAGATGAGAGAGCAGAATTACCTTTAATTCTATAGTTATTGCTAATAAGGAACATGGAATCACTCCTTGGTTCCTAAGATCCTTTCAGAATATAGCAACATAACTTTGTAGAAGTTTTTAATTGTAAACAAATTCATAGATGTTGAGATATGTGTACCTGTATATCTACCTGATAAATATATATCACTCAGAAGTATATAAAGTAAAAGTAAACTTCCCGCATATCCCCCTCTTCTCTCCCAAACCCAGTTAACAGTGTCAGTATTTTAACTTTTACCTATAGGTGGGTGAAGTCACAACAAAAGAAGTTAAACTGCCAGCAGAAATGGAAGGAAAAAAGATGGCGGTGACCCGGACCAGGACAAAGCCAGTGCCTTTATATTGCGATATAATCGGGGATGCTTTTTGGAAGGAACATCCAGAGATCCTGGATGAAGACAGCTGATCCTTTGCTTTTTAGCCCTGGCATGCTTAACCATGCAGGACCCCCTAAGTCTCCTGGCCTTAGGTGCCCTAGGAACCCTGCTACGAAGGACAGTGTGCTAGTAGTGACACGACTGGTTCGAAAGGGAGCAGGGAAAGAAGGGGCGGTAGGGGTGGTTATCTTGTTCTGCTTTAAGTAGAACCTTTTTTTTTTTTTACAATGTTGGAACATGGTTCCTTCTGTAGAAGTGCATTTTTTTTCTTAATCGTGGTGCTATTTTTATAAAGCAAGAACTATTTTATGCTAGGCAGAATGAATCATTTTTAGATTGTGGCATAAGTCTTATAAAAACTTGTCAAGCTTTTTCCACCTATGACAGAACATGAATCCAAACTTTACTCTCAACCACCTGTTCTTAACTACAAAATGCACTAACCTTGAAAATCTCACCTTTCCTACCCGTGTACTTTGACCTGGAGATAAATAATAGGTTGGTGGCTGCATGATGCCTCTGAATTCAGGAATTCCAGGGAGAATCAGGGTTTTGTGCCAGTTTCCAAGTTGGCAACTTTGGCTGAACAAATTTGTGGTTTGGAAGACCTTGTGTAAACATTCCATAGATTGATTTTGTGGAGTTGTCAGCATGATCATTGTCTCACCAAGGGTATTTTCAAGGCCACTTAACCTCTTTCTAAAAAGAAAGAGAATTATGTGTATATGAGAAAAAAAAGTGTGAGAATGAATGATGAGGAAAAAACATTGATTCCGTGTCCTCTAAATACTTCAGTTTTAAAAGTTACCTTCCTGCTGGACTTCCTGAAAAGGATTCTCAGGTAGCCTCTATGTAATCAGAATACTGACATTTGAATGAGCGGAGTGGTCAACACTCCCCTTGGGGGCACAAGTGGCAGGTGTCCTGGGCACCTAATAGTTCCACCTGCTGATGGGCCAGTGTAGATGGGGGAGGAGCAGCATAGAGTAGCAGCAGTAATGGCACATTGCCAAGTTGCTGGCCTCTGAAGTGAGGATAGGTGGTGAGAGAACTCACATTGCCTGTTGTCCTCGTGTCATATTTCAGAGGAAGATTATTTGGCTCTATTAAGAATTAATCAAGGGCGCCTGGGTGGCTCAGTTGGTTAAGCGACTGCCTTCGGCTCAGGTCATGATCCTGGAGTCCCGGGATCGAGTCCCGCATCGGGCTCCCTGCTCGGCAGGGGGTCTGCTTCTCCCTCTGCCCTCTTCCCTCTTGTGCTCTCTGTCTCTCGTTCTCTCTCTCTCAAATAAATAAATAAAATCTTTAAAAAAAAAAAAAAAGAATTAATTAAGGGGCGCCTGGGTGGCTCAGTCGGTTAAGCATCTGCCTTCAGCTCAGGTCATGATCTCAGGGTCCTGGGATCGAGTCCCGAGTCAGGCGCCCTGCTCAGCGGGGAGTCTGCTTCTCCCTCTCTCCCTCCTGCTCTCCCTGCTCGTGCTCTCTCTCTGACAAATAAAATCTTTAAAAAAAAAGAACTAATTAAGTGGCAGCCTACACTTTAGTGCCTGGTCTTGCATTACAGAATTTACAGCCACAAAGAAAATGTACTTTTGAAGGCAACGGCTGGTCTCCTCCTTCACTAATTGATACCTCATCTGTCAGAATCATTTTTTTCCCTTCCTGTTCTTACTACACAGGAAGAGGAGATTTGGTACTTGTTTGGTAATTGATAAAATCTCTGGAAAAAAAAAAATAAAGGTTTCCACTCCCTTGGCGTAGTTTTTCATTTATTTTTCTCATACAAATACAGTATATGAATCCAACTTTTGTATATATGTGTCTTTACATAAGCCAGGATAAATGTACCTTCATCACAGCAGTGATTCACAGACTTCTGCATACAAAAATTTACTTGGAATGCTTGTTTTAAGTGCTATTCCAGCCTCCACCTCTCCCCCTGTGAAGATCTGAGGTTTGCTAATCGGATTTTTAACCAAAAAGGCTTCTGATGCCTATGGATGATACATGGCACTTGGGGCAACATGGCCCTCAGTATACTGTGATAGGCCACATGAGGCAATAAGGTAATGTAGCTCCTGACTGGCCAATGTAACATAATGGTAAGTAAATGGATAGCATTATATGTCAAAATTTATATAAATTATATCTATTTATATAGGTACCAATTATATAGATAAATAATAGGCATTAAAGTACAGACTTTCAGGACAAAACCACCCAAAGAAATGTGCTTCCTGTGGGTGCTGTGTGATACTATCAAGGCTCAATTTGTCATAAGATAGGGGGACGAACACTTAAATCGTTGAACTAACAGCAGTTTGCAGCTTTGTTTATTGTTTGGGCAGAAGTTTTGAGCAAAGCAATAAATTTAATAGTCCTACCATAACTAAACCCGTAGTGCTCTTAGGAACACCTTCTGATGGCTTTTGTTTGTTGCAGCATTCCAGTGTTTCACAGTTGTATATTAATTTTCATCTTGCTTTCTAAGGTAGAGGATAGCCTTTGGGGCTTTCCAAAGCTTAAAGAAATGTTAAAACAAGAAAGAGCTAGTATAGAATTAACACTAGTTGATAGTTCAGGAGAGTGGTGGCAGGAAGGTGATTTGTGTGACTTGTAGGTAACTGGAAACATCTTGGCTGTGCTGGATTAGGGGATAATATCTGGCCTTCTGTATAGACTTTCATTTTAATATCAAAAAGCAAAAATGTTTTGCTGAACATCCTATGTTCAGCATCTTAAAAAATTAGTGGTACAACCAGGTCTTGTAAATCTTCTTCATCCTGGCTTCCAAGAGCTGTTTCCTAGTTTCCTCCACTTGCCTAAGTAGTGCTCGGAAAATCAGTGATACAGTGAATTTTCTTTAATACTAAGGTCGCTCTGGTGTTAATGCAAATTACTTTTTGCATAGGGTGTCGGAAATGCAGGACTGGGATCCAACCATCCTTCATTGTCTACTTAACCAATACTAACTAGCTAACATAGAGCATTTAAATGCTCTCTATGCAGTATCTCTTCATTCTTAGGAGAATTATGTAGGTTAGGTACTATTTCTATCACATTTCAGGTGATAATGACCCAAAGAAGCGAAATAATTTGAGCCCAGGTAGGCTAACCCCCAGTGAGACTCGGCATGAAAGCAGATTGGGACTGCCCTCTTCCAGCCTCTTCCCATCAGCTCAAGCTAGGAGTATATTGCAGTTTGAGAGCAGAAAAACGCCTAGGGAGGCTTGTTAAAATGCCGATTCCAAGATCCACCCCCGGGGAATCTGGAGTATTAACAAACACCCTAAGTGATAATGATATACACGGGGAAACTGCGTTCAAACAGATTAATCTGTTATCCGAGCGCTGTGGCGGGCCGGCGGGGCTGAGCGCGGACAGATGCTGCCCTCCGGCGGTCGCGCCGGCGCAGTGCAACCCCAGGCCGCGGCTGCGCAGTGCCGCCCTCTGGCGGCTCCGCTCCTTCTTCCCATCGGCCTCGGCTTGCGGGCCTTTCAAACATGGAGGAGCGGGAGCGGGGGGCGAGGTCGGCTCTCGCCGGGAGCCCCGCGCGCCCGCCCAGCCCGCGGCTGGATGTCAGCTCTGACAGCTTCGACCCTCTGCTGGCCCTGTACGCGCCCCGCCTGCCGCCCATCCCCTACCCCAACGCACCCTGCTTCAACAACCTGGCCGAGTACGAAAGCTTCCTCAGGACCGGGGTCCGGGGCGGCGGGCGCGGGCGGGCGCGGGGCGCGGCCGCGGGCTCAAGGGTCCCCGCCGCCGCTGCCGGGCTCTCGGCCAGAACCCGTCGCCGCCAGGACGCCCCCGCTCCAGACCCCGAGCGCATCCAGCGCCTCCGTCGCCTCATGGTGGCCAAGGAGGAAGGGGACGGGGCCGCTGGGACGCGCCGGCGGGGTCCGGGCCGGAGCAGGAAGGCGCCGCGCAACGTGCTCACGCGAATGCCCTGTGAGTCCTGCGGGGGCGGACGGGGCGGGGCGGTGGGGGGGACGAGGGCCCAGCCGGCTGCCCGGAAGGTGGTGGCCCACGGGGTGTTTGCAGGGTGGTAGGGGCTTGGCGCAGGTCCACACGCATTAGGGGAAGGGTCTTGGTGAAGGTTGCGGAGCTAATCCGCCACCGTGAGGAGGTTCTGCTTGAGTCATGTGGCTAATGGGGGCGTGGGGAGGGTCTTCTGGAGTAATCAAAGGTCTGCATGAGCGGGGAGGTGGGGGTTGAGAGTGCTAAGGCTGTAGAGGTAATAAGGAGCCACGGGAAGGGTCTGCGTGGGTAACGGGTGTAGGTCCGCGGAGGTAACTGGGTCCGTGGAAGTGGCTACAGAGGTGATGAGTTCCCTGCAACGAGGGTCTGCGGGTGTGATGGGGATCTGGAGAGGTGGTGGGGCCCGGAAACGGGGCATTACAGGGAGGATCTGCGGAGTTGATGAGAGGTCTTAGGGACCACAGCCAGAGGGGAGGGGCACAACCAGTATTAAGGAAAGGAGAGTGTTTGGTTAGTGGGATTGGGGATGATGGGACGGAGTGTGGGGAGATCTATCTGTTCAGTTAGAACAGGGAACATAATCGCATAACCCCTGCACATTAAGTGACAGCTCCTTCCAGGGTGCTTATAGGAGAAGGGCTACTGGGTCTTGATACACATATGTTTGCATTACCAAGTCACAAGTGCTGGAATGTAGCAGGGACAAATGCCACTAAAACCCAGACAGTTTCACAGCCACTCTGCCAGGATGGGTGCAGGAGTGTGTCTGTCAGGCTCACATTACCATATGCACAGGTTATTTTAAGTTCTGAAGGTGTAAATGACACAAGGGAATCTCTTGGAGCCTCCTAATAGATCCTTAGAGTAAAGCTGTAAACAGGGAAGGTTTACTCCCCTAATGTGGGAGTTAGGTCTTAAACAAATGGAATAAAAACAGCCCAGGGTTATGTCTTTTGTCATCTGGCAAACATTTCTGACATCTGCCAGTGAACACAATGACCTAGTTAGCCATTCAAAGCATCTGTATCCTGATAGCTAAACTGTAACATTATTAAATCACTGCTTTTAGAATAGAGGGTTGTGTGAAGCAAGGGAATATTTTGTTTCATTCCTAGACGTGTTTATTAAGAGAGAAACATCCTGAAAAGCTGTGTGCTGTTAGATGTATCTTTGTCAGATCATTTACTGTGACACACAGTGCCAGAGCCTTCTTGCCAAAGCTAGGGTGCACCCCAGCTTGCTTGCCCAACAGTAACACAAAGATAAAGTATGCATGTTCCTAAAATAAGAGCAGTTTGGGGGACCTTATTGCCACTATCAGATCTTGGAAATGCACTTCAAGTGTCAGATTGTAACATTTATTTCCATTTTGCCAGTTGTTGCTTTGCTACAGAGATTGTCAAGGGAAAGACATATTTCTATGTGGGAGTGGTTTTAGCTTTACCTATGGAGCACTCTGCTATATTGGTATGACAGAGCATGAAAACCAGCTTTGTTGATTTCCCATGATTAAATATATGCCTGGAATCAAGATCTTAGAATGTGCCATAGGCACTGAAAATTTTAATCACATCACTAGAAACAGTTGAGTGTACATGATAGAGATGGGTAGACATCACAGAGAACTGATGAGCTTCAGAAAGCAAGAAGAGTACAGGGGTGTCTGGGTGGCTCAGTTAGTTGAGTGTCCAACTCTTGATTTAGGCTCAGGTCATGATCTCAGAGTTGTGCGATTCAGCCTGAGTCCTGCCTTGGGCTCCCCACTCAGCAGGGAATCTGCTGCTCTCCCTCTCTCTCCCTCTGCCCTTCCCCCTGCTCATGCACACTCTCTGTCTCTCTCTCTAAAATAAATAAATGAATCTTTAAAAAACAAAAAGGAAGAAAGCAAGAAAAGTACAGAAGCAAGGGTGAAGATTAAATTTATTCAGAAAGAGTTCCTGGAAGAGATTGGCTTCAGGTCTCAAAGTTAATTTAAGGAAGTGCATGGTTGAGGATAACAGTAATTATTTAATAGGCAATATTGAGGTATAATTTGCACATAACAAAATTCACCCTTTTAAAGTGAGTTTTGACAAATGTATAGTTGTGAAATTACCACCACAATCAAGATACAGAACAAATCATCACCTCAGAAAGTTCTCTCATGCCCCTTTTTAGGTCAAGAGACAATTTTATTGTTGCTAATTGTGGCTACTGTTATTTAGCTGGTAAGTGCTGTGCACTTGCCAAGCCCTTTAGACGCATTATATCTTATTTTACCTTTAGATACTACTTTATAAATGAGGTCCGCTGAGCTTAACTACTTGCCCAGGATCACATAGCTTGTTAGTTTGCATCTGAGACTTAATGCTGGGTTGTCCAACTCCAGGGCTGTGTGCCAGGGCCATTATGCTAATCTCAGGTAAGGAAAGAGGGGAGTACATTCTAAATTCTCATTTTTCTTTGCTTGCTTCTTTTGGTGGGTGGAGGGTGCCACATAAGTGAGGCAGAAAGGTGTGTGTCTAGAGCAATGAGAACTGAATTTGGGTCCAGAGAAGGATTTGTTAAAAACACTTTGAAGACCAAAGAGTTTCTCTTTGACTTTGTTATGATAGATAGTGGGAACCATCGTGTATATTCTTTTTTTTTTTTTTAAAGATTTTATTTATTTATTTGAGAGAGAGAATGAGATAGAGAGAGCATGAGAGGGGGGAGGGTCAGAGGGAGAAGCAGACTCCCTGCCGAGCAGGGAGCCCGATGCGGGACTCGATCCCGGGACTCCAGGATCATGACCTGAGCCGAAGGCAGTCGCTTAACCAGCTGAGCCACCCAGGCACCCTATCGTGTATATTCTTAAGCGAAAAAACTTTTAGGGCAACCTTTCTAATAACTTACTTTCTAGTGGTAAAGTGTATTTGAGGAGGTATAGACCACAGACTCAAGAGTTTGACTGCTGGCTTTTTTAGTTTTGAACACTGGCTCCTGCACTTTCTAGCTGTTTTACAGTAGGCAAGTCACTTAAACTCTTTGGGAAACCTCAGTTTCCTCATCTGTAAAGTGAGGACAGTAATAGTATCTACCTATAGCTGTTAAGTTTAAGTTAGTTAACCCATTCAAAGCTCTTACATGTAGGGAAATTCTCAATGAATGTTAAATGTCACTGCGATTGTTTTAGATTATTGTTGTGGTTATTGTTTTAGACTGTCATAATTAAAAGCTCCAGGTCAGGATGTATATATACCCTGCCTGTATTGGGTGTTGGCTCAGCTGTTTACTAGGTAAATAACCTTGAGAAATTATTTAAATAAACATTTCTGAGCCTTATTTTCCTCATCTGTAAAGTGGGGCAAAATAATAGTACCTGTGTGTTAAAGTTGTGAGGATTAAATAAAATAACATGCATAAAGTTAAACTTAACGCAAGGCCTGGCTCATACCGAGCGCTCAGTAATTGGTGATAATGATGGTGTCAGGGATGATGTGAGGGGAACTGGGAGACTAGACTAGACAGATAATAAGCCAATCATCTGATAAGGCTCTGGACTATATTATTGATTGGAGAAGGAGAAAGGAAAGGGTATGTCTTAGTTATTGAGAATCTGTTGTCTGAGCTTAGTGTGGCTACCAGTAGGGAGAAGAATGGAGTTAAGAATGACCTGGCTTTGGAAGGTTGGGGCCTAAGAATAGTGGCAATGGAGAAGGAGATCTGGAAGAATAACAATCTTCAAAGATAAGGCATATGTTTTTTTGTTGTATTAAATTTTAGAAGACTGGCTCATATATCCATTTGGAGTTTGTTATACAGACTGCTGGAAAGAGATCAGAATGTGCATTCTGATTCAGAATGTGGAGCTCATTTTTGCCTTGGCAGTTTGCTGTGATAGGTGGTGCTAGTGTTATATTTTTGATCACACAAGGAGTGAAGTGATCCCTGGAATTACACCTTATCAAATCTTTGGAAGAAAAAAAAAAGAAAAGTACAGATATGAGAGTTGAAAGACCCGAGTTTATCATTTGTTTAACCAGAATAAGAAAACTGTTGTTAAGGTGTATGTTTGTGGTTTCTCTCTGGTTTGGGGGTTCAGGGGGTGAAGTAGTACCTCTGTTTATTTACAAGTTAGAAAAAGAATGGTGTTTAAGAAAAGAATGGTCTTTCCACTGTTGGTGGAAATACATGCAGGGGTGAGGGGAAGCAGGGAATGTGTATAGGCAAAGAAACTGATTCAGGCAGTATGATCAGTTTCTAAGAAATTGAATTATAAAGACTTACTCCTAAAATGAATCTAGAAGATAACTAGTCTAACCTCATTTTATGAATAAGGAAACTCAGACTTGTGGAGAAAAAGTTACTCAAACATTCAAAGTATTTCAAAATATGCTATTGCTAGAGCAAGGATAGATGATGAAGATCAGACCAAGGTGCTTATGTTCCTTTCCAAGGCCTCTGTTTCTGCCACCCTGCCTTCAACTGTGCCTTCTTGCTAAATTTTCAATCTGACATAAACTCCTACTTCTCATCTGCTAAGTTACTTTCTTCAAAGAGTATTTTCTTTTATTAATTTATCACTGCCATCATTTATAAGCTGATCTGTGAGTGAGGGATAAGGAGGTCAAGAGTAACCTGCTTAGTTATCCAAACTGAAGTGCAGGACTGTTGTTGTCTTTCATGCCACTAGAAACAAAACAGATTTTTTTTGTGTGTTTACTATTGATGGCAATAATCAATCTCCAGAGACTTTTGCCTTGCAAACTTGGGAGGGAAAGACTGAGACTGTGTATGTGTGAGTGTGAGTGTAAGAGTGTGTGTGTGCACATGTGGTTTTCTTTTGGAAGGTTTTATATAGTAGAGCCACCATATTGTGAAGGCTAAGTTTACGTGAAGTCATAAAAGTAAAATTCACCCCTCTTCCCAAGCTCTGAAAAAAAGAATCCATCATAGTAAAAGCTGCAGTTTATAGTCCCAGCATTCTTCCCATGAATTGTCCTATTCTTTTTATGTGATGCTTATCAGCAATCTCATAGGAGCCTAATGCCTAGCAGGTGCCTTTGTATCAGCCAGGCTTGGAATGCAACCAGGTCTCTTCCTCCTGGTGTAAAGATGATGTACATTGGAATCCATCGGCTCCAGAGAGCTTAGGCATGGAGGGTCTTCAGATGGGTGGCCAAAAGTTCATTCTCTCTTAGAGGACTGCACATATTTAAGGGCAGGTGTGTTACATGGTTTGTTTCCTTTAAACATATGAACA
Source organism: Neomonachus schauinslandi (assembly GCF_002201575.2). Taxonomy (NCBI): domain Eukaryota; kingdom Metazoa; phylum Chordata; class Mammalia; order Carnivora; family Phocidae; genus Neomonachus; species Neomonachus schauinslandi. The sequence goes on along the minus strand of NC_058409.1, from coordinate 102,894,967 downwards.
AGTTGTTTGGTTTTGGGTTTTTTTGGTAAAGAGTCAAGCTGGATATGTGGCTCATGAGAATTACCCTTAAAAAACTTGTCTTGGGACACCTGGGTGGCTCAGTCGGTTAAGCTTCTGCCTTTGGCCCAGGTCATGATCCCGGAGTCCTGGGATTGAGCCCCACATCGGGCTCCTTGCTCAGCAGGGAGCCTGCCTCTCCCTCTGCCTGCCACTTCCCTGGCTTTTGCGTGCATGGTCTCTCTCTCTCTGACAAATAAATAAATAATCTTAAAAAAAAAAAAGTTATCTTACCCAGATACAGAACTGAGAAGAATTTTGCTGCTGATGTGTACATTTAATGTGGGGTTTTCCCCAAAAAAACATTTGTAAATAATGGTGCATCTTAGTGTCAATGACATCATAGAACACAGGCTATTCGAGTAGTGAAACATCTGGGTGATAGCCAAATGTAGACTTTATCTCCATCCTGGTGGAATCTTGCCTTATTTCAGTGTCTGCTGCCTGTACTTGTTATGTTGCCCATTGGGCCTTCCTGTTTGCATAGTGAGGTTGCCACTGCACCATGTTGCCTAAAGTTGCTGGAGATGGTTGGGTGGTCTTGGTTGTTAATTCTGGGAATGAGAGCAGATGTTCATGCTATGCTTACTGTTCTTGTCTTGTTTCAGTGCATGAAGGCAGCCCTCTGGGTGAGCTCCATCGTTGTATCCGGGAGGGAGTGAAGGTGAATGTTCACATCCGCACTTTCAAGGGTCTTCGGGGTGTCTGTACAGGCTTCCTCGTCGCATTTGACAAGTTCTGGAATATGGTAATTAAGCCCTTCTCAAGGGGTTGGAGAACCTCCTAGGGATTAATCTTTTATATGTCTAAATGACCTGAGTAACCTTATTTAGGAAAACCTATAGAATAACTTCCCAGAAGAACTAGAATTTTTGCATTCTCTTGGCCAACAACAAAAGAGAACTTTCTGTTGCTTCCTTTTCTTTAAAGCATTGGCTTTCAACCAGGGTAATTTTGCCCTTCTCTCCTTCCTAGGGACAATTGGCAATGTCTGGGGACATTTTTTTAATTGTCACAATTGTGGCATGGGGTATTATTGGTATCTAATGGGTAGAGGCCAGAGGAGTTGCTGCACATCCTACAATACACAAGATAGCCCCCCCAACAACAAAGAAGTATCTGGTCCAAAATGTCATTAGTGCTATGGTTAAGAAACCCAGCCTTAAGGAATAATTATTTTTTTCAGCTGTTTAGTAATTTTATATCAATTTCCTACTGACCATTCTTTCATTCATTTCAAAATATTTACTGATTTTCCACTTTGGCTGGTACTTTACCAGTGCCAGGTACAGAAATTTCAGAAAGGAACTTTCACGCTACAGTTTTGGGAAGATAGATGAAGATAGAGGGGAAGCAGGCATACTAATAAGCAAGGTACTTTACATGGTTTTCCTTATGAAGGGAATGCGCCCCCACTCTCCTAGAGGCTTACTGTCTGCTTACTAGATATTTGTAGGAGTGAAGAGACATTATAGCACAACACAATATGGGGCAGTTAAAATAGGAACACCAGGCTTTCTGCTGTTTCTTTTTCATATGGTCTTCCATCTCCAACTTTTCTTTTTCCTGCGTTTTATCTTCATCCATGCATTCTCCTAGATGAGTATAGTAGTTGCTGCCATTTATTAAGCACTTAGCATTTGCTGGATAGTGTACTAAGGGTTTATCTCAATGAATGAGGTTTACTACTGTTCCATTTTACAAATGAAGAAATTGAGGCTAGAGATACTGAATGATTGGCCCAAATTACCCTGTTAGTAAGTGGAGGTCCTAGAACTTTATTCCAGGTCTTTCTGACTCCTAAAATCATGTTTTCAACCACTGTGCAATCAGAAGACCTGGATTTGAATCCTAGCTTTACCACTTGGTAGTTGTGTTACTCTAGGCAAGATAATTTCTCTGAAGCCCACTTTTCTTATATCTAAAATGTAGGGGAAAGTACTTTACTGTTACAATTTTCCCTTTGAAGGAATAGTATTTAAGAGAACATCTTTGATATGATGGTCATGATAATAATCCTGTCAGCTTATATTTGTAGGGTGAGTTATACTTTTCAAATTGATTTCTCATACATGATGTCATTTGATCCTAAATAGCTGTCCTATGAGGTTTATCTCTGAGAGACAAAAATTCAACAATTCTGTATGTAACCCTGGTTGTTAATACCAGTTCATTGCTGTCATAAGACCTAGAAACTGAGGAAGGAAAAGAAGCAGTAGAATAGTGTTTCCTCAAAGTGCGGCCTAGCGGCACCCTACATCACAATCATGGAGTTTCTGGTTAAAAGAGAAAATTCCTGGGCTTTATCCCAGACCTACTGAGTCAGCATATCTAGGAAGTAGCCTTGGATTTATATTTTAATAAGCTTCCTAGATACTTATGCACACTGAAATTTAAGGACCTCTACCATGCATTTGTAAAGGCCCCTTACCATAGACAAAACCCATATTATATGGTGGTAGCAGCTTGGAAATCTTACTCAGAGGTGCCAGGTATTACCATTTTTTTCTGCCCAAGAGCGGAGTCACTTGTTAAGTTTAGTTCTGCTAAATGAGATGTTTATTCTGCTTTTTAAATTTTTTCCTGGAAGCTGTAAAAATAATATTTTTAATTCTGCCAAATTTTTTTCTCCTTTGGGCTGTTTTTCTAGGCACTTACCGATGTGGATGAGACCTACCGAAAACCTGTTCTAGGCAAAGCGTATGAGCGGGATTCTTCATTGACTCTCACTAGGGTAGGCTGTTTCCCCTGACTTCCTGAGTACCCAGCATGCTTTCAAGCTTAGAAATGGAGATCACTGAGCTTGGTGAACAGGTTTTCCTAGTGGGAGAGCTCATTTGCTGTCCACTATGTATGCCTGGACCAAGATCTTCATTAGTCTCCCTTCTCATGCATTCAGCTAATCACAAATGAGTCTGTGCTTTTGACCTGCATAGTATTTGAGCAACAAGTTACCTCTTATAACCTTAAAAGTCTTTCCGTTTTATAGCAGGTGCCTTTTCTCTTGGTATTATTGATTTATCTGTATTATGGCTACACACAGATGATTCATTACTAACTTTTTAAAAATTGCACAGCAAGGAGTCTATAAAACCTAATTAAGCAATCTGGCGTTTTTTTCTATATTGAAAGAGGGATGTTGAAGGCCAAAGAGAAGGCTGATATTTATCATTGCTTTCCTTATAGCTGTTTGATCGCCTAAAACTTCAAGATACCTCCAGAAAGGAAGCAGATTCTAAGTCTGCAGTTGAAGACTCCACTCTGTCCAGATATTCCCAGACATCTACTTGGAAGGTGGCTTCAGTGTGGGGAAGAGAAGATACTGACCGGGGCTCACGCAGGCGCTCCCGCTCCGTCCCTTCTTCCCTGCAGGCATCTGCAAGGGAGGAGTCCAGGTCAGAGATGTCAGGGAGGACTACACAGACAGAAGGGTCAAGTGCGGGAGGCACCTTTTCCAGGGCTACCACCCTTTCCAGGGGCCAGACCCGTAAGAAAAAGCGAAAGCCCAAAGTGGATTACCAGCAGGTATTCACTCGACACATAAATCAGATTTTCATTCGAGGCGAGAATGTCCTGCTGGTTCATCTTGCACAGTGACCAGCTCGGCCTCCCTGGAGCTTTGGTTTTTAGAAATAAAATGCATGAATTGCTGCTATGCTGTATACTAGTATCCCAGTGAAACTCTGAGTTGGAATGATTCCCTCTGGTCCTGCATGTGCAGAGCATAGAGCCAGGCTCCGGCCCTCTGGAAGATGAGCTCCCTCAAGGGGACGCAGGCCTTAGGAGGGTGGGTATTTGCATTAATATCAAATCAAAAGCTGTACAGAGGAAACAACATGCATCTTATTTGGTGTCATGGTCGAGTTTAGACACTCAAACCAAATATCAAATCTTCATTTGAATTAGGGGTCAAGGTATGAATTAAATTCACCCCACAGATAACTAAAAGGGTGGGAGGGAAAAAACACCTCAAAAAATAATTTCATTTCTAAAAGCTAGTGCCCTAAGTACTCATGAATTTGATTCTAAGAGTAGCAATATAAATTTCCCTGTAGTCTTGTACCCACAACTTGTAACTGACCTTGGAATCTTGGTCTACACCATTCTCTCTTGATCAAGAAATGTAATTTATTACCTTTGAATATCTATAAAACTAAGAAAGCTACCAACTTATGAAAGAGTAAAATTTGGATAGCTGGTATGCTCAGAGCAACTGACAACAAATATTCTGTTTTTACCCCTCTCATTATTTAAAGGGATACAGGACTTCAGCAGTCTTCCCCACTTAGCAGAGGTAGCTTCTGAGAATGGCATGCCAGATGGGACTAGAAGATGCTCACGAGGTGGCTTCTTGTCCTTCTCTCACTTCTGTGGCATGGTGCTAGTGCATGTACCCAGTGTATTGCCCTTCTGTACGTAGTGTGAACTGTTCCGTGAGCTTTATGGCAGGTGACTATGACCTTCGTATCTGGCTTCAAAGAGTTCTGCGTGAACTCAGTAGTACGTATGCATCACATGGTTGAGAGTTCCCTTTCCAGTTAGGGCTGGCCTGTGTAGACTAACTTTCAGAATGGTATTTCCATGAAACAGGAGTGGTAGTTTTATTCCCTGGTGTCATGCCGAAGAGGTTCTTACAAAGTACGCTGGGTGGCATCTCTAAGGGACACTTTACTCACAGCCTGGCTTGAGTAATGAGAACACTGTAGCACCCTCTGATACTTCTACTTGAATCATACTATATACTTTTTCAGTCGCTAGTACAGAATAGGCTACATCTAGACACAGACTGTTAGGCAATATTGGTTTTTTGTTTTGTTTATATTTGGTTTTATTTTAGAATAACTTATGTTCAAAGTGGGAATAGGAATTGCTAACTAGGGCACCTGGGTGGCTCAGTTGTTGAGCGTCTGCCTTCGGCCTGGGTCATGATCCCAGGTTCCTGAGATCGAGCCCCACATCGGGCTCCCTGCTCAGCAGGAAGCCTGCTTCTCCCTCTCCCACTCCCTCTGCTTGTGTTCCCTCTCTCGCTGTGTCTCTGTCAAATAAATAAAATCCTTAAGAAAAAAAAAAAATAGCTAACTAGTTAAAATGTTTGAAAAAAAAAATTCCCCTGCTGTGATTTTTATGTAACTTAGGTAAGCCTTCTGAGAAGCAGGGTGAATATTGTTAAGGGAGTTAGGACACCTGGTCCTTCTGCTAGTTGGGCCACTGGCTCGTCATGTAATGAAAGGAGAGCAGACTTAACCCCTCTGTGCCTCAGGTTTTCCCATCAGACACCTACCTCACAGGGGCACTGAGACAAAGAATTTATGTCTCTAAACATATTTAAGTGCCATGAGTAACTTTTACTAACTATATTTCATAGCTCGGTAAGAGTTCTATGTCTTATGAGCAAGGTAGGTGCTACATGTGAAAGTCATCTCCGTAGGTGTCATAATTATGAACTTGTCCTCAGAAGGCAGTGATATCTTCAGGAATTGTTTTCCATAATCCATTCCTTTCTCGTAAAGGACAATGGAAGTTCTTAGAAGAATATCCTCAATAAAAGAAGAGTAACGTTTCTTTGCTGCTTCCCTCACATCCCAGCCCCAACCCTTTTCTGTTCATCGTCAGAAGGAATTCCCCTTTCCCCTGAACTTTTCAAGGGGTTTGTATGGTAGTACCAAAGGGACAATGCACATCTAAAAATGACACATCCCCAAAGGGGAATTGTGGAAGATGTTTTGTTTCATTTACTTGTTTTTATTTTAAAATGCATTGTAAATATTCCTCGTTAGAGCCATATCAGATACAATAAACATTTAGAGAGGTTCCATGTTACAAAAGTCAAGCAATTATCTTTGGAATCTGCTCATCTAATCTATGTCTAAAATCTCAGTTTCTCAATTAATAGTTATCTTATTTAGTCATCAGGTACCCCTGCCTCTACCTCTTTACCAGTCTTTCCTGTTAGATGTCCTCCTCTGTCTGCCCTTCTGTCCCTCAGCTAGAAGTTGCAATAGATACCAGGTTTTCCCAATAAAGTAAAAGTTTGGTATCAAAAGGAATATATCAGTTTCCATTCATTTTAGTGCCTGACTAAATCTGACGTGGTTTATTTTAAACACATGCTGCATTTTCATGTTTGTATATAATTTTCATATGTCCAGATAATGATTGGTTTGCTACTTTTCTGTCCAATCTAATAATTCTGGCTCTGAAAATTATTTTAAACTCATGTGATCAGTCTGATGTGCCCATATGCCCCCATTTATTGGTTTGGTTTGGTTTGGACAGTGATTCTAGGAAGAATACTACTTAGTAAATATGCTGTTTTGTACAAAGTATGACAATTCTTTTTTAGGGAAGTCAGTTTTTAAAATTATTGCCTTTTCTTTATTATTGTAGAAATTTTTCAAAAGGAAGAAAAAATTGGTTTTAATAACCTATGTGCTGCTCAAAATATGTCATCACCTAGAACATTATAATAGGTTGCTATGAAAATAACTGAAGTCTTCCTCAGGAGAAGGAAAGAAAAAGAGAAAGTAACAGCCAGAATGGTAGAGTTCTGGAGGCCCCCATGAGCTCACTTGAGGGGGGCCCTACACAGCTGAAATGCAACAAAACTGGTTTCTAGTATTCTCCAGGGATGTGGGCTTAGAACAGTTGGTAGGAATAAGACTTATTTTTGAACATCCAATTTGGGTTCTTCAAGTAATCTCTAGACATGGGAATCCGTTTCCGAGACAGTTCATGGGGCGTACCTGTGCACTTCTCGAGGTCTTCTCAGGAGCACTGAGCAACGGGAGATGTGGTTTCACACCCAGAATGATTTCATGTGCCATTCTTTGTACACAGAGGTGATTCTATGCCTCTACCACCAGGAGAACTTCCGCTTTAGGTTGTTTGTTCTAGTACTTGGGAAGCATTTATGCTCCGTTCAGAGACCATCTTATGATGGCGGGCCGTTTGTGAGATGGTTAGCCAGCATTAGCAGTGTCTATGGCTTTAGACCAGTCGGTTCCTTGCTCTCTGTGCATGGTGCATATCAAGTCAGAAAGCCGAGAAACCATTCGCAGATGGCTTTAGACCAGTCGGTTCCTTGCTGTCTGTGCATGGTGTATATCAAGTCAGAAAGCCTAGAAACCATTCGCAGATGGCTTTAGACCAGTAGGTTCCTTGCTCTCTGTGCATGGTGCATATCAAGTCAGAAAGCCGAGAAACCATTCACATTAAAGTCTAGATGCATGAGAATCCTTGCTCTGAGTTGTTAGTGGGTCAGGAGGGGCTTCATCTCTCCTCGTGGTAAAATTATCCAGCAGTACCTTTAGAGATTGTCGAGGCATGAACTATGAGCTGCCTTTAATCTTCAGAAGCTGTGTACAGAAGTCTAGGTATACCACTTACCCCTTGAGAGAAAAATAGAACCCTAACTTGATGCTGAGGGGTTTTGTATTTCTATTTGCACTATCCCCATAGCCACTGACATGGGCAAATTCATGAAATAGAATTGATTCTCTACATTTTCTCTTAATTTTTGTCGTTAGGAAAAATTAAAATTCTTCAAAGACAGCTAGCTGTCACTGGTGCTGCCCCAAAGCTTTCCCATTTGTATGTATTTTTTATGAATGAAATGGTTGCTACGGGAAGGCCAAGGTTCACCTAAGAGTATCATGGTATAAATATAATGGTTTAGCAACTGTTTTAATTTTTCTTTTCCTGTGCCAGATATAGACTACAATCAACCCCTTTTCAGTAGCTTCTCTTCATCAGCCTATGTTTTCCTGGGCAGTAACTCCCAGATGCTTTTCTTAGTGATTATAAAGCAAGAAAATCTTATCTGGGCCTATGTTGCAAAGGTGGGTGGTCTACTTTCTGGCAAATTGAGTTGGTGGATTTTAGATAAGCCTTTGGGGTTCCTGTCACAGGTTCCTGGGCTCTGAGGAAGCGTTGCACCTCTTTTACTCTGAGTGTTTTGAGTATTTTTCAAGTGTTTGTAAGTTCTCTTACACTCCTCTAATAAAAATGAAAGCTATCTGTCAAGGAATGGCTTTGGATGGTTCAGAGATCTGGGGGAAAAGAAATAAGTACACCTGAGACATTCAGTTGGTCTTTTATTTATTTAGAATGAAAAGTATTTTGATAAGCTCCCAGACTTAGTACTGCTTTAAAAACACTCTGAAAAGATGGCAACTGTCCCTCAGGAAAGCCATAAAAGCTACTCCCAATACATCGCAATTGCTTTTGATTTTTAGTCCTTTGGAGCAAATGTCTGATGTTATGTCTGATGTTATGTTTTTAGAGCTGTGGGGGGAAACGTCTTAACAGTTTTAGGGGGTAGTATTGAAATGGTTATCTGGCTGAATTATGTGTGAGCTAGATTCTAGGGCAGCTGTCCAGGTCTTTTTCTGTTGTCCTGACAGTAACGCAGGTAGTGAGCCGTGTCTTGAAAAGTGATTTGCTCATTTCCTACTGACATCTAAAGACATTAGCCTTCTGTTTGGCCACCCTGGGGGTACCCCTCTGCACCGTGACTTATTAATGTTTTTTTAGACAAGGCTAACCTGGACGACTCTCTGTATTTCTAGTTTCAGTATTCATATACCAGCTGCTAAAAGAAAAACCATAACTTATAATCTTGTCTTGAAATTACTCCTAATTGTGAAGTTCACCTAAATTCTTCATGTTTAGGGAGGATTGCTGCTAGTAACGTCAGTTTGCCGTGTTCTGCTTTAGGTGTGTGTCATATGGGAGTCTGGAATCTGTAATAAATATGATTGTATTAATGTACTGACTGCTTTGTCTCTGCTGATTTTGAGGGGTGATGGAGGGGAGGAGGCATGGGAGTCTATGACCAAGTGAAGACACACCTAGAAAGTTAATGCGTTTCAAGCCTTCTGCCATCTCATTGTAGTAACCTTGTACCTTTTCTTTACCAAAGCACACATATCTACATCAACTCTCCTTGTGTGGCTTTGTTCTTCCATGTTTATCAGAAGCTCATGCTTAGAAAAGGAACTTGGCCCACATTGTGAATTATCTCTTCTAAACTCCAAGCAATGGTAATTGCCCTGTGAATTTATTCTACCTAATAGCTCACTGGCATTAACCTCCTCTCTTCGTGATCTGCTAAGATCACCCTTCACTCTGCTCCCTCTGAGGGTTTGACCACATTTGACTAATTGATCCTCACATGGCTCCGGAAATATTTGAATTTGTCACCAGCTTCCCTCTGTGCATGTACAAGGAAGTTGAACTGCTCCAAGATTTGCCACATGGATTACTTGATCTCCTCTGTGTGCTTCCAGAACTGAGTGACCTGGGTAAGGTAGACAAAAATCACACTGATACTTAGAGAGGGAAAACTCAAGTTAACCGTCAAGACCCAGTTCCCCACTTTCAAAGAATATATTAAGCTGGGCTTAGCCGACATACAAGAAATTTCTAACCACTACAGTGGAGGGAAGGGAGGCAAGACCCACATGCTCTAATTCTTCCCCCTTGCTTGTTTGTTTTGTATCTCAAAGACTTCTGATTAAATGAGAATGTCCTCATTAATCAAAAAAAGGCAGGACCCTCAGCTAGCTTGACATTTAAAATATACAGTGACAGTTAAATATTGGCAGGGGGATGGAAGCCAGTGGAATGAGAGATATCTATTATCTTTCCCTAAGCTTCCCGGATTCCAGTGGCAAGTTTATTGCCCCACCACGTTCTTTCCTGAATAGAAGTGGAGCGCTCCTCAGTCTGCTCAGCTGCCGCTAGGTGGCAGTGGGTTAAAGAGAACTGCTAAACTGGAGGCCCCAGAAAGACTTGAGTCTCCCGGATCTCCAGTCATGGCCACAATTCATCGTTAAAAGCTCACCAGTCTGAACCGAGATAATCAAGGAGAAACAAGCTATAATCAACCCAAGTGGTAATATAAACGTTTCTTCCCAATATTGGATTTGCCTAATTTGAAGCCTAGGAAAGCTGACTGATGGCAATCAGCCAGTGGATGTGCTTGAAGAAGAATGGTCAACAGCGAGCTTGCCCAGCGTCCCGTGTTTCAGGAGGCTGTCACCGGTCTCAGGTCATGGGGTTCCTTGTTTCTTCTCCGCATCTGGTCAGCTCCACCTAGCCTCTTCCCAGTTGCTGGCTAAGGAGTACCCCGGGCAAACGGTCTTGATGCCCCTGTTTCTTAGCAGTTTTCTCACTTTTGGAAACAAGTCAGTTTCACACAATGTTGATGCCTGGGAGCACGCTTGTAAGAAAGGTTTCATCTGTCTTAAGGTTCCATGATCAGAATGGAGTCTCCACTCTGAGACCAAGCAAATATGCTCCCGAGTCAAAGGAAAACTTATAGTAGACACAGAAAAGTCTATTGTTTTAGGCTGGACTCTGGGGGCAGAAGGGCTGGGTGGGCAGTGGTAGTAAGTCTCCTATAGCACTTAACGTCAAGGCCCTCAGAAGACCTTGTCCCCTCTACCTCAAGAAATAATTTCTCAGAAGCCTATAGTAAAGAGGAATACAGAATGTGAAATAATAAATAGGTAAAGTCTCCAAATGAATAACTAAAGATAAGATTATAATTAAAAACTATCTCATGGCTTTTTGGACCATGGCAACTTGAACCACATTTCACTCAAATCATGCTATGTGAAGGGGCAGAGGACAGATCAGGCAATAAATACTGTCATTTTTGAGCATTTCAGCCCTGTGCCAAGCATATCATATGCATTACCTTATTTAAATACAACCACCAAGAGAGAAAGATTTTATCCCTCTTACATATGTGAGGCAACTAAAACAAAGTAACTTGGGACGCCTGGGTGGCTCAGTTCGTTAAGCATCTGCCTTCAGCTCAGGTCATGATCTTCAGGTCCTGGGATCACCCTGCTTTGGGCTTCCCTGCTCAGTGGGGAGTCTGCCTCACCCTTTTCCCTGCTTGTGCTCTCTCTCAAATAAAATCTTAAAAACACGCACACGCACACACACACACACACACACACACACACATAAACCAGAAAGTAACTTGCCAGCATCTCTTTGCTAATCAATGGCAAATTTGGGATACTCTCTAGGTCTGGCTGACTCTTGAGTTTATTTTAGCCAGCTGTAACTTAAAAATATTAAATTTCTCAGGCATTGACCAGGAAACTGACAAAGCTGAGTCATCCCCTCCAATTAATCAGAAACCAGAGGGTTGAGTTAAAACATGGTTTGGTGATCTGCTTCAAGTTTCTCTAGTCCCTTCTGATTCATACTGTTATTTAGGTGGAAGTGAACATACACACAGGGCTTCATGGCTTCCAAAGAGGATGAGGGTGGTGGGCACCCCCAGGGCAGCAGGCCCACTGTGGCTCTGGGAATAGTGGCTGCCAAGTGAGCACCAGGAGGTATTTCATCCACCAGTAAGTTTGGCCCTGGAAGGGGTATCGATCCAATAGCCTTGTTAAAAAGCAGATGAGATGGGGTGATGTAGTGGTCTTTCCCAGCTCTTCAATATGCATTAGAAAGTCTGCTGTCCCTTTCCTTCCGGTGTTCTCCAACACTTGGAAAGAATGCGTTCTCTTGGCCTTGACTATATATTCATCTTATTAAGGAAACTCTTGTCAAGGCTAAACTATGGATGTGCTAAAGCTACAGAAAAATAAAGATTACTTGAAGGCTTACAGTCTTTCTCCTGAGACCTAAAAGGGGGCACAGGCAGAAATGTTTGGCAAGCTCTCTGTCCACCTTGTAGAATTTCCTTTCAACTTGATAATTTGTTAATTTCTAGAATACAGCAATCCTGGGAGGAGCTCGCTATCGTAGCCTCTTGCACTAATTACTTCGGAGCCTCAATTTCCTGATCTCTAAAGTAGGGATTATCCTATATCAACCCTACCTCACAAGGTTGGTGTCAGAAAGTGCTTGGTCCAGACAGCAAGCACTTAATGTCATTTATACTGTGATGAGCTTGCTGTGAGATGCTTAGCATTCTTTACTTCTCTGTGCTTGCATTCTGTGTCCTGAGACCTGCCCTGGCAAACAGATGGACAGAGCAGAATGCTGTTGTCATCCTTTTTTCTAGCACACAGGTGTTTGAAAGATTGTTCTCCGGCTTCTTGAGTTCTCTGTGCTTTCTTATTTGGCTTTCCCTGGGTTAAAACTTCAGAATATCATCAACCTCTCCACTGCTGGGAGAGCAGTGTGCTCCCCCAGGAATGACATTAGGCTCCACGGGACATTCATTAGTTGGGGTTACGAGAGGACCACAGGGCACTGGAATGGTAATTTCCTACATGGGACCCCAGTGACCCAGAGCGAGCTAGCTCAGCTGGTCTGAGCATGTGGCTAATGAGGGAAGGGTCATGGTTTCACTCCTGTGTGGGCCAATTAGTGTCACGTGGAAAAGCACGCTCCTGGGGCATCAGGCAGCAGCCTTACATGTGTGTGTCACTGGTCTCCAGGATGGCTCAGTGTGGCCATCCTCACTGTCAGAAACTCAACCCAAAGCCTACACCTTCTTTCTTTTTATTACATAGCCCATTGTTTCCAAAACATGGGTCATTTGCAGAGCACTCTCACAATTTTTGCTTTATCCTGCAGACTACCGCTTATTTATTTGGTATTTTTCTATAAATTGACCCCCTTCTAGCTTACACTTAAAAGGAAGCTGTGCATCATTCTACCATCAATGGCAAGTTGGAAAATTTGCCCTAAATCGAAAGCACACATTAAAAGAAACTTACAACCATTGAAATTAAAATGTTTGTCTTCATACTATCTGCAGATACCTCCTGAGCCACAAGTGATCCGTGTACTGCGTGTTAGGAAATGTTGCATTGTATAAGCTTCATGTGTTTTGTAATACACACAACTGTTCCATAATAAAATGGTCACATCAGCAAAAACAGTATTATGAAGCAACTGCTTCAGTGGGAAGAGTTGGGATCAGTGAATGGGGAGTTTCACACTTGAAGCGATGAAATTATTCTTGCAGGAATTTCAACACCAAAGGTCTTTCTAAATGCCGTAAATGTATAGCTATAAAACCTCAACTCTGAACAAATCCGGAGTTTAATTTACATCTAGCTTTTGCTCAGAAGTCATGGTTTTTGTTTGCACTCTCTACTCACACTATCATTAACACTGTGCTTCTTACACGTCCTTATCATTATCAGCTGTTTTATGATAAACAAAGCACAAATATGCAAAGCAGATGCGTTGAGCGCACAACATCTTTGTTCAGCTCCAGTCATGAGCCAGTTCACACTAATCTGCCTAGTTGGCCAGTTCCTTATAGAGATCAAATTATAACCAATAGTGGTGTTGGTAATAAAAATGTATTCCCTAATTAATTGAGCATGTTACATCCAATCCAGTTATGAAAATGTGCACTGGAGGACAAATACACATAAAAAGACACACACACGCCTCTTCAAGGTTGAGAGAAGGCCCAGCCACTTCCATTATTGGAGGCTCCCAATACACTAAAAAAAATGAAGAAAGGTCAAAGCCAAGTTGCAAACTTCGTGGTATATTTTAAAAATTCAAGTTGAATGATAGCTTTCCATCCTCTTTGTATACCTGTGAGTAGGTGTGTAGCCTCATTTAGAAATAGAGCCCCAAGTCTGTATGTGAGGCCTTTGTGAATGTGAAGTCCAGAAGGTCCTCCCTTCCTGCCCTCGTTAGGTTCAAATATACCATAAGGCAGAGCATAACATTTTAGCAACGTAGAAACACAGAGTCATCCAGGGTGTATTTCCTTCTCCTGTCTCCTCCCTTATCTTGTGGACTCTTGCTAAAACCACTCCTGTTATTTTGGTGCTGCTTGGGTTTCACACTTTTACAGTTTTCTCATCATCCTTGGAAAGCCACTGATTGGTAGCAAGAGGGCCAGGCCATTTTATAAATGCCGGAACACTTACTTAGATCAGAAAATCAGAATATTAAGAAGCAAGGATGCAGTTATAGTTTTCTTCCACTGCACGTAGACCTGATGAGTGCTTTCACCACAAGAACCGCTTAATGGCCGCACACTCGTGCACGTGTGCACACACACCCACACACGGTACAGAGCAAGGAAAGGACTCCATGCCGTTAACATCTACTAAGTTCTCAGTGCACGATTCTTGCTGAAACAGTATAACTGTGTAATGGGGAGTGTTGTGTATGTATTTATGTAAAATAGTATAAAATAGTATTTACTTAAGGATATCTGTTGGGATTCTGTTTGTATGACCTTGTTCTAAGATTGATGCATACTTGTGATCCTTGCCTCTCAGGGCAGAAAGCAATTAGTTCATTTGGTATTCTGTGTGAGAAATCTTAGGCCTGTGTACGGCCTCTTCCCTACCCTTGCCAGGTCCAATTATGCCTCAGCTGAGTCCTCTTCCCCCCCCCCCCCCGCTTCTCCCCAGTCCCCAGAGTTCATCTGAGCACATCTGTTGCTCCATGAAAAGTGTTTTGGCAGAAACTGCCCTCCCCTGTGCTGGGAGTATCTGTCCTCACTGGCTTGGAACTGTTTTTGCTTATTTTATTAAAAAAAAAAATATATATATATATATATATATAATATACACACACATGTATATACACATAGACACATTTATATATCCTTATATATTAATATATATGTGTCATTTTATTTTCTTTTTTAAAGATTTTATTTATTTATTTGACAGAGAGAGACACAGCAAGAGAGGGAATACAAGCAGGGGGAGTGGGAGAGGGAGAAGCAGGCTTCCCGCCGAGCAGGGAGCCTGATGTGGGGCTTGATCCCAGGACCCTGGGATCATGACCTGAGCCGAAGGCAGACACTTAACGGACTGAGCCACCCAGGCGCCCCTATATGTGTCATTTTAATAGAGAGACCAACATTGATATGACATCAAACCAAAAGTAATATCGATTCCAATTCCAAAATGGTTAGGAGAAACTGCTTTAAACCCTCACATGCCAGAGGAGGAGCCTGGAAGGATTCAGAATGTTTCCTTCCAGCTCTCCCTTCCACTTCGGTCCTTCCTACATATAACATTCAGTGATCATAACTTAAATCTACATTCTCTTACACTGAGTGGGTATTCAAAATTTAATACTAACTCTTCATATTGAAAAATATTGGCCAGGACCTGGTAGGCCTATTTCAGGTACAGAGATCTTCTCACCAGAACATAACATGCCTAGGAACCCATCCCACACCGGACTGCCCAAACGGTATGCCATGGCCTCTTGAGTGATATAATTGATGCCTCGGTTCTCGGGGCAGCTAGAACCTCTGGACCAGTCACCTCCAGCCGGAAGCATCGGCAGCTTCATCAGGGTCCCTGGAGGGTGGCTGAGTGGAACAAGGTGGGAAGGTGTAGCCCATGGTCATGTGAACATTGAACCTGGTGAGCCTGATGATATCCAGATTGTTACGCTCCATGTCAAGAGGCCAAACACAGACGCTAAGAAGTTGCTTCACAGCTCAGCAGCCAGCGGTAACACATGCCATTGCCCATTGTGGGCAAAGGCACAGTCTGCCTGCTCCTGGAGGAGTTTGTGTTCCAGGTGCCCCAGATGCCAACACCAGCTACGTTACTTGCAGGGCCCAGTGGAAAGTGAAAATGCAGCGCTACTTGGCCAAAAATCATTTCAAGATGCCAACAACAGAGCCTGAAACCAAGAATGGGGTCCTTTGGAGGGTGGGGTCCGTATGGCTGTCTAGGTCGCACACCCATGAAGCTGGCCCTGCAAGAAGCAGAGCTCCAGGCCAAAGTACAGCCAGTCGCAATTTCCAGCGGGGGGAGAGGGGGCGGGGGGGGGCAGTGAGGTTCTTGGCAGGTACAGCACTGAATCTATCTTCACACATATTGGATTCTTCCCTCCGTGACTGACGTGCCCTTTCAGAGGTGTCCAAGTCGGCTGTGCTTGGTAACTATGCGTGAGTGGTCTATGAATTAAAGCATTTTTATTATTTTGAAATAATTTGGTTTGAAAAAGTTCCCAAAGATTTGAAATCCAGTCACACAATCTCAAGGAATTTCAATAGGACCATTGTCAGTGAAAGAAAAAGTACTGTCAGATTCTTTAAGTATGACTCAAATATTATTAAATTTGAAGTGGCTTCAAAAAATGTTTTACTTTGTGGGTATTACTAACCTGTATGAACAAAGTTTATTGTTAGTGATGACTATCAAGAATTTGAAGAGACTATGATTAAAGAGTCTTGACTATTACAAAAGTCTTCATCAGGAATTGCTATTTGAAGCATAAAATCTGCTGTAAAAAGCTATATTCATAAAAAGCAAATGCTAATTTCTCATTAAAAATTAAAGACATTATTTTTTGGAAAGTTTATACAAGTTCAGTATTTAGTATCTTCCTTATATTTTGAATTTTATTTTCTTATAATTATATAATATAAAGAGAAAGAATGATGAAGGCTTTTGCCAAGCCCCATACAGATGCCCTAAGTCCCCTTCAGTTTACCCTAGTGTGTACCTTAAAGTATAGTCATTTTCTCTGTGTGTTAGGAAGTAAAAAATGTTGGAAGCAGCAATATAGCCAGCAGCTGTCTCAAGGGGTCAGAAGCAGCTCGTCTGCTTTCAGCTACTAGGATGGCAGAGGCTACTGGACTGCAACTTGGCAAATCAAGGCATGACTGAAACAGAATTCAATCATGGTGACAATTCACAGTATTTTATAGAACTGTTGAAATGATTATATGAGTACTACATGTAAAGTGCTTAGAACAATGCCTGGAACATGGGAAATGCTCAATTGTTGACAATTACTATTACCTGGCACCGAGGATAACTAGTAAGTTGACAAATTCTGTTGAATCGTGTCCACAATGCCTCAGCTCTGTTCTTGACCTCACTTTCCATTTTTCCTGTTCCGTCCCACCGTAGTTCAGTGTTGTATCACTGCTCAACTGGACAGTTATATTAGCCTCTTAATTTGTCTTTCAGCTTTCAGTGTCTTCATTTTTGACCCATCTGGTTCAGTCAAGATGCTTTAGGTGGCAAGTAACAGAATATCCAACTGAAACTTCTTCTTTCATATAGTAGGACATCCAAAGTTTCCAGAGTTAGTTCAGCTACTCAACAGTATCAGAGCTCTCAGGTTTAGGGAGTCTGTATGTGTGCGCGCACGCACACGCGCATACTGTTTTGTTTGTTTTGCCTTCCCCCCCCCTCATGGTCTCAATATGGCCACTATAGTACCAAGTATTACCTTCATTAATGATGATATACAAAAGCATGGAGGGAAAGTGTGTACTTGTGTGTCTCTTTTTATCAGGAAGGAAAATTCTTCCAAAAATCCTCTTAGAGTTCCTCAGAGCACATCCACCATAAACTAATCCACAGGCAAAGGGCAATGGAATTACAATAATAAATTTAGACTTTTCATCATTTATCCCTGGGCCTACATTCCCTAAGCATAGTACTAGTCCTGTAGCCAAACAGAACTGGGATTGTGATAGCCAGGAAAGAACAAAGGGTCTCGAGTAAACAACCAACAGTTTCAGCCAGTCCTTCCTGCGCACCACTGGTAGATTCATCAAGCATTTCTTGCTTGAAAAAGACTTCTCAGCCTGCTGGGTGAAGTCCCTGTCTCTTCACCTGGAAGTAAGTGTTTGGGCCCTAATTTAGCAGAGGAGGTCAGATTTCACCAGCAAAATCCTCTTGCAGTCTCCTATACTTTTCCTTCATAGCCTGTTATCACCTTTTGTAATTTACATGAATTTAGAGAAGTGCATGACTAGTATCTCTAGTCCCTAAATTCCATTAGGACTGTGTCTGTTTGGCTCACCATTATACTCAACACTTAACACAGTTCTTGGATGCAGTGGGTATCATAAATATTTGTTGAGTGAATGGATGTCTATACTTGTCAAAGGGATCAAGCAGCAATTTCAACAGTTAGATATTTAATCTGGCAAAAGCAGGTTTCTATGTAGCTATCAAAAGAGCTTGAAAGAATTTGGTACCTCAACATCACCAACATTTTGTTAAAGGACTAATTGCCATGCCCTATGTGCACGTGGGACCATTAGTAATTCTGTAGCTATGCAAATTAAAACAGTGATGTATGATTTATAGCTTTAATAACATTCTGAAGGCTCTTAAATTTTAATCACTTGCAACATCCTTTTTAATATTCAATTACTTTATTAACTAATTAGGTCACTTGCTGAAAAAGCACATAAGGCTGGTGCTATTTTAATATCAGCTGAGCCTCACAAAATACCTTTGAAATGGTGCAAATGGTTTATTTATTTTAAACAGATCATTAAGATGCTATAATTAATAAACCAATTATGAAAAAAAGGCCCGATAGTGATAGATGCACAAGTACAATAGCAGTGTCCGATGGATTAGTCATTTTCATACACATATATCAAGGGGCAAAACTTAAATGAAAACCCACTGTAAAAAGTGCTTTCCTAAATAATTAATTTGTGCAATGACTGATAACCCTATCACGGCAAACCTAACTTGAGGCTTGTTCATTACGCAAACCTGTAATGTGTACTTTCGTTTCATCTAATGACACTCAGGATGGAAAATCCACGGCACGCTAAACTTGGTGTTCCTTAATTACTTACAAGGCCATAATTTGCAGATGGAGCTGGGCACTTCATGACTTATCAGTGCATTGGAGTGAGCCAAGCCTCCCAGAGGAGAATCAGAAGGAGACCTATATAGGGTCGGGAGAATCCCTGCTTATTGATTTCTCAGCACCCCGTTAAGGTCTTCAAAGCAAACAATGTGAACAAAGAAAGCTGAGGCCAAGCCTGTGGGGATTTTTCACCCACTATTCTCAAAGGAGACTGTGCATCGTAGCACTAAGCCTGCATTGCTAAAACACAGATATGTTAGGACTGTGGCTGGGGGTGCAGTTCTCAGGCTCAGAGTAGAATTTTATTTCTAGGATCAGGGAGAAGCAAGAGGAAGCAAAACATTTTGCTGGGCTGGGAAAGAACACTGTCAAATCCTAGAGGCCAGGTAATTTTGGAGGGGGGTGGCTACCAACAACTTAATCATAAAAACATAATAACCACCATTTACTAAGTGCTTACTGTCTACTGACTAGACATGTACTGAACGCCTGTATCGTCTTCCTGGATACTTCTGGGAATTTGTTTAGTGGACATTTATTTCCTGAGCACCTTCTGGGACCAGGCACCTTCTAGGCACTGGAGACACTGGGACAAAGGGGACAGACAAGTTTCCTGTTCTTAGGGGTTTACATTCTATTGCGGAAGTGAGACCAAAGCCATACATCCCCAGGAAACAAGGTAGAAAGAACTTCAGACAAGGTACAGTGCCATGAGAGTATCAAGCCGGAGAGCGGGAGGCTGTGACGGAGGGTGACTGAGGGTCAGGGAAAGCCTCTCGGAGGAAAGCAACATTTGCAAAGGCACAGGAGGGTCTGGAGCAACTTAAGAGTTTGTTCTTCTGGCAATGTCCCCAGTTGTTTTCTGCTTAGTGTCCTTTTCAAGCTAGTGCACGTGGATGGGGAAGGCAATTAGGGGAGGGGGCGGCAGGCTGGAGGTGAGAGTGGCCGGTAGGAGAGACTGAAGGAGAGCGGGAGATGGCCCGATTCTGTTGCCATCAGTATCCTGATCACTCTTTTCCAAGGGCAGGCACTCCTGCGCAGTCAGCCTCCAACAGGAACTCACGCTCATCTTGTCGTTAGTGTGTGCGCTGGGAGGCGAAAAGCTGCAGAGAGAGCGGTTTCTCATCCCTTACTTCTCCCTGCCACTGTCATACTCCGAAAGTGGTTACAGCTCTGCTTTATGTTATTACCAGTCTGTTCTAGCACCTTCGTGATGTGTTGATGGGACTCTAAAATATTCATAAATTTCCACATTGTCCCATGGAGGTTAAGTTCTTTGGGAAGAGCAACCTCGCCCAAACAATGAATCTGATGTGGGTGCTGCTCAAATATGTGGGGAAAAATATCCTTCCGCCTGGGTCCCTAAGGGAAAACATCAGAAAAGGCCCCCATAATCTCTGTCAACTGTGGACTAAACAACATTCCAGCAAGGTGTGCCCTTTCCTTATCTAGTGGGCCACTGGGACTTTTTATTACACCCACAGGGACTGATATATAGCCAATTCCCAGCACAAGCTGAATGATCTCTGAGCGGTATGTTAAAAACCTTCTTTTTGAAGGATACAAGAAAAGGTTAATTATAAGCAGACCACTATATAATGAAGACCTGCTTTGGTCGATGAAGTTCTTTCCCCTCTTCACCGACCCAAAATAGACCCTACCCATGAATGTAAGCAAAAAGAGTGTACTAGTGATACTTTAGTATTGAAGAGAAGAGCTGTGAGTTTTGCAGTGAACCTGGACAAGAAGAAGCTAGTTCTGTGCATCTTTCATGTCCTAGAAGCAGACTAGGGGACCTTTTCAAAGTGTTCACAAAAGTCTCCATTTCTCATTCTTGTGGCTTTCCGTGTGGTTCAACATAAACTATTCTTACCCACGTTTTGTTCCATTTAATCACTAGCATTGTAACAGCATTATAATCTGTAAATTCTCTTTGCAACTATTTCTGCCACACTGAGTATTAAATAAATCTCTTCTAAGAAAATGAATTACTATAAACCATTTTTACAGAAAAATAAATTCTGAGTTATAAATGCATAGTAAGAAAATTTGGGAACATAGTCCATTTGTGGCCTGGGATGTCTTTCCTTTTTTTAAATTTGGAACTCAATAAGATGGTTGAGTTTTGAGATTTCCAAAGGTCTGTAAAAAGACAGCATATGATTCCTCACGTGTGAGGGAGACCTCTTGGACACCCTTCTTTTCTTCAAGAGTGGATTCTTCAGAGTCTTCTGCCTTCCCTCCGGAACAGAGTGAGAGAGAGCAACAGACCGCAAACCCACCAAAAGTGCACCACCCGGGTCTATCGACTTTTTTCTCATATATGGTAGTAACCGAACTTTTTGACTAAACATCTTGATTCATAAAATGGTGTTTACTGTCCGACCCCCAAATGTACATACTTATAAAATAGATATCTGTCCTGTCAGTGTGCTTATTAATCATTAGTAAAATTTATTTTTCTATATTTTAGATAAATAAATACAAACAGATATCTCATCCTTGTCATGCCACGATGGATCCTCTGGCATTCTCCCAGGGCCTGTGTGAACCTACCTTTGATGATCACCACTCTGAGCAGTTGAGGTAACTTAAGATAGACATGGTTTCCTGCAGAAATATGTCCCATGTTGATGGGGAACAGATCTACTGTTAGGAGCATCTTAAGAGCGTTTTGGATATTCTTACATATGAATCTAGATGGAAAATGCATTAAACAAAAGCTTCTGGCTTTTACCTTTCCCTGGAGCTTCTCTGGGGATCACTAGTCAAAACAATTAAAGAGAGGTGCCATCCTGTCACATACCAGTGTTTCCCCAAGTTCTGCCCTGCTCATATCACCATCACATTTTTGCCTCATTAGTACCATGGTATCGTTATTTTAGAAATTACTTTGCTTCAAATTTTCTCATTTGCACTTAAATCAATATATTCAAAAAGATCCTTTATATCACGACCATAAATGGAATGCCAACCTCATAAAGTGAAAGAAATAAAAAAAAATTAAGTGTGTAATTATTTTAAAAAACCACGATGAGATATCACTTCACACCTGTTAGAATGGCTGTCATCAGACAGACAAGAGATGAGCTTGAGGGGTCTTGAACTGACAGTGACCACAACCATGACTCTAGCAGGAGGAGGAGATGGACAAGGGGAAGGCCAGGTGACGTCAATCTTCATCTGAAATTGTCATAGAAGGGTAAAGGAGAAAGCCTTCATCTTCTGAGTTACATAAGATAACAAAATGTTAAATGCAAAACCAGAGGATGTTCGTGTTCAGTCACCACTGTCCAAACTCAGAAGGGATCTCCCTTTGCAGGGGGTAAATAAAAACGAATTGCTTGTAAGTAAAAACAAAACAAAACAGAAGACAAGAGATAAGGGTTGGTGAGGAGTTGGTGTAAAGAGAAACCTTGGGCACTGGTGGTGGGAATATAAACTGGTGCAGTCACTGTGGAAAACAGTGTGGAGATTCCTCAAAAAATTAAAAATAGAAAGTATATGATCCCACAATTCCACTTGTGAGTATACATCCAAAAGAAATGAAAACAAGATATTGAAAAGGTATCTGCACTCCCAGGCTCATTGCACCATTATTCACAGTGGCCAAGATATGGAAACAACCCACATGTCTGTCAATGGATGAACAGATAAAGAAGATGTGGTGTACGGATAGCCTGTGGAATAATACCCAGCTATGAAAAAGACATTTGTGACAACGTGAATGGACCTTGAGAGCATTATGCTAAGTGAAACAAGGCAGACAGAGGAAGACAAATACAGCATGGTATCACTTATATGTGGAATTACAAAAAAAGTTACACAGAGGGCGCCTGGGTGGCTCAGTTGGTTAAGCGACTGCCTTCGGCTCAGGTCATGATCCTGGAGTCCCGGGATCGAGTCCCGCATCGGGCTCCCTGCTCGGCAGGGAGTCTGCTTCTCCCTCTGACCTTCCTCCTTCTCATGCTCTCTGTCTCTCATTCTCTCTCTCTCAAATAAATAAATAAAATCTTAAAAAAAACAAAACAAAAAAACAAACAAACAAAAAAAAAAGTTACACAGAAAGAAAGAGTAGAAAAGTGGCTGCCAGACGGTGGGGGTGAGGGAAAAGGGAAAGATTAGTAAAAGAATACAAACTTTCAGCTATAAGATGAATACAGAGTGAGGATCTAATGTAAAACATGGTGACTATGGTTGATAATACTGAATTATATAAGTGAAAGTTGCCATGAGAGTAGAACGTAAATGGTCTTGCAAAAAAAAAAAAAAAAAAAAAAAAAAAAAAAAAAAAATATGTGTGGGGATGGGTGTGTTATTGAACTGGACGGGGGGATCTTTCACAATGTATATGAATATATCAAATCACCACGATGTACACTTTAAATATCTTACAATTTTATTTGTCAAATATACCTCAATAAAACTGATATTTTAAAAAAGTCTTTAAAAATGTCCTCCCCTACACACAAAAAAAGTTCTTCCATCTGCTCCCCAAAATGACCAAACCAACCCAAACAAGCAAAAAAACCAAAGCACCACACATTGGGAAATATTGCCTTAAGTTATTTAAAAACTAATACAGTACTTGCTAGATCTTCCTGTCACTGTTTTTGCTGTCTTGACACCTGTAATCAAGCAACAGATTATATCTTCAGCTCCGCCATGTGCCTTCCTTTTCCATTTGGAGGCCATATGATTGGCGGGCTGTCGCCCTCTCTGCCAGGGCTCCTGGGCTTGGGCCTCGCTCTGCCACTGATTCTGATGGCCGCACTGTGCAGAGCAGGGCTCCAGTCCCTCCACCTTCCAGGGATCTGAATCCCTGAGAAGTCAGCTTTACTCTCAGTTCTGCCAAACGCCAATGGTTCGCTTCCCACAACATACATTTCTGTTTTGTATTAAGAAAAATGACCTAGGGGCGCCTGGGTGGCTCGTCGTTAAGCGTCTGCCTTCGGCTCAGGTCATGGCCCCAGGGTCCTGGGATCGAGCCCCGCATCGGGCTCCCTGCTCCGCGGGAAGCCTGCTTCTCCCTCTCCCACTCCCCCTGCTTGTGTTCCCTCTCTCGCTGTATCTCTCTCTGTCAAATAAATAAAATCTTAAAAAAAAAAAAAATGACCTAATCTGGTGTTAGTGGCAATAAATATTTGAGAATTTACTTTTATATTCCTGGAAGTATTGAGTCCCAGTTTTTGTCCTGGCTCTCTCCGCAAAGTTATAGGACCTCAGTTTCTCCTTTTGGAATAGGAAGCTAACACACTATTTCCCTTCCTCCCTCCCTCCCTCTCCCCTCCCTTCTTCCCTCTCCCCTCACTTCCTTCCTCTCCCCTCTCCCCTCCCTTCCTCCCTCTCCCCTCCCTCCCTCCCTTCCTTCCGAAGAACACCCTGTGCTGCCAGACCAAAGAGGGCCGGATCTGTGCGGCGCCCAGACAGGCCGACTCCTGGCGGCGCGGCCCTTCGGCGCACTCGGCAGCTGTGCCCCCGCGCACGGTGGTCGGCCGGGTCCGCGGGGCCTGTAGCTCCCCGAGTGTGCTGTGGGGATTCCTGCACAATTCTGGGGAGCGTGTGGGGAGCGCCGTGGCAGCGCCGCTGGAAGGGGCCGCCCTCCACGCCGTCAGCAGGTCGGTCGGCAGCAGGGAGTTAGAGGGACCTGATGCAATTGCGGGGGCCGCCGGGACCTCGAGCCGGTTCCTTCCCCCGCGCCGAGCCCCGGTTTGCTCCTACACGGTGGATTGCTGTGTCATTTCAGTAGCGGCTGAAAATCATGTAGGCGCTGCTGTGGCCCCTTCTTCATGTTCATCTGGCCCCGAGGAGATGATGGGGGGCCCGAGTCTGCGGTTTCCTCCAGCGGTTCAATTCCATCGGCGTCTCACAATGTGACCTTGGCGCGCGTCCCAGTGTTTACATCCTCAGTGCCACACGGTTATACTGCACGCAGATCTATTTTATTGTATGTTGTGCATAACGCTGTGTGTTTATACATATATATTGTTGCGTAGGTTTCTGTACATAACACCTTGTGCAATTTAGAAGATTTTCAAGAGCAATTCTGACCTTACCCAGTATCTGCCATCTTCCTGCTTCTACAATCAAACCCCCAGGGAAGCTGTAACTTCACTGTAATATCAGCTCACAGGCCATCATGAGAATACACCGGGAGCATGGATGTAAACCTCCCAGCCTAGTGCCCGGTGAGATGCGGGTAATGAAAGCTAACATCTATGATCATTAGGTTCCTATTGTTTTCCATCCAGGGAGGGAACTATCAGCTATAAGCACCTAGTCTATGGTTATTATGAATATAATCATCCAAGGAAAGAGACAGAGGGAGATCACTCTCTCCTAGCATTGCTCACCTTCTAGAGAAGAATGGGTATGTCAGCTGCCAGACCCTGGGTCCGGGTGAAGGCCTCCAGGGTCCTGGGGCTGGGACTGGCCTGGACCAGAGTCAGGGGAGGAGAAACAGGCACATGGGAGAGGAGCCAGGCATGAAAGTCTGAAAAGGTGGCCCGTGGGTAGACCGCCCCGGATGTCTGCACTTGATTGGACTGGGAATGGGGAGCCATCCGTGGTGTATGAGCTGAGGAGACATGAACAAGACACTGGAAGTGAAGGAGGGGCTAGAGACACAGAAACCAAGGAGGAGGCTGTTACATTTGTGAGAAGTCATTCTGAGCTTAAGAGTGGTGGCCAGGGAATGGAAAAGATACTAGCTGATTTAGAGCAATGTTAATCATGTATATTTTTGGAGCACATCTCAGATACTTTTTTGCTATAAAGAGTTATTTATTCCATCTTCTTAAAGGTTTTTACCTTTTCAAGTATAAAATATGGAATTCTGAGGCTACAACTTATGGATTTGAATGAAGACTGAACATTATTGAAGGATTTTATGAACCACAGCATTGATGGCTGAGTCCTGAGAATGCTACTGTTATGGGAAGCCCATGGAAAAATCCCCAGTGTGGGGTCTGGGACTCACCTACACATGTTTTAGAACAATAAAAATATAACATACAACCTTGACAGAGAAAAATACCATCACCCCAGTCCCAACTGAAAGGAACTGAACCTATCATCTGCTCCAAATAGCTTTGAAATGTGGTGAGGTAAAGGGAAAGAAGAAGAACTGAATAATAAAAGGAAGTTGTCTTGCAAATAAGTCATGAGGGGTGAATAAATAATATTATTTACATCTCCTGAGTTTAAGCCATTTATTGGCTGGCATCTAAGATAGGCATGTCTATGTATGTACAGGAGGCACCACGAATTTTTAAAGGGATTTTTTTTCTTAAAAAAGAAAAATTTATTTTTTCATCATACTTGGACCGAAAATGATACAGTATTGTATCTGCCTGAGTATGGCGCTGGGATTCCCTCAAATGTCTCCCCACCTGCTCGGGGTTAGAGACTATTATTGCATATTCAGAAATGACTTCCTACTGGATTGTGGTAGAGAATATTGTCATATTTACATGAACAGTACAAACTGTCCTTCCCTACCAAACCACTTTCCTGTCACTGAGGAACCCATCATGTGAAGTTTGGGATGTTTGGCTTTGCACTAGTAATATGAGCATATTAGATGAGTGGTAGTTGTGGTGGTAACTTTTATATAGTTTTTGGGGGAAATGGATCTTACATCCCCATGAATAAGGTGATCATCTCTGGGTAGGAATTCAGGATGATGCTTTGTTTGATAAAGGAGCCACTCCTACAACTGAGAGATTACACGGGTTTACATATGTATTCGATGCTATGGGGTTTTTCAAAAACAATCGTAATTCTCAGCTTTTAATAGAACATCAATCTGTGGTGTTGTAGGGAGTGGGTGGGCCTTAATTCCTCCCTGCCCCTTATTTAAAAACTTATTCCCCATGGTGTGCATTTTCGTTTATTTTCCAGGCATGAAATTAGAAAATAAATAAATAAATAAACTCTGAGGTTGTATTGGGTTTTTCCTCAAAGGGACCAAGGAGGAGAAAATGAAATCTGATCAAAGGCCCTATGTCAAGGAAAAAACTGAAATCCAAAATGAGCCAAATGACACTTCTCAAAAATTAAACATAGGATTACCTCACGATCCAGCAATGCCACTTCCAGATATATGCCCCAAAGAATTGAAAGCAGGGATTTGAATTCATAACAGCATTATACATAATGACCAAAAGGCAGAAACAATGTAGGCGTCCAACAATGAGTGGATATACCAAATGTGGTATGGACATACAATGGAATATTTTTCAGCCTTAAAAGGAATGAAATTCTGACGTATTCTATGATATGAATGAACCTTGAAACATACTAACTGGAAAAAGCCAGACACAAAAGGACAAATACCATGTGATTGCACTTTATGAGGTATTGAGAGTAATCAAACTCATGGACAGAAGAAGAATTGTTGCAGCCAGGGGCTGAGGGGAGTGGGGGTTGGGGGGGTTAGTGCTTACTGGGTCCCAGAGGTTCAGATGGGGAAGATGAAAAGTTCTAGAAATAGGTGGTGGTGATGGTTGCACAACAATGTGAAGGTACCTAATACCACTGAACAATACACTTAAAATGGTTAAAATGGTAAATTTTATGTTATTTACCACAATTGTACACATAAATTTACATTATACACATAAAATAGGTGTATTTTACCACAACTTAAAGAGATCATCAAAATGAAATAGAAAAGCTAGTTGAATTTACAAGAAACGTCCAGCTTTCCTCCTTGCCCTTAATTTTCCTCCAAAACATATTATCTGAGCACTTGGATGAGACTAGAGTGATGGGTACATTTTAGCTAAGAAAGTGTAAGCTCTTCTAGGTATAATCTTTGTTTAACCAGGATAATAATCTCAAGCAAGGCTTCTATGAATATGGCCCTCAAGAAGTCTCAGCCAATAAAAGGGGCAGGGGTCGTCCTAATCACACAACTATTAGGTGGGGTCTCACTGAGACCAGTTATCAAGGTCTGAATTGCTGCCTGCACAAGGGGTGAGGGCTTCCCTCAGGAGGACCCGGCAGTTCCCAGGTTACCTGCAGACACATAGAAGTTTTGTTCTAAATATTTTCCAATTCACCGGAAGCCCATCGATGGTCGTACCAATTTGATCCTGATATTTCCTGCCTTTCTGATCCGGAAATGACTTCTTTGTTTTAAAGTGTCTTGGCAAATGTGTGGTTTAGTGGAACAAAATGGAAGGGATTTTTGAAACACAGACGTCATAAGCCTCAAATCAGGCAATTAGGAGCAAGAAGTCGTACATCAGAAACATGGCCACCAGTTTGGGAAGGGTGTTAGCGCAAGCATGGAGCTACAAAGACACGATTGTTAACCTCCCAAACTCGATTCAATGTGACAGTGACACTTCACAGCACATTGCATCCAATCTCATTTGAAGCTGACAAAGATTGTTTCTGCTTTACATCTATTGGTTTATTAATGGTCTACAGCCTCTTAAGCAGATGCATATTCATTAGGTAGCCAGCTGTTAGGAGGTTCCCAGATGTCGAATGTAACTCTGTCTTGGAACACTTTTTTTTTCCTTATCATGAAACAAAGTAATTGAGGACTTATTAAAGAACCAGTTAATTACTAAAGCGGTACCTTATGGCACCCTTTTTATCATTCAAATCTGAGAACTCTTGGGACATCTAAAAAATTTGGTGAAGAGACAGCATTTAAGAGCCAACCTTTATTATGTATTTATATAGAGAGACAGATCCTGTTATGTGTGGAGACTTAAACACACACACTTCCATGTTGGAGGGATTAAAAAGTACGTGAAAAGTTCTTAACGACTGAAAAATTTTCAGCTACAGTATCTTTTCCTTGGTTCATTATAGGCATTAAGTCCAAAAGACAACACTGATAAAGCTAGTATATTAACTAAGATTAAAGGTAGTTTAACATTTCTTTTACTTAATCTTATCACTTTCCTGTAAAAGATGACTTGAAAAGTGGTTTTTCAACCATTCAATCATCTCAACTTTGTGTACCTTATGTCTCACACTTCATTTGATATTTTCCATTAAAGTTAGTATTATTTCTATATAAAAAATAATTCAACTATCGGCAATCAAACTAGTTTCCAAATTGCCACATTTCTAAATGCCCTTAAAAAATGTCACATGTTTCTAAATGCCCTTTAAGACATATTAAAAACAAATAAATAAAAACTTACTCTAAAGATGTCAATTCAAATACTCCCTTAAGAACACCTTAAATCTAGAAATCCCATTTCTACTTTCATTTGGTAGCTGGGCATCTCAATTCTATTTCTCAAATGCAAGAATCACAGGAGCAAATAAAAAATTGCCAAGAGCACACAATCTTTAAAAAACATTGCTGTGCACTTTTTGAAATGGATTCCTTGAACAAGCAATCCAAGGCCATCCACCTTTCCTGCAGCTTGCCCTTAACATACCTTCTGATCCCTTGAGGGATCTTTGTGTTATACCACTCCAAACCTGCTGGAATTTTCTGCGCCTGATTTGGCTAATGTCTTATGCTAAGTTATATCACCATTTCTACAAAACAAACAATAGGTTTACTCTTCAGAGGAGATCAGTTTTTATTTGCTCTGTGGCTCATCTCCTGCTGGTGACCTTTAGAAAATGCAAATAGATTTCATAAACATTCAGTGCTTACTTAAAAAAACGTATTATTTAACAACCATTTCCTAGCTGTCTACCCTATGTGGAGCTTTACATGGCACCTGGGACAACATAGTCAGAGACCAATGATATGCAAGAAAAACCTGACAATCTGAATGGCAGGTACAATCTTTAAATTAAGAGGTCTGATATATTAATAGAGGAGTAAAAATAAGGATAGTGGAATAAAACTGGATTTGGATTCCAAAGACCTGTCCTAGGAGACCTGGCTTCACTAACTACTCTGCTTTCCTGGGGCCAGTTTCCTCAACAACACGGGGCTAATGACCATCTTACCTTCTTAGCTTAGGGTGATTGTGAAAATCAGGGAGGAAATGAGTGTGACTCCACTCTGTAAACTATAATATGCAAATGCATGTCATTACTACTTGAAATAGTCAATTCGTATTTATAAATGGCCCCTTTGTATCGTTCACA
Source organism: Neomonachus schauinslandi (assembly GCF_002201575.2). Classification (NCBI taxonomy): domain Eukaryota; kingdom Metazoa; phylum Chordata; class Mammalia; order Carnivora; family Phocidae; genus Neomonachus; species Neomonachus schauinslandi. Next base: position 102,865,276 of record NC_058409.1, on the reverse strand, counting down.
TATACATTGATGTATTTCAGGTTGGACAGTAAACATCAAACTATTGCCATACAATTTTCCACTCGGGTTTTTCAAAGTGAGCCCTGTGACAACCATGGACATGAAAGCACATGGGGCCTTCAGAATATACCATCTTTGATGGGCATAATCCCCCTGAGGAACTTTTGAGGAGCGTGAAGTAATTACTTACCTCAGCATCCTAAACACCGACGATTCCCATGTCCTTGCCTATATCCTCAATTTTTCTTTTACATTGACCTCCAGCCACGCCCACTAGGCTTCTGATGGTTCTTTTTCCACTCGGAGTCTTCACATGTGCGGTTCAAGCTCTGCTGATCTCTGTGTAAAAGCTCCCTTCTCAGAGAGGCCTTCCTGAGCTACCCTCCCTAAGTTAGGCCTCTCTCTTTTTGTGTAAGAGCCACTAGAGGGTCTCCTTCAGGACGCTCACACGTGCACACGCTTCTGTGGTGACCTGATGGGCAGGTTTCTGTAGCGGAGAGCTTGAGGCAGAGCTGGCAGCAGGTGCCTGAGGGGTATGAGCCGGGGCGCCTGGGGCGCTCAGTCAGTTAAGCGTCTGACTCTTGGTTTCGGCTCAGGCCCTGATCTCAGGGACCCAGTCTACTGCCTAATATTTTAGAAAACGGTTTAATAAAACCGGTTTATGACTCACCAGACACAAAAGATCACATTTTCAACACTTCATTAACAGAAGTTGATTCTGTGCCCATTTTATACTAATCTCCAAAATGAAGCTCTTCCAAGAGGGAGTTCTGCCTAGGATTTCCTTCCTCTTTGTGTGACAAAAACTCTGCCAAACCTACCGAAGGCTGACTTTGCTGATCAGTTACTGAAAATTGACAGTCTCCATTTTGGGCACTCTGCATAACAATCTTTTCAAAGCTACTTTTGACTAGTTCTGGACGTCCCTGTTCTGTATCGATCAGAGGGAGGTCATTGTTCTATAGGTTATGAGAGTGAAGGGAGTTGATGTATATAAGGCGAAGGTAACCAGTACAGAGCTTGCTCTTACCATTGCATGAATGGATGAAAACCCCACTAGATTCCTTCAGTTTGGGGGATCAGATTTATCTAGGTTCATAAGGAACACTGTCACTGTGGATGCGCTATTTCTATAGTCTTATGCTTGTGTGAAATATTTGGCAGAGAACACAGTATACAAAGTTGCCAGGTCCCCTTGCAAACAAGCCAGAGGTCTTCAGGTTTGACCCATCTTACTCCTTCTCAAAGGACAGAAAGGGAAACGTGAAAGGTTTACAACTCACCAAGCACTCAACACCCAGTCGCTCAGTCTAAGCTTTTCTAAAAAACCCAAAATGGGTAAGAAACTTACTTCTTCATATTATAAAGACTAGGAAATATGCACTGTGTATAAGAAGAAATAATCTCGAAAACTGAGCACTGATGTCACAAAGTTCTAGTATTCAGTATCCAGAGAGCAATTTCATGTGACAGTCATTCTGCCTGTGACTGAAGTGAAAAGCAAAACTGAATTCTTTGTACCTCAAGCAGATCACCTTAGAATAAATCAAGCAAATGGATAGTTACTATGAAATAATCTTACCTATTAATTCTCAATAGATAGCAATGTGGTCTGAGGACCACTGGGGAGCCCTGAGCAAGTTCCCACCCTTTCCAACCTCACATCCTGAGGCCAGACTTCTTTCATGTATTTCCACCAAAACAACATAGCACAGTGGACTGAATGCAGAAGCAGATAAGAGAATTCAGCTGTATTCTATTAAGCCAGGTAATAAAAAGATTTTCAAAAATGTAAAAAAAAAAAAAAAATGCCACTCTTCTCACAAATTTTTATTTTGGGAGTTTTTTATAAAATTATAATTTGACAGGGCTGCCTGGGTGGCTCAGTCTTAGGTTAAGCATCTCTTGATTTCAACTCAGGTCATGATCTCAGGGTCATGGGATCCAGCCCTGCATAGGCGTGCTGCACTTGGAGCCGGCTTCAGATTCTCTCAGTCTCCCTCAACGTGGCCCCCCCCAACCACCCCTGCTCATACTCTCTTAAAAAAAAATTATAATTGACGGGTAATGGGGTTACTGTAAAATCAATATTTTCAAAGTTGCTCAGTTTTTATTTCAAATATAGTAAATATCGATATGACCCACATAAACATAAAAGTTCTTTGGGGCTATCAATTTTTAGGGTGTAAAGGGGGTTCTGAGACCAAACTGCTATATATACCAACTCTAAGCACTCATAATAAAATGGCAGAGTGTGTTTGGAGCACTTAAAGAACACAGCTCCAAGATGTATAGTTAAAAAAAATCAAATGGAAAAAAAAGGCAGGGTTTTACAGTCCAGGACTCAGTTATTTAAAGTAATGACATTTATTTTGAAGAGTAACAAATAAAACCCATGTTTGCCCATCAGGACTTTCAAATCCCTCCAAAATCCCTGGGAAGCTAAGCATCTGAACTGGCTGGGTGCTGATTCCTCACCCGTTGGGCTAAGCAAGTGCAGTGTGAAGGGGTGCCGGGGCCTACTTACCATGCCTGCGAGGAACAATGCATTAGCAAGGCTGCCGTTATTAAGCAGACACACACATACACACACCCACACACAAAAGAAGACACGCAAGAATTAAAGTCATAATGAGTAAAAAACCAACGAACACTCTTTCATGGATAGATTTTTTTTTTTCTCCAGTCTTTATATCTGATTGCTTATCTGGATATAAGAATAGGAAGATCTTAGTCAACCAAACTCTAGAAGTCAATAGAAAAATTGAGATCTCTACTGCTTCTAAAAGCTGGGAACATTCTAATGAGGGTTATTTGTGTGGCAAATCCCATACCACTTTCATAGTTTTCTGCCTCACATCTGCACTAATGTGGTTAAGTAGAAGTGAGTCAATACATTAACAAAATAGCTCATTTACAATTTCCTTGTCTGTTACAAGAAATTGGAATTAAACTCAGGCAGATAGGAAAATCCTCAGAAATCAACTTAGTATCAGTCTCTAAGGCTTTCTTAACTACACACGGCTTTTGAGAATACAACTGGAACGGGTTTGTTGCATAAATGGCGTGCATGTGACGTGTTGAGCAGTGACTGATGCTGAATCTTGGTATGTAAGCACGTTTACAAAAAATAAAAGTGGGAGGCAGAGAAATAGTATGCTATGTCCATGCCAGTAGGTCTGACACATCATTATGTATCCACTACTTCCAGATTTTAAGTTCATTTTAGAAAAGATGTATTCGGGCCCAGAGAAGTCAGGTAAATTGATCAGTGTCACATAGTGTGCATGGTTGAAATGGGCGTAGATCTGCTTCCAAGTCCATGCTCTTTCCACTATGCAATGCTGTCTCCCAGGAAAGTTGAAACACAAAGCCAATTTACTTCATAAACCTACTTACTGGGTGTGCTCTGTGCTTAGGACAATTAGCTTTATTTTACTAATGTGCTTCATAAATATTTGAGAAAGTAACTATAGGCCTCAACTTAATGACTACCCCAAACCCAACATAATGGCTATCGTTCAATTTATTATAAACAAAAAAGGGAAACACCCAAAGTCCCATTCGAGAACATTTGTGGTTCCTGAAGATTTTATCTGAGAGGTTAAAAAAAAAAATACAGTAGGCAGAAGCTGGTGAAAAGGTGAAGGGGTACAGGACCGGCAGAAGGGAGCCCAGCAGACTAGAGTATTTCTTGCCAACTCCAAAATATTTGGGGGTATTTAGACCTTTCTTTGAAGTATCCCTTAGTAACCCTTTCAGAAATAAATCATTACATTGGATGGATTTCTTATTGAGGCAATTCTTTCCTTTCAGGGGCTCTGAAACAAAAATACTGACAAGATAGCAAACTGTATGTTGAGGTGCCATCATACATGAGCTGGGGCTGGCTCCCTTCTGCCTTCAGAGACATAATATAGGAAGGAGGCATAGTACGGAAAATGCTTTACAGATAAATCTTATTAGAAAAGAATTTTTAAACACAAAAGTTTAGAAAGAAAATATTTATTTCCTCTGAGAATCGTATGTATTTGAAAAGGTGATGCTATACCTCTCAGTTTAATGAAAAAATTCACTTAAGATTATGCGTTTCAAGTATCAGTGAAGATATTCTCCATGCTACCACCGGAGCCTGGCTTGATTGCTTGAAGTAACAACACTTGAAAGCTCCTATTCTTTGAAACTAATTTAAACACATTGAATTGTTGAAAGATTAAAAACCACAGTCAGCTAATTACACTCTCTCTCATCTCTTATTCAGCAAATGAATCACTTTTCATTACCACTTAGCTGAAGTACATGAATTTCTGCCTAATTAGAAATGTTGTAGATGGAACATTAGCAAGAATGGAGCGGGTCAGGATATCTTTGCTGCTTCATTTTTAATTCCTAATAGTAGAGTCTGAGAGGAAAGAATAGAGAAGTCATTAAATAATTTTAAATTATTTATAAAAATTACTTTGCCCAAATTATAATTATTTTTTCCCCAAATGGTCTCAAATGTCTAACAGAATGAAAGAAAAAGCAGTTCAACATTGATTTTAATGAACATTTTAATGTTATGTATAACAGAACATTATGAATACAATGGAAACAAAGTTTTGTCAATTTAATAAAAAAAATTTCAACACAAAGTGGGGAAGTAATAATTTGATACCTATATTATTTATTTTTAAAAATATTCCCAGCTTGAGGGTGAAACAATTAATTTTGCATTCCAAACTCTAGAATCATGATTTTCATGTGAGCTTAATGCAGAATTACAGCAGGAAAACGAAAACATTTTAATTAATTTCCTTTATTTGCCATTAAATCAATAAAATCTGACTGCTACAGGTCTCCTTTAATAATATATATTTAACTCCTCTCTATTGGAACCATATTGCTAATGCCATATTATATACACTCAAAACCAAAACAAAATGAATACTGTATAAAATCTAAAAGCCAACATTGTTGAGTTCTAACATTTATATTTAACTTAAAATTTTAATGAATTTTTACCTTTTCAATTTTTTGAAAAGACACCAAAAAAATAAAAATAAATATTTTTCTCTTTTGACTGTTCCTGACTGGTTAAGTGGTGGCTACAGGGATAAACACGGAAGGAAGCCTTGCCAAGTTAACCACTGCAAATTGTAAATAATGACTGCTAAAAACAAACAAAAATACTGGAGGGTTTTTTTTTTTTTTTTCTTTTAAAGGAAACCATAGAGCAGTCCTGAAAAAAAATATTTTTCCTAGTTCTGCAAAGGATAATTATAGCAGAAGATATGGGAAAAGTACCACAGCTATCATCAATTGCTTGAAGAGGTTTCGTTACAATAAAAATTTGGATAGTATAATAGTAATAGCAGTGTTGCTGGAACATTAGCAAAAGTATATACATTCCAGTTACCTTTGATTTAGCCATAATCACATATGTATGCCTTTTTTGGACAAAAATATATATTTTTATAAAAAACTGATCATCCCACTTTAATGATTTCATTTATGGACTCAAGAGTGGTAGTAAAAGGAACAGACCCAATTATGACAAGGCGATTCAGGGACAGAAAAATCAAGTTCCTCAGGAAAAGAAAAGTATAAAATTAGAGATTCAAACACATTTATTCAGCCCTATTCCAGTCTTCCCACAAATCATGATGTTAAAATGGGCTCTTCAATTTATAAAGGCTTTCAAGGTCTCACTACCCCACTTGTGGTCTATTCTCACTGGGAAAAATGATTTTGACTGCCTCATCTGAAGTGCCCTTGCCTGGCCATCTGAAATACTAGATACTTCACTTTTATAAAACAGCCTTTTTGGTTCTTTATGTAGGTTTATTTTAATTAATTGATAAAAGGGGGGTTGATTAGCATTTTCCATCCCAACATCACCTATCTTCAACATTAAAAATCCTTCATTCAATCTGCTCCTTTACAATCTCTCATTTGCTAAAGTTGGCGAAATTTGCAAAGGCATCTTGCTTGGGTTGCACAGTTCCAGAAGTCATGGCTAAGTTAGGCATGCCCATTCCCATTGTGCCTGTGAGGCCCATCCCAGCAGTGGACATCCCCATGTTCATGTTCATGCCCATCATGCTCTGGTTCATCATTGGAGTATTTCCAAGAGGGGCCATTCCCATGGTGCCAGTCATCACACTGGGCATGCTCATAGGCATGGGTCCCCCCATCAAAGGGTTAGTTTGGGGCCGGACAGGAATTATATTTGATGGAGAACTGAGGTTCACAGCTCCAAAACTTTGGGTCATCACATTCATAGGCTGTTGCATACCTACCAGAAGAGACAAACAACTTTACATTAGATTCAACAAGCAGAATAATAATACAATCTTCTGACCATCAACACTTGTAAGCCCTAATAAAATTCTTTACAGTGGTTTTACAAGAAAAGTCAATTAACTCGCATTATTTGCTCTAGAAAAATACTCTGTGGTTGTTAACTCTGGTTTCCCAAAGATGTAGAAACAGTTAAGAGTGGGCTGGGGAAAACATGAGGCACTTTACTTCATTTTTTTTTAAGATTTTATTTATTCATTTGAGAGAGACTGAGAGAGTGAGCGAGAGCATGAGCAGGGGAGGGGTCAGAGGGAGAGGGAGAAGCAGACTCCCTGCTGTGCATGGTGACCAACGTGGGGCTCCATCCCAGGACCCCGGGATCATGACCTGAGCCGAAGTCAGATGCTTAACTGACTGAGCCACCCAGGCACTCATTTTTTTTTTCATGAGGCACTTTAAAATCATTCTGACGAACTTTATTGTTGAATTCAACCTAACGAGTTGTCAGGAGCTACTATGTATCAAAAGCCTTGAAAAGCTTTATACTCTTTGATTCACTCTATTTTTAGAACATTACATTAAGGTAAAAAATCACAAGTACAAATATTTATATAAAATCATGGAGTTATTTATAATAGCAAAGAGCTGGAAACAACGGAAATAACCAACGATAAACTGTACACTGATATAATGGATAACTATAAATATCTAAAAAATCATTTTTTCCCTAAGAATATTAAATACAGGAAAAATGCTAATTTAATGCAGAATGACAACTGCAAGAAACAAAACAATATAAACAGAATAATGTCAAGTATTAAAAACATGGTTAGAAAAGACAGAAAGAAATATTAATGGTGATTATCCCTGGATTATGGAGTTAAGATGATCCTTGTTTCCTGGTCATATTTACCTAGATATAAAACATTTTCTACAACAAATATTTTCATTTTAGTGATTAGATTCCCCAAACTCACCAAAATACAATCAATGTTATCACGCCAAGAGCAGAATGAATACAAAGTAACCCAACAGGAAAAAAATCCTAAGCAATCACACAGTTGCCTTCAGTACGGTCTGCATCATGTATTCTTATTTCATGGCTTGAACTAGTCCTGGCATAAGGGTAAAGATTACAAGTGCACAAAGAAGCAAGATGTCTTGCGGCAACTTACTCTGCTGTTGAATCATTGTATTGAGCGATGGCTGCTGGGGTTTGGAAGGCTGCATTCCAGGTAGTAAGTTGTCTAGGCTGATGTTTACACTGGGGTCAGACCAAGTAGAGGGCAGGGTTTTGCTGACTGGTTTCTGGACCATATCTGTATTCTGATTATAGAGAGGATTAGGCTTCTGCAGCACTGTGCTAACACTTTGCAAAGGCTGGAAAATAGAAAAATGCTCTAAAAATTAAGCATTTGCTCTATAAAGGTTATCAAATGGCAATTTAATCACAGTAACTCCAGATATACACTAGACTTAGTAACAAACTCCTGAAACCAAAAAGAACCACAAAAGTTCTAGGCTAAGTTCTTTAAGCTGAATCACTAGCTTCCCCAAAAGGTTCCTCTGAATCCCAAATCATGTTTGGGGTTAAAAAAAAAAAACAACCCAACATATTTATATGAACAATTACCCTCCCATCACCCAAAGTCTAGAAGCCACCATCCCATGGCAACTACCAACTTCAGGTTAGGATAGCTTTAAGGAAATATACAAGTGGAAATTTATTATTACAAGATGGGTTGTATTCAGGATATGATTTCTCATGTTATAAAAAGCAAAACTATCAAAGCACCAAATTATACTGCACAAATTCTGACATTTTCCTGCTCTATGTACACTTCTATTGCCTAAAGTGAGCAGCAACATTCGTGGAACTTGATATATGTGGACCAATTCAGGAGATAGGAGAAATTCAGGAGAAAGAAGCAGGGATGCCTCATAGTTACTAAGGATAACTATGAAAGGACAGAAAAAAGGAAAAGGAATAGAAACAGGAAAAGTAATTAAAAATGTACCAATGTAAATAATTACAACACAGCTGCAATTAAGACTGCAAGTAAGTAGACTGGCTTTATGTTTAGACCACATGAAAGAAACTCAAAAGAATAAAGTGGTTTGGGCTTGTTTAGTGGTGCACAGTTCAATTTATTGGTACTGGTGTGCCTTTCATGTCCTTTTTCTTAATGTTAGGTCCAACTTCTGTTATATAGAACATCACCTTTCTGCTTCTTTCTTCTCTTCCTCCATCCTAATACCCAAAAGAGGAGAATCTACATATTAAAATGAGTAATTAGCATCATAAAAAATATTCTGAATTGCTTGAATCGAAAACAGCAAGTTCCTGGTACAACTCAGACAGATATACTCTAACTCTGTGCTTGTGTGAATTTTTTTTTTTTTTTTTTAGCTTGTGTGAATTCTTAGTATTAGGTAATTTAGATTTAACTGTAAAAAAGTGAACTAAAAAACTCCCATTTAGTTGTTTTTCTTTATGAAAATGAGAGTTGACAAAAGAGCCTATATAAAATTACATAATGTAGAACAGGCCTAAAACAGGGAAGAGTATTCATCATTTTAGAGAATGATTTTCTATATTGGTAACGACTCCTTGCAACCAATGACATTTTTTTGAGGATCAGAGTATTTTACTAAGTGAATATAGGCCAGGGTGAAGCAATTATCTCTATTCCTTATTAAAAATAGACTTTTTAAACTACTAAATACCAAATTGTTTATGAATTCAATAAATTTTTAGCAAGTGCCTCCTCTGTGCAAGGCATCATGCTTGGCTTTGCATGGACTACAAGATGGGTGAGAAGGCCTTGCTCTCTAGAACCCAAAGGACTACTAGGGGAAAGAGTCTAAGATAAATGCAATGTGCAAAAACTGTGTATGGCTTTTTTTTTCTGTCTCACGATAGTCTACCATTACATTAATTACAGAATCTCAAAGACTAGGAATCGAAGTTTCCAAGGGAGGCAGACAACTTACCTGTGATCTTGACATGGGCAACCCCAGGCCTACAGTATTAGTGCTCATCATAGAGAAATTCATACTCTGGGAAGATGTCATGGTTGCCTGGGACGAGCCCATAAGATCAAATAGGTCCGAAGAATTTGAGGCAGCTGGAGGTGGGCCTAAAGCTGGCTGTGAGCCACTGACAAGTTCTACAGATGGCTGTGAGGCACTGCCAAAGAGCTCACCACTGGAGGCACCAGGGCCTGATGGGGCTTGGTTGAAGGCACTCCAGTCACCAAAGTCTCCATTCCCACTTGTTGCTGTAACTAAGAAGGAACAGTGAGGGTAAGAAACTTTCTGAAATGTGCAGAACAAAATAACAATGAATGAAATAAAACAAATTAGAGCTGATCTGTGTCCATCCAGATTAACATCTGCAGGTACCATCTCCATCTGGACATTATTTTTCTCATGAATATTCCACAAATGTTAAGAAGGTGGCAAAGGAAAAAAAAATTCACATATAAAGTAAAATCCACCTCTTAGCAGGTCTGAGGTGATACACAGAAATTACAATCAAAACTTTCCTTCATCCTAAATTTGCATATCATCAAATATACTGCCAGCTAAACAAATATGAATTAGCCTAAGACCCTGAAGAGCAAGAAAACTTAACTGGTTAAACTTTTTGTTGGGAGATCGAGAATCCTCAAGTGAGGAGACACTCAATAAAATCAGAAAATTCAATTCATTTCACCCATTCATTATTTGGAAAGGTTTAAAGAGAAATCAAACTATGATTTATATGGTCTCATGTAAATAAAATCCCAAATTCATGAGATAAAATTCATAAAGAAAACAGAAAAGCATGGAAAAGAAAAATTCAGTAAAATTAAGAGTAGGCTTAGTAAATTTCTGTAAGAAGTTCTTACCCTTTTGGCCATGCTTTCATTGACAACACAAGGGCTGTAGATAGCCATGGTATATATAACCTTAGTATAGTGCTTGCTTCAAACTGGACTGTTCAATTTTTTTATTTAAATAAAAAGCGGGGTATAGGAGGAACTCAATGCTAATATTAAAAAAAGGGGGGGGAACTCTTATCATTACATTCAAAGATAATTATAACAAGTTTAAGATTTAATGCATTATATAAAAATTGATAATAGGTTAATTAATGGACTATCGTGTTTAAGAGCATGGTTTTTGTACCTTACTAGATGAGTGACCCTGGGAAAACTACATAACCCTCTCTGTGTCTCACTTTTTAAAAAATCTAAGTTGTGAAGATTAAATATTTTTTTGTGTGAGGATTAATTTAATATGTAAGTGCATTTAGGGTTTATTCTTGTTACTATGGATTAATTGTGAAAACGCAGGGGAGGACCAAACACATCACATTCTCTTTCCTTTAGGTAGGCCATAAAACAATGTAGGTCAAGCTTCTAAAATTCTGTATACATACTATTTGGAACACAATAAATATAAAGGCAATTGATAATAAAAAAAATTATTTAAATAGATTATGCATGACTCTAAGTAAATAAACCTTTCTTTGAGAAAGGGACAAATAGATAAATATGAATTAATGGAAGTTGAAAAAGCAAAGGTGAAGAAAGAGCTACACATAAACTGTCATCTGAAAGAGAACAGTATATATTTCTAAGTTAATTAACACCATCTCTTTGTACTCCATGTTCACTTACAACTTGGAAATACATTTTGTCTATCCTAAAAGGTAACCAACCACTCCAATACTATGTCTCATTATGCTAAATATTTAAAGGAACAATAACATTAAGTCTTTAAAATTATATTTCTCTATTACCATATTAAAATGTGAGCCTCTTCGAAAGAAAATAATTCACTTAGAAAACCCACGCTCTACCAACAATTTAATACAAGAACTGGGCTAATATTTATTACCTCAGGGTTTTACTAAAATATGTCTTTTATCTTTACAAAAAAGACTGATTTAAGAGTTTTACAATTAGTTCTATATATTAAACAATTTAAACTAATTTAAGAAAGACCTGAAGGATAAAGGTAAACTTTATGCTGATTTCCTATATGCTTGATCTATAAAACAGAGTAAGAATGGAAACTGGGGCAATATGTGTTGCCCCATCTGAAAACTTTATCTGAGATGATTAATCATAGGAGGAAGAGATTTCTAGTGGGGCATATATTGTTCAGAAATGATTAATCATAGTTGCAACAGTTTCAGCCCCTTGCGTAATGGTGATCAGGTTATATTAATCACACGCATACAGATGAAGAGATGTATCACTTAGCAACATTAAGATATTCGAATTATTTGCATAGTAGGCAACTTTATATACATAAAAACTCAGAATTACACAGGCAGTCTGTGAAATTAGGGCAATGTTTATCTGCCACTTGATCTGCCTAAAGGAAGGTATTAACCCTTAGAAGACATAACCACACTTCTAAGATGAAGCTAATCACTCCACAATTTTGGTTTCTGGGAAATACTCAGAATTTATACAAGCAGGTTATCAAAATAACCCCAGATGATTAAAGCCTATGTATCTTTCTTCCTAAATCCTAACAAAACTAAATCAGACATTACTAAATATAAATTTTAATTCAATTAGTCTAATGGCAATAATTCTACTTGAAATGAGTAAGACTAATTCAGCTAAATTACACCTTTTCTTCCTGCCTCACCTCATGTTTGAAATTTGTAACTAAATTTTCATATTATCTCTCAAACTTCAGAGTGACAAGATTTATACCAAAAAATACTACAGCCAACTCCTTTACAACTTAAAGAAAGGACACTTAATAACAAACTTAGTCCCTATTCTATACACTTCTATAGACATTACTTTATATCCTTATAAAGAACCATGTCAAATGGTGTTCCTGATTTTAGAAAGTTGGATGTCACCAGCTTTCCCAAAGTTAAACAGCTACCATACTAGATGGCAAAGGCAGTAAGGTAAAAATATTCATAAAGAAAGGGAAAAAAAAGACAAATGCTTCACCTCAATCCTTGATGTTTAAGCCTATATTGTTAGTTCCAAGTACATAACATAAAGATTTGATATCTATAATATACTGCAAAATGATCACCATAATAAATCGAGGGCATTTTAAAATTTCTAATCTAACACGGAGGCAAGTTTTGCCTTAAGTTCAACTGCTCACTATTTAAGGATGTGTCAAAATGAAGTTCAGTAATCTTTTATAGAAATGCTCTTAATATATATCTAAATTACAAAGAAATGAGTTTTATTAAGATAGTCTGCCCAATCCCAATGTCCTTGGGATCATATAAGCTAAACATAAACCATAATATTCTTCCTGCTAAATTGAAATTATAGTTATTCACACTACCCACCATGCTGTTCCCCCCCACCCCCCAAAAAAAAGCTAAACAAGAGTCACTTATAAAAAGGGCAATTTTATTTAGGTGTGCCTGCCTGAGTAGTTTGCAACTAAATTAATTTATTTGGCATATTTAAGACACTGACCCAATAAAATACCTTTGTGAATAAATTCTTTACGATTTAGGAATTATAAATACTACAAGGAGTAAAACACCAAAAAGAAGCTTATTTGGTAGAGAAGGGAATTGTTTGGTCTTGATAACCTTTTCACTGCCCCTAGATTTCTGGCCAATCAAATTGTATCATACCTTGGGAAGGGAAATTGCCTGATGCAGCAGCTGAGCCAAAGTCAGCAAATCCTCCAAATAAATCAGCTGATCCTCCTAGAAATTAAGCATGAAGAAAAGTTAAACTGTTAAAACCACAGAACAACAGATAGCAATTTCAGGAAGCCATTTTAGCACCACACTTAAAAATTACCTAATATCAGAGACTCCAGACCCATCATAGAAGCTAGTTTGTTGATCTAGGTTTTCATGTCCCATGTTCCTTTTAAGCTACCACAAACTCTTACATTCCTCAGTGCTTTATCTTGTAAGTAATTGACACTACACTTGTGGTTAAGTTATCCCTCACTTACATTGCCTGAACACATTTTTATCCAGTCGATTATGCTCTTTATAAGAATCTTCGGTGGATGCTAAAACCTGGGTAAAATGTTGCTAGGGAGTAAGATATTCACATAATCACCAAACATCACCCCACAGATTACTTAGTAAATACAAAGGAATGAAGCTACTTTTACAATGGAGAAACTGAATGGATATCAACCTAAACAACTGATCAAATTTAATGCCACTAATAATCAGACAAAACAGTATTCGTGGGCCCTTTAATGGCAAGGGACTGAAAAGGAAATCATCACCCGTGTTAAGAATTCCAGCCAAAAATATTTAACCTGAATGTAATCATGAGGAATGAATCAGACAAATTACAAATTGAGGGACATTTTGCAAAACAACTCTCAAGACTCTTCAGAAAATGTCAACATCATAAAAGACAAAGAAGACTGGAACTGCTACAGATTAAAGGAGCCTAAAGAAACATGACAAGTAAATGAAATGCATGATCCTTGATTGGATTCTGGATTTTTTTAAAAAGTGCTATTCTGAAATGACGTAATTGAGACATCAGGGAAATCTGAAAACGGTCTATATATTAGACAATACTGTTTAAGTGTTAAATATACCCGGTATGATAATTATATTGTGATTATAAAGGAGAATGTCCCTGTTTTAAGAAGATACATGCTTAAGTATTTTGGGGGCAAAATGTCCTGGTATTTCCAATTTTCTCTCAAATGGTACACAATAAACAAATGGTACACAGTAAACGAACAACAAAAATGATCTAGAGAGAGAGAGATGAAGAAAATGTGGCAAGGGCGCCTGGGTGGCTCAGTTGGTTAAGCGACTGCCTTCGGCTCAGGTCATGATCCTGGAGTCCCGGATCGAGTCCCGCATCGGGCTCCCTGCTCGGCAGGGAGTCTGCTTCTCCCTCTCTGCTCTCTCTCATTCTCTCTCTCTCAAATAAATAAATAAAATCTTAAAAAAAAAAAAAAAAAGAAAATGTGGCAAATTTTCTGGGGTGCCCGGGTGGCTGTCGTTAAGCGTCTGCCTTCGGCTCAGGTCATGATCACAGGGTCCTGGGATCGAGCCCCACATCGGGCTCCCTGCTCTGTGGGAAGCCTGCTTCTCCCTCTCCCACTACCTCTGCTTGTGTTCCCCTCTCTCGCTATGTCTCTGTCAAATAAATAAATAAAATCTTTAAAAAAAATTTATAAAAAAATATATGGCAAATTTTCTAGGGGTTTGAAATTTTTTTTAAATAAAAGGGAAAAATTTTTGAGGTTGATTTGCATAAACATCAGTTTTAATAGCTACATAGGGAAAAAATGAATGCAATGATTTTGGTGGACTACTTGTTTTCTATTGTCTACTCCATGAACAGGCAGATACTTACATTTTTAATACATGAAAAAATAACAGGTTTTTGCTACTTCTAGATTGGTGTTTTTAAAGAGGTGAGATCCAAAGGCTGCAAATCAATCTCTGTGCGCGTAACAGCACATTCTCATACAAATTTTTATTTGTAAACACTACATGGATAAGAATATTTACTTTTACCTACAATTTGAACAATATTATACTAAATTTTAATATTCCATTTCTGTCCAATTCAGTTATCAACAATATAGCAATAGCCAAAGGATCTAAAACCTTAAATAGCTGTCCTTATTTTTCTTTGTCCTTAAAGATTTCACCTCTTAAGAGTCACAACCTTAGAAGTTTAGAGCAGCAGTTCAATTACGGTGCTTTTAGTGTTATGCGAACATTATATAGGTTACATCACAGCTGCTTAGCCTGCAGTGCTTAGAAACTAGCCAGGTGGGACTGGAACATCTGGGCTGCACTCAAATACCACCAGGGACAGATTCCAACATCTGGTGCCATTTCTGAATTGTCTTATCGCTGCAAGACATTCTGCCCCATCTGCTACACTCAACTGGGTTAATTAAACTAGAACCATCTTCCCTTCTTAATAAATGGCCAGCAGTAATAAAAGGAACAAATCAGTTTCTGATACATGTGTACTTGGTATTTCTTTTTAATGCACATTTACTATAGTCAACTATCAGCAAGCATAACAAATTTCTCATTTCTTTACCTCATTACAGATGCATATATTCACATATATCCTCACTCACCATGAACTAACTCCCACCAAGGCCAAGGTTCTCAATTCCTACCAACACTACAGTTCATCTGGCTACTTTCACTTTATCCAAAGAATAACATCACAGTGATTTATTTTTCTCTTCTTTAAAGATACAAAATCATGAAAAAATGTGGTGAGGGGCATAAGAGATCAATGAGCTATATTTTTAAACTATATAAACAGGCACATATATTAATAAAAACTAGCAGGGACATGAATGTTGCAAACAGTTGCTGCTTTATATTCATAAATTTGTCTTCTGTATTGTTCCTTCATGTTAAAAATATTGATCAAAGTATACTGTTAGGTAACAGAATGACAGTTAATCATTTGCTAGAACATTAAGGGATTTGGAAATTGGGGATTATTTTAATTTGCTTCATCCAGCAGTGAATAGACATCAATATGTAATTTATTATGCTAAACAAGTTAGGGATTTTCAAATCTTATCCAGTCTGGGCTACAAAGAAAGTGCATGATGTAGAAAAAGGCACTTGAATACTACAGGATCATAACTTCAAACAGGATAAGATATTTTACTTTTGTCATATCCTGATTTAGTATTTCAGATAATTACCTACTTTGTTACTCCATTGCTTTACCTTCTCACATCTGAACTGAAGTTATATTGTATTCATAACTTATCTACAGCAAATATTATACCTCTCCACCCATACTATAGGGAGTTTGATTTCAACATAACCAATTTAAGAATATTGGAAGTAAAGAATGGAAACACACATGATATTTTACAAATAGAAGCCACCTTTTCTTGAAAAGGACTTAAGTTTTCTCTAATCTTTTGAGGTGCCACAGATTATGCTTCTCCTTGGGTTTTATACAATATGATCTTTGAAAATGATCTCAAACTATCTCAGTAATTTAAAATCTCTTTATTTCTTTTAGGAAAAGTTTCTCTCCTAGGAGGAGAGATATATGTGTGATGTTACTCATACCAATGCCTTAAATTCAACAGAAATTTTCTATACTGAAGCATTTTCCCAGATAACTTCAATCTAAGGGAATTTAAATAAAAGAGTGTACCAAAAATTGCTGCATGTGGAAGATTGCTAAATTTCACAAGAGCTATCCTTTAAGATTCCCACATGAGAACTGTCATTATAAATGAACCATTTCCATCTGCCTTTTCAGGATAGCAAGGAGGTTATTTACAATCACCAGCTGGGAACATGTATTTTCCAAAGCAATACTGTGAACAGGAAAAATATAGCTGAACTGACAGTGCTTAAACTTCAAATGAAAATTTTCTTCAACAAAGAATTTAATCTAGATTACCTTATAAAAAACTTGTGCAATAATTCTAGTAAATATAAAAGAACTGACAATGCAAAAAAAATAAACATATGACAAAGATTAATATATAATACATATATACGTGAAGTTTATATATAAAACACTAAGGATAAAAACCCCCACTAAAAGAAATGGACAAAGGAACATGAAAAGATAAGTTACAATTGGCCTATAAGAACATGAAAAGTATTCAAACTCAGGCATCAAATGAATGCAAAATAAAATGAAATACTATTTTCTCCTTACCAAACTGGATGGTTTTGAAAGATGCTACTCCACTACTGTAATAGAGAAAAATTCGGAAAAAAACAAAACAAAACCTAATACCCAAAAAATAAGAGACTATTTGGTTAAAGAAATTACAGCATATCCTACAATGTTAAGATATAAAGCAATTACAAGTCTGTAAAAGAATACCAACGATCATAGGGAAACGGTCATGAGAACTTGGGTGAAAAGCAGTTCACAGAAAAATAAAAGCCTTATCAAAAGCCTGAAAAAGATCTGCCATGTAATAAATGTTTAATATATTGACTGAATATATAGAAAGTGTACTTAAAAAAAGAGTATTCACTCAAATTATTATGCATCCAAGTCATGGTGAATCACTTGTTTTCCGTCAAATTTCTAAAATGAGCATGCATGACTTTAATTAGTGAAGAGAATATGTTAAAAAATTTTATTTTTAGTAAACTTGGCTTAAATTAGAGACAACCCCATGGAAATTCTAACATATAAGTCAGTATACTGAATATGTAAGAATGTGGTTCATATTCATGTAAATATCCTCAACTAATTTTTGTGATTACTGGGTACAAGGCAACAGGTTCAAATACAAATGTAATCAACATTTTGGATTTGACATACCTTAATCTTTAAAACAATTTTTAAACTAAAAAAAAAAAAAAAGAATTCAAAACATATTGCAAGTCACGTAATGGCCCTCTATTTGTACTGACTAAAGTGTATTTTCTCTTCAACCTCATTTATTGTACTAGAGATAACTTATGGAATAGTATGTCAGTCAAGACCTAAATTCCTTAATTAGAAAGGGACAAAGGAGACAATGTGGCCTTTTACAAAGGTGAGATACAGTAAAGAAATGAAATGGGATGTTTTTGGCATTCTAGCTTTAACTGGCCTCTTTTCTAAATACTGTAAAATTAATTCTTTTTAAGAATATTTACTTAGAAATGTACTATATGTAAAAGCCACCAAAATATCCTTATAGTGCAGATTTTAAAAGAACATCACCATAGTGGTGATGGATTCTTGATGAATGGGTTTCACATGTATATTTTAAAACTTGGTAGATATTCTCCAATGAGTTTGCCACACGTACTTTTGAAGATGTTAACAAAAGGATGTTGTAACATATTAAAAAAAAAAAAAAAGAAAATCTGAGCATATTCTCAGAGGAGGTATTTATCTGGTGAGAGTTACAGAGGCTGCCTTATCTGCTTAGGTTTACAGTTTATGCCCATATTACTTGCATGATGGTGATATTTTAAGTATAGGCACATCTGGTAAATGACACCCAAATGGTATGCCAAATAGCAATGCTTAATATGGTAGATTTTTAGACTTTTTCATGTGTAGATGCTGCAGATTTAATATCCAATAGTTTTTCCACTGCTCAAGTCAATTTAAAATACCTTACTAAAGTATTTAAATAGAGATTTGGGGTAACAAATTTATGTCATGACTGGAGGGGATTTTACACAAACTGGGTAAGCATACTGTTTCAAACAGAAGAGAACTTTAAAAAATAATTCTGATGTAGACCCATATTCAGTTTGTTTTTAGAGAATATTATGATAAAACAAATATTAAGGCAAGAAACTTCTCAGATTTCATTCAGACTTTGTCTCAATTACTGTATTAATATTAATTGCTATTTCTATTTAATTAGTCAATCTAACTGTCTGCACTGAAGAAAAAGCACTCAACGGTTTCTTGCCAAGGAAAGGAAGCATGTTGGTTATTTAATAATTCTCTCTGTTCAAACCAATCTTGGCATCACTGAAGAAAAAAGTTACATCACTCATCTGACCTTCCTAGTTAATTCTTCTCTGATTGCTCCATTAAAACTTTTCCACAGATGCATGAAAGGGGCTCCTTAATATTTCATGCCAGGAAGTCCAAAATAGTTGAAATTCTGTGACACTATGTCTGTATTATATGACTACACACTAACTGTTAATACTACAGTTAAGATTTTATTTTTATTTATTTATTTTTTAAAGATTTATTTGACAGAGAGAGAGACAGCACAACCAGGGAGAGCAGCAGTAGAGGGAGAGGGAGAAGCGGGCTCCCTGCTCCGCAGGGATTGATGTGGGGCTTAATCCCAGGACCCACAGAGCATGACCTGAGCCGAAGGCAGATGCTTAACCACCGACTGGGCCACCCAGATGCCTCTACAGCTAAGATTTTATTTTATTTATTTTTATTTTTTTATTTTTAAAAGATTTTATTTATTTATTTGACAGAGAGAGACAATGAGAGAGGGAACACAAGCAGGGGGAGTGGGAGAGGGAGAAGCAGGCTTCCCACGGAGCAGGGAGCCTGATGCGGGGCTCGATCCCTGGACCCTGGGATCATGACCTGAGCTGAAGGCAGACGCTTAACGACTGAGCCACCCAGGCGCTCCTACAGCTAAGATTTTAAACATACAAAAAGACACCACCATAAATTGTTAAACTAATGTAGTTGTTTGTAACCTTGGGCATGACAGTTCAATAGAGTTTACAGAATAATTTTAGGAACAGTTAAGAGTTATAGAAAAAAGGGAACAAGAACTGAAGAAGCTCAGAAACTGGTTGAACCAGATGCCCCATGAAGTTCAATCCCAGTCCAAGAATTTTATGATAGTGGGCAAGGAGAAGAAGAAAATAACAGAAGACTTTCTATTAATTACATGTACTACACTATCAATGAAAATCACAGGCTTCCATTTAAGCACTAACATAAATTTTAAAACAATTCACTTTTGAAAAATCACTATACACATTGAGGAACAATAGATTTACTTTGTACATTACTTATACACCAGTCTTATCATCTACGTTTTAATGTGAAATAAACTTTAAACAGGTTGGGAAAGATCATCTTTAAATAGAAGTTGTATTTCTTAAGCTGTTTTGACTTGTAGCACAGGACTTTATTAGAACTCCATAATCATCAAATACAACCTCAAATGCCAATTTTCTTGAAAACAATATATAGGGAATTACTCAATTAAATCTGGCATATACTGAAAATCTAACTGAAGAAATAATTAATCCTATCTCGATGAAAATCTTGGTAAAGAGACTACTGTTTTGCTATGGCCTCCTTAAAATATGTCAGGTAGGTGGTTACGTACTTTCATATGTGACTCTTTGATTAAAGATTACTTCTTCCACCTGACCTTCCCGTGAGGGCAAGAACTTTGTTTCACTAAGCATTATACCTCAAGCACGCAGACCAGTGTCTGGTTCAATAAACACTTGTTAAATAACTGAGTAAAAAGTTTAAATGAATTCTACTATAGCTGATGTTGAGAGCCAGAATTAAGACTTAGGGAAAGACAGTAAAATGGGCAGAGCAGTACATTTTGTTTATAGAGAAAGCAAGGGACCCCATTCAGCACTAAGAAATTAAGGAGAGACAGAGATACTACTGAATTATTGGTCAAATATTTAAGCACTCCTCTTTACTTTAGGCAATTAAACAATTTTTCCCAAATAATGCTCAAGGGTCACTAATTTCACATTAAAAATAAATCCAATGCAAAAAAATTTTTCATTCTATCCTTTATTTGGCATTTTGAAAAATTACTCTGAAATCAAGGTTACTGAAAAGAAAAAAGCCAATGTGGAAGCTTACCTGTCGATTGGCTGGTGCTATCAAACAGATCAACAAGGTCACCAGATGACTTGCTGCTAGGCACTGAAGTCTGAAAACACACACAGAACCTTAAATAAGCTTAGAAAACACATTTCTACTATTTTCTTAAACCTGCTCTAGTCATCTCTGATTCTCAACTTAGACACAAATACCCGTAACATCTTAATAAGGGTACATTTAGTTTTCTGAAGAAAGAGCAGTGACCTTGAAGTCTTATGCAGAGATAGTTATTTTTAAGCTAATTCTATCCCTAGCATTGTAAAATCCCTAACATCATCTACACTGTTTTCCCTAACTCATTTCTTTTCCTACTGCATTTCACTCTGGAAAACATACCTTCCAGTTCCCACTCAAATCTTAATGCTGTATATCAGAATCATTTGAGAAGAACTAAAAAATACTTATGCCCCAGCCCATCACAACACTGAGTCACACCTGCCCAGGGAGGGATCTTGGCCTATATAGGCTGACAAAGCTCCCTTGAGAATTCCAAAGCATAAGAAGGTCTGAGATCCATTGGATTAGAGACCAAGATCCTAACCAGCTCTAAAGTTCTATGATTTTATGATTTGAGGATTCTTTGATTACTATTTGTATACCACACAAGTCATTCTATTTTGTATGATATAACTTCACATCTAACTGCTTCACATTTAGTTCCCAAACTAAAATGTGGGCTGGAGTTTATGATTTTTCTCTTCCCTATAGTCCTAAGTACCTTGATGCAAATGTCCTATATGTTCAATACATATATGATAATTAGAACGAATTGCTAGGCAACAGGGAAACACTGTAAGTTCCTAGGCATGTTAATTTGAGCCTTGAAGATTAAAATACTATATGCTGGTTCAAAAAGGCTTTGCGATTGAAAGAGATCCAAGCAGTTGAGGAACTTTCCAAAAACTCTGGCCTTCTAGACATTATTTTTATAGTTTAAAAAAAAAAAAATCACAAAGCTTACACTATCAATGTAAAATATTTATGGCAGAGTGACATGTATTTAGGCTGTATTTCAAACTGCTATTTAAAATCTTTTAACATACAAAAATTTTAACTTATTGTTAAAAAAAGTTACACAGTTTGGATGATTTTCCTTGTGCAACCTGACACGAATTCTCCTTTTAACAGCCATATGTATTCAGGTTTTAATTATGACTATCTACCAGATCCTGCACAGCCGTCAGTAAGCTAACTATATGTATAGCAGGGGAAATCGAAGACCACAAAGAACTAACAAAGCCATTTCCCCTCTTTAACTACAATTAAAGTTGAGTTTTAATTGAGGTTTTCATCAAAACTAACAAGATGGGTGCAATTATACACAGAAGATATTTGGCAAAACTTGACAGAGAACCTGTTCTTGCCACTAAGTATGACTAGCTTTATTTTTAGAGTTAACTACAATCTGCAGGATACATTAGAAAAATGTTTTCCCTAGCTTTTTGCTACTTCTGATGCAAAGACACAAGCTGGGTAAACACTAGTAGGGGAGACTGACAAAACACTAGCTTGTGGCCAGGTATCTAGTAGGTGGATTTCATTTCTGTGGGTGAATAAAAAACAAATGAAGAAGGCAGTGCTGCTACTGATCAGTAGTGAGGCAAATAAGCCTCCCTTCATAGGCAACATCTCTATATAAAAATGAGACTATTTCCCCTATATATCTAGTTGGTCCTCTTCTGTCATTTCTTACGACTTCTAAATAATCTTGTTTTCCTTAGTGAATCTCACTGTGTTTGACAACCAGTGATGGTGTCCAGAAAGAAACAAATGCACTACATTCTGATTCGCCACTGTTCCTAAACGAACCCAAAGTGTCATTTCTACTTTCATAGAAAGTGCATACACAACCATGCAGCAATTGGACAGGTTTCCTCCCCCAAAGAGATTTCTTATTATTAATGACTCTGAGTAATACAGGTCAGACGATCTATAATTAATATGACTGCCTAGGAATGCCCAAGCCTATTGCAGTAATTCTAGAAGTAATCTGTAAGAATAAAACTGTGTATATTGTGTAAACTGATGCCTTTCCCACCTTAAGTGAAGACTGAGGTGTATGAGTTGAAGCATTCTGATCTGGACTTGCTTTGTCCCCTGTGTAATGTGCTGCTGCTCCAAGATCAATGGTTTTAGAAGGATTTGCTGTGCGCTTGTGTCTGGTTGTGGTGGTCTCTGTGGCCTGTGTGATATGGATATGCTTTGTCGTCACAGTCTCCTCTTCATCTTTGAATTCACCTTTGGGAGATCTGCCTCTTCTTGCTTTCTTTTCCTCATCACTGTCGCTAAAAGATATTAAAAATGAAGCAAAATAATAAGACTAGGGATTATTTTAAAATGGAGCCCTCAGTGATTTGAGCTAAAGAATTTCAAATGCAGTAACTCCAAAATTCCATACTCCGACTATTTGACAGGGATCAATAGAATGTTATCTAAGCTATCTGAATAATGATATGTATGTGTTGGGGAGGGGAAATGGGAACCTGCTCAATTCCCTACGTAAGTCTAAAACACTGCTACAAAAACATATTTACATAAATGTGTACAAATAAAAAAAGTCTGAAGTAATTCAAGTGTTTATGTATTATAGATTTAAAGCTTAATTAAAAAATAAAATATCAGAATCAACTGATGAGATCCCGTGAGCTCAAACATCTGCATATGATGACCATTTTCTTGAAATGGACTGTGTGCAAACTATAGTCCCATTTAAATAACAATTCTGTCACTGACTCATATACTCATACAAATACATAATAAAATATTACAATTTCAGTGGACACTCAAATTTCTTTTTTTTTTTTTTTTAAAGATTTTATTTATTTATATGAGAGAGAGCAAGCACATGAGAGGGGGGAGGGTCAGAGGGAGAAGCAGACTCCCTGCCGAGCAGGGAGCCCGATGCGGGACTCGATCCTGGGACTCCAGGATCATGACCTGAGCCGAAGGCAGTTGCTTAACCAACTGGGCCACCCAGGCGCCCGACACTAAAATTTCAACACTATCCTAACTAAATTCAAATGACTAAATGCTCACCTGTAAATGCAAAAAAATATGAAGTATTGCACTTTACAACAACAGTGCTCTATTTTACTATAGTATGAGGAGATCAAACTTATACCTTACTAATTGCTTTACAGGAAAAAGCATATTTAAAATAATTCCTTTTTCAGCATACTCAAAATTTTTTCTTTTTTTTTTTTAAAGATTTTATTTATTTATTTGACAGAGACATAGTGAGAGAGGGGAACACAAGCAGAGGTAGTGGGAGAGGGAGAAGCAGGCTTCCCGCCGAGCAGGGAGCCCAATGTGGGACTCGATCCCAGGACTCTGGGATCATGACCTGAGCTGAAGGCAGACGCTTAACGACTGAGTCACCCAGGCGCCCTTTTCCCTTTTTTAACAGGGCAAAAGAAAAACATATATAATAATAATAAAACTGGATTCTTCATATGCCATGAATTTAAAACATCAGCACTAATTTGTTCTTCAGGAATAAAGCATTGAGGTTTTTTTCTGGTGCAAGCAGGACAGAGAGAAATTACCTGAAATACGTTCCATTGCTTGTATTACTTAATTTTAGAGTAGATGGTTTAATTTATAAATATTCTGCAATAAAACAATTAAAATTCTCCTTAAAACTATACTAGTTTATCCCAGACAAATCTACAGCAATTTCTACTTAAATATAAATCAATTTGGAACCTCTATAAATCAAGGATCAAGAAGAGCGTTTCACATAGAGCAAAAGGGTTAAATGTATTTTTATCTATAAGCATTTTAGGGAATCTACAAGTTCCAATTAAGTGTTCAGAAGCCCTTGTCTCTTCCCAATTTCTCAGCAACAGATGACCTAAAGATTCCCACCATCAGCCCTATAAGTAAAACTAAAATTTCTTACCTTTCTGATGTCCAATTTGATTTCAGTGCAAGGTAATTTCTTTATACGTTGAGAATATAAAACTGACTAGCATACAACGAAATGGAAGCTTCATATCTGATCAGTGTTCAAGAACTCCTGAATCTAACAATGAACTAATAATAAGTCTGACAGTTTGGTAAGATGCCAGAGGTCACATGCAACTTTGTCTAAAAGTCTACTCTTTTTTCACAAATACTCAAAGATGTAAATTCCCTGGTGTGTTCTTCAGTTACTATGATGAATAATACACACTATATTTTTACTCTTTTAAACCCAAATACTCTATATAAAAGATTTAGGAACTCTAGCAGAACCTGTTGTAGAGGTAACATTAAAAAAAACCCCAAAAAACAAAAAAACAAGGGAGAAATGGGGGAAAAAAAAAAAAAAGACAAAGCAAAGAAAGAAAAACTGAGGGTGGGAGGGCAAAGGAACAACACAAGAATGTACATAGATCTCTAACCAGCCTACCTACCTGATCTCCAAATCTCCTCAGGAAATAGCAACAGATTATATGGCCACTATGTTTTCTAAACCAAACTAAAAACATAAATACACAGGCCATGAGAACAATAATGAGAGAAAAAAATAGAATATTCACAGAATATTTGAGTAGGCACAGTTTCCCAGTTTAGTGTTTATTATAATAACATACATACTCTTTAGTATAAAAGAGCTAAAAATGTAGTTGTAAAATAGATATTTTACTACATTTTTAGCTCTTTTATACTAAAGAATGAAAAGTAAATTCTGGTTCTTCAAAGATCATATTCCAGAAAGTCTTGAAAGAGACAGGCATTTGAGAAATTTAATAAATACAGAAACATATCGAAGACACTAAACAAGTATTTTAAAATTGTTTCAAAATTATATTTGTATTTTTACTTCTTTTTAGTGACCCCTAAATCTGAACTACTAAGATTTTTTAAGGAAAAAAAAAAAAGAGAGAGATGGTACTTATTAGAAGAACTCACTTGAAGGAACAGCTCCATCACTATTACTTTAGGGAAGTTCCACATAGCCTGATTAGGCATCAGGTTTTACTTCTAAAAGTAAGGGTAAAATCCTTGATCTAGCCTATCTAAGAGAAATACTCTGAGGCACAAATGACAAAGAACTTGTAAAACTTGCCTTGCAAATGAAGTGCCATATATATATATATATGTGTGTGTATATATATATATATATATGTATATATATATATATATATACACATATAAATACCCTTTTAACTTTTTAGTTTATAGCTATATTGGTAGGTAAGAACAAAAAGTGAATGCTGAGAAGTTCTAAGTATTGTTCTACATAAAACAAAACACAATGCCCTAACATTAGAAAATACAGTTTATGAAAACATAGATCTACACTTAAAAACATTTTAGCTTAAAAATTCATTTGGATTATTTTTTCCTGTTAACACTGGCGTGAAATCATAATAAAATGTCACAGAAAGAGTTAAATTTCAAACCCTTTAACTTTTGTTTAAACTTATTTAATTAAGTTTATTATTAATAAAGTTCATTATCCCTCAGCAATAACTCAGATGGCTGGGTGATCTGATGCCCAAATGCAAAATGAGCCATGAAAGTTCTTAATGGAAAAAAAATTTTTTTTCAATAAATAGCCTGAATAAAAACATATAGAAAATGTGATCAACTTTAGAAATAAATGGACATAGACAACATGGAAAGTGTATCAATACTAATTACAAATAATGTTTGGCCTAGCAACTTAAAAACAGCTGCAGAGTGCTCACATCAGCAGCAAATGCACTAAAGCTGGAACAATACAGAGAAGATTAGCATGGTCCCTGTGCAGGGATGACATGCAAATTCATGAATCATTCCATATTTTTACACAGGGCATTTTTAGGGCAGCGCAACTATCCTGTATGGTTCTATAATGGCGGATATTATGCATTTCTCAACTGCACAACACAGTGAACCCTAATGCAAACAACAGATTTTAGTGAAGAACAGTATATCAATATTGGCTTTCAATTGTTAATAAATGTACTACACTAATGCAAGATGTTAGTAACAGGAGAAATTGTGTGTGTGTGTGTGTGTGTGTGTGTGTGTGTATGTGCGCACACGCCCATGCACAAATTGGGGAGTTAACAGGGCAACTCTGTTACTTTATGTACGATTTTTCTGTGAACCTAAAACTGCTCTATAAAAGAAAATCTATTAAGAAAAAAGAAAAGCTGAATTTCAGATAAAGAAGAGCCCAGCTGCATAAATTTAGCACCCTTTCCAAGACACCCAGGAGACAAAGTGTTAATACCTGCATCTTTCTGGAGAGTCTTCTCTATCTTTCCTCCGGAACTTGCTGATGGTGTCATCAATTGTGCTTCCAATTTTATCACTCAGTTCACCTAATTTATCACTGAATGGAAAAGCACTCTTGTTTTTATCCCACTCTTCATCCCATTTTGATTTGGGTTCAGGATCATATCTTTCACCTATATAAAGCATTAAAAAGAAAAGCAACTCTAAGGACATTAAATTCAAAAGGTGTCTACAGTCCTTATTTCTGAAGCTTTTCCTCATAATAAAATAGTTTTCAAAGGAAAACAGAAAGCTCCCACAGTGCTGAATCAACACAATTACAGCAAGGCACAGCATGTAGTGCCAGTCATTAAGTGGCAGGAATGCAGATTCAAAAGCTTTTGTTTATGAAAACTTACACAACCTTAATGCACAGTACAGCATATAAGGACGTTCTTAAAAGAGTAGAGGAAAACACAAAAACCAACACAGGCTATATAAGCCAAAGAGAAATGGAAATCTTTTTGTTTTTACAAAAGTCACATAATGTATTACATTTCATTCCTATCTCTTAATGGTTCTTCACTTATTAGAGAAGTATTGGATAGCAATAGTCTCTTTAAAAACACCTACTAAAGGAGACAGCACTCTGAATGCTACATGTCCCAATATGCTGTAAATATGCTGAAAATAACTGTCATTCTTTAAGTGTCAAACTAGAAAAATAACTCAATGGATTTCATGGCATGGGAAAGCATCCTTTAATTATTATAAAAAGAGAAGAATATTCTAATCACCCGACACACCAAACTCCACAGACTAGAATCATGAAATATGCTCAAGCAGTTCAGAATAGTGATGATCTACTCAAACACCAAGTCTAAACATATGCTGGGATGGCAAAACCTAGGGAGACTCTGTGTGAATCTGAGAATGAAAAGAATAGATCATGGCAGTAAACAAAACCCCCAAAATGTCAAAATTTGTTTTAGACCTTGACCTTGGCGGCCTAAAGGAGAGAGAGGCATTCTAAGCACTAAATAGAACCTCTCCATTTCCACATCCAAACTCAATCAAAAAGACAAGAGTAGAAGGTACAGAGAGAAATCAGATGAGATTAAAAAGAAGAAAACAATGAAAACTAAGGCAGGCTGGAGAGAAAAGGGAAAGTGCAATGAGAAATAACAAAATAATCAAAAGGTGGCTGAGCCTTTGTGTTGAACTTTTGTGAACAAGTTCTGGTGGCTAACAAGCCCTTTGGAGATCGAATAAAACCATTTTGCAGAACTGCCTGCTAAAACTGCAAAGCCAAAATTTTTGTAAGAGGATTTTCAAATATGTCCACTAGATCTGAAAGTGACCATCAACTTAAAGAGAATATGACAAAATTTTAACCAGATGGTTTTATAAAAATGAGTGGTTTTCCAATAATATGAATGTACATTTCAATGAAAATGTGATAAACTAGACTTTGAAAAGACAAATTTATAGGAAAAATGAAAGCAGATGAAAACAAAACTGATTAGTGTGATGGATATCCTACTAAATGAGTGTCAAAGATACTGGATTACTGGCAAGACACCATCTAAGGTCAAAAATGAAAAGACATAAAATAGCTAAAGTTGATTAGTTAAGCCTTTGAACAATATATATAATATCACAAATAATTTAAAAGAGTGTGATGCAAATACATAAGATGTTCAAACTCTCCCTCTAAGGCAGATGTAATTAGTTCACAGTGACTGAGTCTGAGAACTTACTCATTTTATAAATTTATCTAATTACATATTGTGCTGGTAAAAAGAGGGTTACAAGCAAGTAGAATGAGGAAATGAGTTGCAAATAGCAAATTCTCCTCAAAAACACATTAAATTGCTCTACTTTGAAAAAGCTGAAGAATAAAATAACTACTTAGGCAAATAATCCAAAAACTTGTTACTCCCCTAAACAAATAAAAACTCCAAAACATATTTACATGATTTAAGAGAAATATTTTTGCCCAATTCAAGAACTGAGTTTTTGTGATGCTTAGTCATAAAAGAAAGGAATTTTCCTGTTAAAAACATCTTTTAATAATTAAGTACAGTATTTTTTCTTTGAGAGCAAAGAAGCAAAGGAGCAAAGATATTATTTTGTAGATAGTCACAAGATAAGAAATAGAAAATTTTTACACGGTTCCAGTGCAGGAGTTCTGAGATCCCAGTGTAATCTAAATATAAAAAAACTCAGATATGGGTGTGGGGAGCTGGGAAGTCCCAACCTGTGGCTAAGTATACACAGCACTAGCCTGTCTATGGATACACAAAATGACCAGGGGATGGTCAGAGCTTACAGAAGACAGAATGAGTCCAAAGGGACATGCTGTTAACAGCGAGTTCTTATTTTCTGTGCCTGTTTCAAGTACCTAGTGATCTATTTTGGGGAAACTATATTAGTACATTAAAAATAAACATAGCGATCAATGTTCTAGCTGCTCTTAAATGTGTTAGGAACAATAAAGTGATAGGCCTAGGTGAAAAACTGATGGTACTCTCACCTTTTTCTATGTCAAATTTAAGTATTGCTTAATTAAGGGAAGAGAGGCAGAACTAACTTATAGGAAGCTTAACTATTTTTGGCTCAAAACAGAGCTAATTTGTTTCAAATGGGGAAGATGAAGCTCTTCAAACTTTGTATTTTTATGCTCTAAATGGTGAGGTAGAGAAATCCTTTTTTCTTTTTAAAAATGGTAATTCCAAGAGGGAAGGGTATATATCTGTTTTATTCTCTGTGTCAATTTAAAGTTTAGAGTCATTTAATTAACGACCAATGGTTAAAATCATATTCTTGAACCCACAAAAGTAAAAAATAGAGAAGAAGACTCCTAATATCCATATAATAGGAGCCAAAATGAGTACTTCATATCCTTTAGTATTATATTTCGGGGAGGGGGGAGGTATTTTGGTCTTTCGTATTTCAGTGATTCTTAAAATACACCCGGAAGCTAACTGAATGCTTAGGTGTCAGTTTGTCTTTGATACTCACTATATCTGAATCCTCCAACACTGTCTGAGGAAACCCCAACATATTTGTCTTTGTTCTTCTTTGCTTTCTTTCGCTCCTCACGAAGCCTGTCGTCATCCTGGGCAAATTCAACCAATTCTTTCACCTTCTGGCGAATGTTTATACCTTGATCCTTGCCATGTTCATCTGTGAGGATGGTAAGGGAGAAACAAAACCTTAAATATTCAATTAATAAGTATCAAACCCTTTAACACAAAAAACAGACATGAAAATTTCAACATTAAAAAACCAACTTCAATAATTAAAATTAACAAAAAGAGGCAAATAGTGCTATTGAATTTTGTCATTTTCTCATCAGCAAATTCTAAGTCTTGGGATGCAATTCTGGCTTGTAAGATGAATTAACAAGGACTACAGATATTGGTGCTATGCAAGATCAATGAAGGATCTCCTAAAAAGCATTACTAATGATGACCACAGGAAAAAGACTTATATCCATAAATGTTTTCTTTTCCTACATTATTTTAACAACAACAACAAAAGATCCACTTTAACATTTTAATGACTAAAATATACTCAAATGCTTTGGTTTCCCCCATACAAGTTTGGAAATACTAATTACCAGAATTTAGTGTAGCTGAAAAACTGAATTTTTAAAGTGCTTTCAACTGGGGTACACTACAAAATGAAATGTGGTTTATTCTGTATCCTCGTTCACATTCAAAACACACTCTGGCCTTGCTGCCTTTGCACAGTAAATATTATTTGGTGGGAGGAAAAAAAAAAAAAAAACCAGCTTCAAACAGATGTGTGTGTTTTGGAGCTCTAACCTTTTCTTCCCATATGATTAAAGCTATTCCTTTATGGACACCACAGGGGACCAGTCTCCAGTGCATATTTTAATATAAACCCGAACACTCATGTTGTGTTGGTTCTGTTGTTATTAGCCAGTCTTTTCTGCAAGTTCTTGTCTTCACTAATTAATACTCTAGGGCCCCACGTCTTGGATTCTGCACTCGTCACACAACCAGCAATAGTCACATTCTAATTAGAGTGGAGAAGCTTCTAAGCTGGTTCAGGTGACTGACAACTCCAACTACTGTTTTAATTTGCTTATAAGGTTTTTCTATTGCTCACCTACAAAGTGGTAATTTTCCAGGGATCGCAAATCATAAATGTGTTCTCTGGCACTTGTAACAACACGCTCTGATCCATTCCTTATGAGGTAAGCTAGAAGCAGCAATGACTGTAAAAATACAAAGCACCAATGATTTAACAAAATAAATTCTGGTAGAGCTTTGGTAAATGGTTTAAAAAATAATCCCAACATTAGCAAATAATCTTTCTGGGGGTAAGTGAGAGGCAGGGAGAGTTTCTTTCCTGACACTGGACTTTAAATACATGGTCTAAAACTTGTATTATCAATTTGAAATTCCTCTTCTAACCACAGTAAATAATTATAAGCTGTCCACTGGACACCATGTGTCAAAGGATTAAAAAAAAAATAGCTCTCTAATGTTAAGAAATACCTGAATGTATGATACAAATGAACACTAAGCTTTTAGAAAGTGGCTCAATTTTTACTTTTCATCGGGGCAATACAGAACTGTGAACTGAATTGTTCAAAGTATCAGTTTAAAGAGAACAATTATCTGGTAATTTTATGATCCCATAGCATTTTCCCCAGATCAAATTAAATCTGGAAGTTAATGATGTAACTTTTGTTTCAAAAACTGGCTGCCAACAAATAAAGAGAAAAAAATTTTATGGGGTTTCTTTTTGGGATGAAAATATTCTGATATTAGGTAGTAGTAACTGCCGCACAACTTTGTGGATACACTAAAAACCACTGAATTATGCATTGTGACCTTAACTTTGCTTGGAATAAACCTCACATAAAGAAGTATCAACTATTTCATCACAAATACACAAGCTAAGGGAATGACCGTGAATGTTTTCAGAAACAAGTAACATCAAAAACATGGAACTAAATAAAGCACTGCTCTTCAATCCCGAAAGCCAAAATATTGCTTTCAAAGTTGCAAATATAAATATTATATGCCGTTTTGAAAACACAGAGAAACTTATTCTGAGTAGCAAGAAAATATGGTGGGTTTGGAAAACAGATGATGATCTTTAGAATTCCACATTATATGATGAAATCAGAACTAAATGAAAGGAATCCGATAAAAAGTACCCATTTGGAAATTTAAAATGTTAGAATTTTAATATGTTTTAGGATTTCTAATTATATTTTAAACTAACATATTTCTGGTGCAGAATACTGTGTTAATATTATTATAAATTAGGCAAATTTTTATAGAGAGATGAGAAACCATATTAGACTGTGGTTTTCATCTTAATTGCTCATCCACTAAATATACATCCATCTGTAGATTCATTACTTTTGATACGCACAAATATATTTCCAGTAGGAAAAAGTTTAATAAAATGAAAATATTTGTAAGTATTATTAATTTTAAACATTTTACTTTCAGAACAGTTGTTTATGGTGACTAGAAAACAACACACGTAGCAAATCTACTTTTTACCTGTTTAAGAATATTCTGTTCTAGGATTTAATGTCCTTCATAATCACTTATGTATATATACCTTAAAATTTCAAGCATCTGTTTTCAACATGTCAAATAATAAAAACAAACTGATGTCCATACCTTGTAAACTCTTCTCCAATTTTTTTTGTTGTCTTTTAACATTCGTGACCAAAGCATGTTCATAAGTTCTGGAAATTGTTCATACATAAATGTAGCCCTGAAAAAGAATTTTCCTCAAGACTTTGCAATATATTAATTTTGACAGTAGATGGCAGGCTTGTTCTAAGTTACTCTGTTTTCCCAAAGCTTAAAAAATTTAATAAGCAATTTAATTTAAAAAATTTAGATATGCTTCCATAAAAATATTTTTCTCATAGTTTGTAAAATATGTAGCACACGTATAAACCCCACTAACATCATCTTTTACAAACCCTTTACTTACCAGGACAGTGGTCAAGATGCTCATAAAAAAAAAATATTCCTAACTTTATTTCAAGTTATTTTATATACATTTATCAAAATTTTATGAAAAGCTACAGTAAGTCTCTAAACCTCATTGAAAAATTTTGTTTTACTTTTTTGAGCTCATTTTTAAGGGGAAATGGACTCTGCATAAAACTTCCTCCATTAGTATCTGAATGATTATGCAAAATTTCTATCTGGCAGCTAAACTGTTTAAAACTGAAAGCAAATTTCATATTTCTATGTAAAGATAGTTGGATTCTTTCTGCACTGCTGAGTCAAATTATCACTTACTTGGCAATCTCTCCCATGAGTTGCCCAGAAGGTCCCCAAGGATCGTCATTCGTTGCTTCTCGAACCTTAGACTCGATCTCTGAATAATTCATAACCACATTGGTGCTGCAGAGAAAAAAAATGCACGCACATACACACAAAGATTAGCATCAAAACTGAGAAACACATGAAAACTTAATAATGACACTACTGGGTGTCCTAATGAGATACCTCTACATGGTGGGAAAGAAAACATCTTTTGTGCATAAGCTACTTCGAGGACACTATATAACACATTTAAGTTGTATTTAAGAAAATTGACTATTCCATTAGCCTTCCAGAATACAGATAAGAGATTACATTAGAGCTGGCGTAAGTCCAGCAAAAAATGGCTTTGGGTCAAATTAAAAAGGAAATTGAACATGCTAGAGTCTATTATAAAACTAAGTTGTCAGTTTTCTGACCAGATCTGGTTTATATGCACTCTTGTTTCCTTACAGAATTTCTGTAAATTAATTAGCAAAATTATATAAGAGCAGAACATTATTTATATTGCATTAAAAAAAAAGCAATGACAAACCAAAGATAACACTAAAAATATTTAGAATTGCTATGAACATTTAACTGTAATCCCTTGGTCTTTTTTCACTTTTATGTTTTCTATGTCACTAGCCACCATAAGCCTCACTTTTGATGGCTACATAATATTCCATCAGGAAATTGTATGACAACTTATTTAACTTTCACTTAAGACTTCAGCAGTGTCAAGAACATGGGTTCTAGGAGTCAGAAAGATCTGACTCCAATTACTTTGTGACTTTTGGCAAAATTATTATAATTGTCTTAATTTCAGTTTCCTCAAGTGCAAAACAGGAGTAAGTAAGAAGAACACTACCTCAAAGGGTAGCATCTCAAATGGTATCTATTAGCACAGTGTCTGACACACAGAAATTGCTCAATACAGGTTAGCTGCTATTATTATCATCACAGATAATAATCACCTAGTAAGAGGATTTAAAAATATTAAGTAATATTTTTATAAGGAAGAATTAACTTTGAAAAGAGTACCTTAAAATTAAGATACAAGATGGCAAAAAGTTCAGTTATTAAAACAGAATTTCCATACTCAAATGGATTTAAGAATTCAGACATTCTGAGGAATAAAATACTGTGAAACTATGACTTGTAGTAGTATCCATTTGACATCTAAAGCTCCAATTATTATTGAGCACTTGTTCTAATAGATGCCTATGGATACGGTCATTCAAATCTTCCACTTAAAATTAAGCCTTAGAAACAGTCGGGATTTGTTAATTATTACTTCCATATACCCCACTCTTGCTGTATGGTTTTTCAGTTATCAAAAGGTTCTGTTTTTTCAAGTAAGGAAGATTTGACTATAAGTGATATTCAAACCTGTTTCCCAAATATAAAGAAATATAAATTTTAAATTCATTGTGAACATTTCTCTTTCTTTACCGTTTTTAAAGAAAGAGACTAATAAATGGTTTTGGGTCAAATTTGAAAGGAGCCATTACACATATAAATATGACTTGCCAAATCACAGAATAAATCTAGCTTCTAGATTTACATTCAGAAGACTGTTCTACTAAGGAAGAAAAGTGAAATCCTATTACTTTCTTTCAAATTTTGGAGAAAGCTGCCCCTAAAATATCAACTAGTTTGAGAACATAAATAGAAATTGTTTCCCTGTAACATAATTTCCACTGCCTTCTTTAAAAATTAAGGCTATTAATGAATGAATTTTCATAAAAACCCAGTAATGATTCTATTGACAATAATTTTATGTATAAATACAAAGGAGTAACATTTTTTTCTAATTTCTTCAACAATGGAAACAAAATAAAATCAAGGCAGCCAATGACAGATTTGCAATTTAAGATGCCACAAAATGATGGATTTCAAAATGCTTTTGTTTATCCTAGTGGCTGAAGAATGCGTGGCTTAGGCAGTTATAAGTGTCAACATGCAGCTGTGGGAAGGAACAATAGCAATTAGGATTATAATTCACCCAAACATTTCATTACCAAGAATGCACTTAAAATCTGTTTGCATTGTTTAATTTGCTAGAGAACAAGATGAAAGGAGTTAATCTCTAGTCCATGCACATGAAATATTTTTACTAGAGCCTTCATAAATGCTGTAGCTTTCAGAACACTACTTTCCTTGTTCAAGCTACAAAAGCCCATGGGTCAAATGAGAAAGGTCCTGTTTCTCTAACCCTTCACAAGATTCTTAGCTGAAGGCCTGTGTGTTTGAGTGCTGTGTGTTTACAGGGAGAGGTGGCAGAGAGCCAATGATTTAAGAATCGCCTTATTTCCTTGGTTGAAAAACAATGGGAACTATGTAAAATGACAACTTAGCATTAGAACACCTACAATGTAGTTACAAAGTATATCCACAAAAAGATATGGCAATGATAATAACAAAAAGTAACAAAGTCACACAACTTCCATGAAGAAAACCAGGCTCTATTTTAAAGCCATTTTCTAGTGAAACTGTTGCTTTCAGAAACTGCAAAGAACTCTAAGATGAGATCTGATGACCACAGAGAATTCCAAAACAAAGTATTTTTAAGCTGCACCTAATTCAGAAACAAATGTAAACTAAAACAAAACAAAACATGACACTGTATAGTTTGGCCTTATTCCAGCTCACTTAAAAATAACTATTTCTAAAAAGGTAAAAATGGCATTTTGATCCTTCCTTTCCCATGTCTTCCACTGCCCTTAATCCACACCCTACCCATAATTCCAGTGACCTTTTTAAAAAAGGAAAATAACCCCTTCCCTCCCCCCAAAAAAGAAATTATGTCCAGATGTGAAAGGAAAAATAGCTAGTTTAATTCCTACAACTTCTATGAGTGACAAAAAATATTTTAAAAATGGATACTTCAGACACTAGAGGGGGCTCTCCCAACAGTTTTTTAACACACACACAAACTCAGACAAAGGTCTAGGATGTGTTCTGCAAACAAAATCATAGGAAATTACCAGGAAATAACCAAAGACTGAAGAATATAAGAAACTGCTCATGTTCTGAAGATTTTACCTTAAAGCAATACTGAACCATTGCTTTTTACTATAAGGATAAAATCCACAATTACAATCATTATTGTTTGTATTGGTAAGACTTCATTGAGTCTATAGTGCTTTTCCATTTGCTCCTCACAACACCCCAATAGGTCGGACAGGACTAAGGGAGTCCCCAGTGAGAGTACTTAACCCTGAACAACCCAGCACCACTCCTTCACTGGATCTTTAATGCCAAATGCTGAAAGTTACTGCCCGCAAATTCCGCACCCATGCTTCTGTGGCTGGGTCCACATAGCCAATGTTCAATTATTCAAGGGTTGATTATTCACTTTGTCAATTATTAGTGTTCATTTTGGCTCTCCTCTTTATTCCTCATTTTCTGTTTATTTCACCACTCACTACCGATAAAATACCAAGGTTATTTTATTTAGTAAGTTTGGGTCGTTTTAGAGGCAAGACTGGTTGAAAGTAAAAGCTAAAATGGGGCTTTTACTTATAGATGGTCAATGCTTCTTCTAATCTGCATTAATGATTGACAAGAAAAAATTTGAATAATCCTTATTGATAATTTTTTCCTGTCAAAAAGTTCAAGAATATGCTTTCCTTTTTTTTTTTTTTTTTTAAAGATTTTATTTATTTATTTGACAGAGAGAGACAGCGAGAGAGGGAACACAAGGAGGAGGAGTGGGAGAGGAAGAAGCAGGCTTCCCGCTGAGCAGGGAGCCCTATGCAGGCTCGATCCCAAAACCCTGGGATCATGACCTGAATGGAAGGCAGACGTGTTAACAGCTGAGCCACCTAGGCGCCCCGAACATGCTTTGTTAAAACAAAACCATACACCAAGAGAAAAGGTAAAGCTTAAGTATAATTCAGTTCCACCTGTTAACAAAGGAATAAGGAAACTGAAACAGACTGATGTAGTAAGAAGTATTTTTCCCAGCTTGCCTTAATTTTACTTCCTTTTTTAAAAAAAAATAGTTATATTTTTCATGTTTTCTTCTTTTTGTTTTAAACTTATTATAAAGACTTCATTCACTCTGAGATCAGGAAAATATTTAGCAGTATTTTCTTTTAGATCTTTAAATCTGTGTTTTATTGGTTGCATGCATATTTACATCCACACTTACAGACACAGAGAGTCCAAGTAACAGGAAAACAGGCAACAAGAGACAGAGACACAGCTTTCAAAGTAATGGTTTTAAATAATAGTATTTTTTTCTTTATACTTCCCTGTATTTTCTGAATTTCCTCCTATGAATTTTATACTGTAACCAAGGGAAAAGTATTAAATGCCATTAAAAATAGAAAGTACTATATATCATCAGTACATGTAATATCATTAGCAACATTTTAACTCTTTTTAGGCAAATAAGCATCATGGTAGACCATGTTAAGTATTATTTGTACTTCCAAAGTCTTGTTTTATCAGGCTAGTAAGTGCAGCGAACTAGTAACTAAAGTATATGTATATACACTACAATATGTATACCAAGTGCTATGACGTGTAAAACTAAAGGGAACAATTTAAGTACCTAGTATTAAAATTAACATGTTTTTAAGAAACTCTTTTAGGAAAGAATGATTCCTGAACTTACACTTAAAAGTTACCTCTTTTTCTCAATGCCGCAAAGATTTCAGAAGATACTTTTACGATACAGGGAAAACTATTACATGCTCCCTGTAAAGTTTCAATCTTTCAATAACTTAAAAATAATAAAACATCCATAAAATGAACACCAAAAAAAAAGTTTTCTCAGGTAACAAGTTCCTTTTTTTAATGCTTGTTCCCCACCCCCCCTTTTTTTTAAAGCTTCTGGCCAAAACATCAGGACAATAGTTTTAAGAATACTTGCTCTACCATGAGAGACTATGGATTCTGAAAAACAAACTGAGGGTTCTAGAGGGGAGGGGGGTGGGGGGATGGGTTAGCCTGGTGATGGGTATTAAAGAGGGCACGTTCTGCATGGAGCACTGGGTGTTATACACACACAATGAATCATGGAACACTACATCAAAAACTAATGATGTATGGTGATTAACATAATAAAATAAAAAGAATACTTGCTCTAAAAGTTTGATAACAGATCATGTGATACTCATTTTTCATCAGGGGATGGCCTTTACCACATTACCCTTATTTGCAAGCTGAACATTTTATAGGTTCAATACTCATATTTTAAAATCAAGTAACATGTTATTACAGTCCTGTGAACAGAATCAAATTTGTGATCAAGAACCAAGAAGTCTAGTAATCCTAAATTCAACAAATCCATAACTTTCATTGTTAGCAAAAATCTGAGGTTGCATAGAAATGGTGTAGGGAGGTGGAAAAGTCTTTCTTGATCTGAAAATAAAACACAAAGCAATGAAAAATGTCTTAACACAAGCAATGGCTCAGTAGAATTCATGTTGCTTAACCAAATATTATCATATCTGATTATACAGTATTTTAGATACAAAATAGTTAAAGTGCTAATACAAGGAATAAACTACAGTGCTCCCTCCACACCAGAAGAAAACTAATAAAATAAATATTGGGAAGTACAGAAGAAAAAATATAACAAACCTAGTGCTGGCCAGTTTCTCTCTAGTGCTGCCAAGCTGTCGTTACCAGCAGCAGCCCATTCTACCAAAAAAAAAAAAAATGAGTGAACTGAGAGGAAAAATATATTTAATAGCAACTCCCTGGTAGAGAAGTTAAATAAACTCACTCAGTATCACATAATTAGTAAACAATGCATGTTCAAACTCTGCTAGGTTTTCTAATTCCAAAGCCCATGTTCTATTATGCCTCAATGTCCTAACAATTTGAGAATTAGTAATATCATATAACCTAAAAGAAAAAGCTTGCTAGTTAATATATTAAGATGACATCTGGGCATCTGGGTGGCTCAGTTGGTTGAGAGTCCAACTCTTGATTTCAGCTCAGGTCATGATCTCAGGGTGGTGGAATGGAGCCCTACATCAGGCTCCATGCCCAAGAACTAAATGCTGAATTAATCTTTAAAGAAATGTATTCTCAGTCATGGAAGTTACATTTTCTTTGGTTTTACTAAGTCTTAAATACAAAGTAACCAACTGGAAAGGAGGAAACTAATGTGCCCCCACCCAAACACAAATACTCTTAAAAGCAAGGTAAAAAAAAAAAAAAAAAAAGTTTGAATAGGGCAAAACTGAAATTGAAGACATCAAAAATCTGAGGCTCTCCTATCCATCCTTCTGCAGTCACAAGATTTCAGGAGAGTAACCTGGTTACTTAAAAAACATATGCTCTATTTCAATCCACTTACATCATAAATATGTGGGATGCTCATGTGCATATTACTTATGACTTCACCTAGTTAAAATACACAGAGGACTATGCTGGATTATGCACCTTCTGTTTTCCTCTTTACTTTTCAAGAGGGAACATTAAAATACTAAATGCTGAAACATAAAACTCTGCTTTTTAAAATAACCATGAAGAATTTGCACTGAAATACTACACCTCATCCTTTAGCTAGCATAGTAAAAAAAATTAACACCAAATAAATATTAAAGAACAGTTTACTGACAGGTTTTAATGAGTAGAGGAGTCCCATAGTTCTTTTTAAAGCTTCAACTTTGGGACGCCTGGGTGGCTCAGTCGGTTGAGCCGCTGCCTTCGGCTCAGGTCATGATCCCAGGGTCCTGGGATCGAGTCCCACATCGGGCTCCTTGCTCGGCAGGGAGCCTGCTTCTCCCTCTGCCTGCCTCTCCCCCTGCTTGTGTTCTGTCTCTCTCTCTGACAAATAAATAAATAAAATCTTTAAAAAAAAAATAAAGCTTCAACTTTTTAAAGTTCTTTTTAAGGTAATTCTGGATACTCAAAGATCAAGTTAGATACTGTAACTGGACACCTAAAACATTTTAAAAACATAGTACAGACAGAAAAACTGCTTAAATCCAAACTCAAGCTGCCTGCCTAAGACATGAAAACCACAGAAAATGTATTAATGTTCAAAAACACCATTTCAAGTGTTTCTTCCTCACATGATATGACAAAAGAAAAGTACCTCTAGCTGATGTAATTCTAACTGAAATTCTAATTGTGTTAAGTTCTAAGAAAATTAAGGGCTATACATACTCTTTTCTAAGCCAAATGCTATTCTTCCATCATTCTACTACCAAATTCTTTGATCCATTCTGATTGATGTTGACCTTCAATTTCAGTAATAGTTCAGTTCAGTACTATCATGGAGATGGGGAACTGGGAGTACAAAATTTAATGTTTTAAATTGATGTTTTCCTATTACTGAACATTGTTGATTGATACGGCTCAATATTCTTGTAATCTTAACTCAAATTTTTAGACGGTTTGTACTATTTACAGATAAAGCAGAAAGATAAATCCTATAAAAATATATTTTCAGTTTTTTGTGGGGGGACAATGGGGAGCAAATTCAACACTAAACATACTCTGCAGGTAGAAAAGACTAAGAACAAACATGAAACATGAGACTTTGTGAACGATTAACTGAAGAACTTTGTTTACCATCAAAAGTACGTGTTTGTACAGATTCCTGACAGTCTTCCAGATTTGATCAAGAGTTTAAAGTATTCTGTACATTCTGTATACTTACCCAACACAAGGTAACCAATAGATTCATCAAGAGTTCTTCCTTAGGTAGGAAACTTATGCATGGCAGAATACTTTTTATAATTTTTTTTATTGTTTCCATATAGATTTGTCATCAATCCAAGGTACTATCAAACCCAATGTGTTCCTCTCTAAATACACTTTGTAATGCTACTGTTTTCTGTCTGTTAATCATCATTTTCTTAGGCTCTGCCACATTCACTACCAGTACTGGAGGCTGGCTTTCTTGAGTGGTTTTTCACAAAGAAATTAAGTTACAACAGCCCCAGAGCTGTAGCATAACAAAACCGAGCTGCCCTGTGGATGCCAGTGACTGGCTTAGCTAAGTGACTTGTTCCCACAGATGTATATCAGATTTGGATCATAACAAAATTATACATCATTTCCTGTTAACAAGTCTAAATCTATTTTAAAAAGTCAAAACTCAACAGAGAAATCAAGAATCTGCTACATTTTAAGGGTGCCTGGGTGGCTCGGTCAATTGGGCATCTGACTCTTGGTTTCGTTCAGGTCACAGTCTTGGGGTCCTGGGATTGAGTCCGCCATCAGCTCTGTGCTCAGTTCAAGTCTGCTGGAGATTCTCTCTGTCTTCTTCCCCCCCCCGCCCCCAACCACCGCTCTCATGCGCTCTCTAAAATAAATCTTAAAAAAAAAAAAAAGAATCCACTACATTTTAGAAAGGAGAGCAGTTACACAGTAGGAAATGTAATGCAAAAAATATTAAAGAACTTTTATCAGTAACTGACATTAGATGACTTATGACATATTTGCTCTTCTAATCTGTAAATATACCCATTACAGATCATTAGTACTCCAAATGAGATCTTTATCTAAAGATTTCAAGCTTAAAAACTAGCATTCCAAATCCATACAATTTCAAATCATACATTAAGTAAATACCTGGTCTCTTGCTCATGGAAGTTTACCTAACATTCCAGGAGAATTTCCAGTATTGATTCAATATCAGTTTACATAAGCCAAAACTAACCACTTAATCTAAAGTTTCTGGGATTTTAACAATTGATATGTTCATCACTTAAGTGTAAAGCTGTCCTAAATGAAACTAGCAGAACTAATGTCTTACGAACTTTTCCCCAAAAAACACCACAGAAAATCATTATTTTATGGTTTATGTAGAATTCAAGGTCAGGAAAGGTTACATAAAATGAGTAAGTCTTAAAGAGGTCAATACTCCAAATTTAGTTTCACATGGCAAACTATGTACCAGATTAGAATGTATACATAAATTGATCACTTGAAGATAAAAACTTACGGAAGCAGTGACTAAAATACCTTTTTATGTTAAAAAGTCATTAATTGTTTATAGTTCAACATAAAGTCTTTTGGGAAACACTAGAAGCCACACATAATTATTCCAACGTCTCAAAGAATTTAGGAACTGATCCAAAACAAAAAATACTTAAACCAGGATGGTAGCTGGATTTCCGCCCCTCAATGTCTGTCATTTAATTCTCTTTTCCAACAGTTACCGACCTCTTGATCACTATTAAGTGTGACTTAAACTGGCAATTTTTCAAGGAAATAGTTTAGTAATTTATGTAACAGATGTGCAAGAAAAACTACATGAATGAGATAAGCCAAGAAAAACATCCTGATGTCCACAACTGAATTATGACCTGTGGGAGGAAGAAACTATAAAACTATTTCCCTTTCCTTACAACTTCAGTGGTTAGCAATACCAAATAAAATAACCCATTTGATAGCAACCCATTTTCAAACATTAAAATGGGCCCTGATTCCAGGAACTGTTCCAAAACACAAGGCGACCCTAAAGGAAAATACTGCACATTTATGTATTCTCATAATCTGCTTCATCTTTTATGGTTATTTTATAGAAAAGCAAAATAATATGT
The DNA here is from genome assembly GCF_002201575.2 of Neomonachus schauinslandi. Classification (NCBI taxonomy): domain Eukaryota; kingdom Metazoa; phylum Chordata; class Mammalia; order Carnivora; family Phocidae; genus Neomonachus; species Neomonachus schauinslandi. The sequence goes on along the minus strand of NC_058409.1, from coordinate 102,822,661 downwards.
ACATTAACTGACCAATAATTTATTAGAAGTTAATAGGGCCTGAATTCTGTCTCGGATCCCTGGACAAATCAACCACTTTGTGTCTCAAGGTTCCTCATCTCAGAGATAGTTCCTACATCCAAAAGAGATGAAATGAAATGGTAAGTGTACCTACCATTCAGCACACGTGGTTATTTTTCTGCCAGTATGTATTATTTTTAGTTTGAAGATATTCTTTAAATGGCCCCTTAGAGTAAACTATCATAAGTCTATTACTTACCCACATCTCATTCACTGTTGCAGAACTTTATAGTCATGGTAACTAGCAGCCTATCTGACCCACAGTGCAGCATTGAAATGAAGATTTTAAGGACATAAGTATATAGCAAGGCAAAAACAGTTCTATTAATAAGTGGCCAAAGACCTGGAAATGAGTATGACTAAGAGATAAGACAAGTATCTATTAATACAAGCCCCAGCACAGAACTGCTTATTTTACACTCAAGAGAATTTATATTTTGAAGTTCACTCTCCTTATTAATCTTGGCATACCACCAACTGTGAGCTATGGTTTTATTTTACATAAAGCAGCAATTTCTCCTTTAGTGGTAATCTGACATCACCTGATAAAATAAAGTCTCTAACTTTTTGGGGATTCACTAAACTCATTCATATCTACTACTGGAGTTGCATATCCCAAAGTCAATTATACCAAAAACAAAGACTTTTAAGCTATTATAATAAGAGAAATTATCTAGCATGAGGTTTTATGTCTACAATTCAGTAATATCAGAAACTGCAGAATTCTGAGCTTTCAAAATGCCAAAAATAAGGTTGTATAATTTGCTCCATGAGGTGGCTGGCTGAACAAAGCATTTAAGGGCCACAATACCTGGTTTCTATATCCTGTTTCTTCTGCAAGAACACAAATCATTAAACTAGGAAATGTCTGGATGTTCATGGGTCTTGATGACTTATACAGAAGCCCTTCTACTCTCCCTCTAGCACAGGTGCTGCTGCTACCATGAGTTGGGCAGCAGATGACAGGCCTACAAAAAAGCTGCCCCAACCGTTCACTAGTCAGTCCCATTATGGTCAAGAGTTATTTTCCAGAGAGGCACTCTGGTGGCAGTAAGATTTGGGGAGGGGATGTTCTATGGCTGGCAGAAGAAAAGAAGGCTTTAAGTGGTTCAGGAAAGCAGGATAAAAAGTTGCTTCCAAAATGTGGCAGCAATGGTGCTTGGAACAATATAGCAATGGAACAGGCAGAGGCCGCCATACTAGAAAATACTTTTCCTTTCACTGCCGTAGAAAAGAGAGCTCTCACAACACAAAACTGATGGAACACTAACCATATCAACTATATAAAAACAAATGTGCATGTGGACAAAACCTAGAAGAAAAAAACCCCATGAAAAACAGTGTGTGAAGGGACACATTTGTTTAAAATTTACATAGTGAAAAAATTATAATCTCTTTTAAGGAAAAGAAAAACAGCATTTGTATATAATACCTCTCTTCACTTGCTAGGGCAGTGTCCCATGGCTGAGCTGATTTAATTCTGCTGAGGATCAGTTTCCACTCCTCTGGCTCAGCAGCCTGTATGTTATATCAGTGCCCTGACAGATAAAAGCTTTGTGAAGACAGCTTTGGATGGAGGATCAGAAGGTAAGGGTGTCATGTTGCTGTCTTTTGGCTAGCTGCAGAACAGGGCTGGAGACTATTCCCTAAGAATGCCAGCCCCAACCCAAATCTATTTTCTAATTCCAGCTGATTTTTTTTTTTTATTTAAAGTCTATCTCTGTAACTTTTAAGATTTCCATCTTTATTTTCTTCTAAAATAGTACTCTAGTATCTTGTAAAACATGGTAAGGTTTGGGAGATATTATGTAAAACAAAGGCAATTTTATTACTACAGCACTTCTCAGAGACTATATTCTAAACTGCACTGAGAGTCTCCAAGAGGGGACTCTATTAAACATTTCTAAAACTTTGGGTATAACATACCTTCTCCCTGGAACATTTTCTAAGTGTCCCAAAAAACCCACTTTGGTATGCACTATTTTTAAAAACTGCCTTTTATGTTAGACTTCCAAAATTATCTATACCCTTCCTCTTACCACTCATTTTTAGTATCTGTTATTTCTTATTTTTTCTTAATGGATAGCTTTTCCTTTAACCTTTTATTTTTATGTTCTTAAATTCTTATCTGATGGCTGACTTTCAGCCTTTTATCTTGCTTTACATCTCACTTATTTTTATCATATTAAAAAAACCTCTTGACTGATCTTTACTGTTGATTTCAGTTTCTTATCTTTGTTTATTTTAAGTCTCATCAGTTTTACTTTTTGTGCCCTTTTTTACCACTGGGTTTTAAAAAACTTTTAAACTTTATTCCAATCCCCTCAAAGTTCTCCATTTTTAGCTTTAAGTGTTAATTTCTTAATACTCTTTTAATAACCCTGTATTAAACATCTTTCCTTTTTTCCTGCATATTTGGCTTATTTTATAATATTTTATAATGCACTGTTGAATGAACACAAACAGGGCAAAGAGCTAAAGAAAAGAGAGGGACTGTCTCTTCTCACAGCCCCTTACCCTCACACTGATTGCTGCTTTTCTGGGCCCCCTGATGCAGGAGTAACATTTTTCACAAGGACTGATGAAATACATATATGAGGTACTCAAAAAGAAATTAGCTTTATCAAGTCCCATGGGGAAAAAATTATTCTTCTTAGGATTAGAACTGCTTTTTAACAATAAAATATTAGTTTCCATGTATTTGAGAAGGAGCAACATGAAGGCAGCTTCATTATTTCTCATCCTGAAAAATGATCTGGGGGCACATCATAAAGCTGGGTAGGCTGCATGCAGTTGTTGGGATGTTTGGAGTCATCTTTGGGGGCTTTTCCCTCAATGCTTACTTCCCATTAATTTCCAAGACCTGCTCGAGCTGCATTAAAAATACAGGCAATCAGGGGGCACTACGGGGCTCAGTCAGTTAAGCATCTGCCTTCGGCTCAGGTCATGATCTTGGGGTTCTGGGATCTAGCCCTACGTCAGGCTCCCTGCTCAGCAGGGGAATCTGCTTCTCCCTCTCCGCCCCACTGCTTGTGCGCATGCTGTTTCTCTCTCTCTCAAATAAATAAAATCATTAAAAAAAAAAAATACAGGCATTCATCTCTAGCCTAGACTTTGACAAGAGCCATTTCACAATCTCTCCATTTTGGGTATATTTTCTCTTTATTCATCCTTCAAACCGTGACCAGATTCAGTTTCCTAATATTTAGTGTTGGTCATGTTGGTCCACCACTAATTCACTACCACGTTCCCCCCAAATTTTCCTTTTCATGCATCAGTGGACAGTACCATCCACAGTTATGGCTTCAACATTATAATTGATTACTTCCCTCCCCTCTTCCCATCCAGCAGCAAATCCATTCCCTGGCCTTTTCTCCTGTAGGTTTTAAGTATCTCTAATATGTCCATCTACTTCTCCCTACCTACACTGCCACTACCTGAGACCAAAGCCATGACCATTTCTCACCCAGATTACTGCCAACAATCTTGTAACTAATGTCTCTGCTTCTCCTCTATCTCCCCCCAGGCTAGGGCCAAAGCGAACTCTTCCTGAAATACCAATCCTATCTGAGCCCCCATTTAAAATCCTACAAAGTCTTCCTTATTACCTTCAAGATGAAGTCCAAATTCCTTAATATGACCAAAAAAGGTCCCTCGTGTGAGGTATCAGTTTACTTTCTTAGTCCCATCACTGTCATTCTTACCTCTAGGCCTTTGTACAAGCTGTTCCCTCTGTCTGAAGTCCTCTGCCTACCCATCCCTGCCCCTGGCCTCACTTCACCTCACCATCAGGTTTTAGTTTAAATGTCACTTTCTCCAAGAAATCTTCCTTTAACTCTGGGGATCTACCTATATGCACTTTATAGCACCCTGTTCTTTATCTTGACCTAAAACTAAAATTAAGTGTACTGTAAGAGACATGTTTGTTTTCTTGTCTTTCTCCTACTCTGGACTGAAAACATCCAGAGGACACAAACTGTCTTTCTCACTTAAAGATCCCCAGTGCCTATAAAAGGCATGGTGATAGCAGATGTTCAATAAATATTGAGTAACTGAACAAATAGCTTAAATAGCTTCTTTCCTCTGACTAAAAAAGTCCTGGTGATCAAGACCTGCTTGATCTGGCCTCAAACTACCTGTCTAGCTTTTCCTCCCATTACTTCTGTTTCATTTCCTTTATGGAATAATTATACTGTATTACCAACTGAAATTTAAACATGCCCTTTCTTACCTCAGTAACTGTTCCCTCCTGAAATCATCTTTCAGTTGAATTCGAACCTAGTTTTTAACAAAGATACAAAAATGAAGCTTACCTGATTCCTTCTAACCCATAACCTCCCCTTCCTCTGATGAAATAAACATTACATTTATAACTCTTATGAATGATAGTGCCCTGTACAATAGCTACGTATGAACTTAATCTTAATTCCCCCTTAAAACATTGTTAAATTTTTTAGAAACAAGTACAGTTCATCCTTATTTGAGGATTCTGTATTTGAGTTTGCTCACTAAAATGTTTTTGTTAACACTAAAATCAATATTCACAGCACTTTCATGGTCATTTGTGAACATGAGCAGAGCAGTGAAAAATTTGAGTCATCTGTTGTGCACATTTCCAGGTGAGGTCAAAAAGGTTATGCTCTGCCTTGTTTTAGTTCTCATACTGTAAACAAGTATCCTTTTCCCGGTCTATGCAATGACATGATTTTTCACATCTTTGTGCTTTTTGTTGGTGATTTCACTGTTTAAATGATCTTCAAGCCTGGTGCTAAGGTGCTGTCTATAGAGTTCCTAAACGTAAGAAGGCTGTAATGTGCCTTACAAAGAAAATACCTGTGTCAGGTAAGCTTTGTTCAGGCATGAGGTATAGCGTGGTTGGCCCTGAGCTCAGCGTCACTAAATCAACAATATATGTAATAAATGTGTTCATACAGAAATAGACACAAAACATGGTTATGCATTGATTGGATGATGAAAATGTGAACAGAGGCGCACAGGAGCCTAACCCGGGAAAAATGGTTCAGTATTTGCTAATTCAGTGTTTGTGGTGACTCTGTAGAACCTGTGCACCTCAAATAACAAGAAATGACTGTACCATATATTATGCATTTTTATT